>NC_138659.1:2500-530000 GCF_964273445.1 Streptopelia decaocto | reverse complement strand
CGGGCCGGCTCTACCGAGGAAAGACTGCGCTGCGGCGGGAGAGCCGACAGCCCCAGGACACACCACAGACTGCGCTGCGGCGGGACAGCCGACAGCCCCAGGACACACCACAGACTGCGCTGCGGCGGGACAGCCGACAGCCCCAGGACACACCACAGACTGTGCTGCGGCGGGCCAGCCGACAGCCCCAGGACACACCACAGACTGCGCTGCGGCGGGCCAGCCGACAGCCCCAGGACACACCACAGACTGCGCTGCGGCGGGCCAGCCGACAGCCCCAGGACACACCACAGACTGCGCTGCGGCAGGACAGCCGACAGCCCCAGGACACACCACAGACTGCGCTGCGGCGGGACAGCCGACAGCCCCAGGACACACCACAGACTGCGCTGCGGCGGGACAGCCGACAGCCCCAGGACACACCACAGACTGCGCTGCGGTGGGACAGCCGACAGCCCCAGGACACACCACAGACTGCGCTGCGGCGGGACAGCCGACAGCCCCAGGACACACCACAGACTGCGCTGCGGCGGGACAGCCGACAGCCCCAGGACACACCACAGACTGCGCTGCGGCGGGCCAGCCACGCTGGCGAAGCCGTCGGTGCTCCCCACAGGCGGCGGTTATGAAACGATCACGCTGCCCAGGCAGCAGGCAGCCGCGCTCCCCTGCAAACACACTTCTTTGAAGCCCCTTCCTTTGCCAAAACGTAAGAGATTAACAGAAGCACCTGCTCTCAAATACAAAATTGCTGTTTGACCGGTGACAACAAACCGGCCCCACCAGAACAGTCATGAAACAGACTCGTACTGCCCCACCGACCCCCGTGCACCCGAGTACGTCCAGATCAATCCTGCTGCTCTTCCCCACAAGAAATAGGAGAGAAGCCATAACATTCTATTTAATTTTTTTAAAAACTCCATTTAAATTAATGGATGAAATGAATTATAAAAACTAGAACCCTTTCTACGGTAACTAAGAAAGGTGATCTCAATCTCACCAGATTTCTGAGATCACAGCCACTGCTATCCAGATATCCTGACATCAACAGGAGAGTGCAGTTCCCGCTTCTTGAATTTCCAGGATCCCTAACAGCTGAAAAACCAACATCAAACCTGGAGCACGAGAAGCAGGAGTGTGAGCAGAACACGAGTGTGAGCTCCACATGGCTAAGAATGCTGAAAACTGAAAGCTTGTGGGGTTTGGGGTTTTGTTGGTTGGTTGTTCTGGTTTTCAGTCACAGCTACCAGACTGCCTTGTATTTTTAACACAACGACACGATGAGTTTTGTTCTTCAGTGTCCACTTCCCGTGCTTCTGTAAGAGCCGTTACCACACGGTGAGGAGACAAACCCTTCCCCAAAGCAGCACGGCAGGCGCAGCCCACCTCCATCCACGTTTCAGCCAAGAAGGTACACACGTAACACAGAACCTCACCCACACAAAAACAACCGAGCAAGCCCTAAGTCAAAGTCAGAAGGTTATCGAAAATAAAGACACTTAGCAAGTGTTCATTAAATGACTCAGTTACTTTTCCATGTCCTAGTGACGACTGATGTGCTGACTATGAGCTTTCAAGACTGGGTACTGTCTAACGATTTTCGCTACTAAATTGGGATTATATTACCAGTGTTGGACTGAAACTTTACCATGTTACTGGACCCACATAACAGACTGCAGGTATTCTCCTAAGAATCTAAGTTAAAAGGATCCTGCCAGATCCACTCTATTACTGCACTGCAAGTGACTTACGAGAACCACAGAGGAAACCAACGTACCAAGTACTCAACATCACAGACAACCCAAATTATAATCTGATATTCTTACACAGAAAAAGCAGCTGAGTATTTTCCAATTATGGATGTATTTAAATACAGTCAACTTCATGCTTCTGATTAAAAGGCACTTTCTCTGTCAGGACAATTCGTTCTTTAGTCTCATCAATTCCAGAGGGAAAGTCTCAAACGATCCAGTAAAGGCAGGCACGTTATCCATCACAATTAACAGCCCGTGCATGTCAACCTCACCTCTTGGTTTCATATCACAACGACAGCATGCGGTAATGAACTCTCTGTTCAGAACTGTAAGACCCGGAAAAGGAAAGAAATATATATTCCCAAATACTAATTACTCAGATGCTTAATACTCAACCTCTTCAAAAACCTGGAGATCGGCCAAAAAGTGTCATAGCTGGTTTGACTCTGTACCAGAACACTATTTATTGGCATTTATAATTTCTATCTGCGCAGGCAGCCTGTGCTTAGTACATAGCAATGAAATAGCTAAAAATAACAGCAGTGCTAATTAGATCATAAGTGAGCGTTTGAGAATTTTGATTATAACATAGGAGTCCTCATTAAATCCAGCTACGGACCGTCAGCCACGTCTGCAGCCGCCGCCGAACCGAAGGCGCCGTGTTCACGGGGGAACCTCGGCACGTCGGTGGCTGCAGACGGGTCACATCTGGAAGGCGGCGCTGAGCAGCGCAGCAAACCGCTCGGCAGCACCGACCCTTCTGCCCAGCGCCCGGGGCTCATCCGCACGAGGCCACGGGCAGCTGAGCGCCCTGGAACGAGGCACGAGCGGAGCGAGGCCGGACACCCAGCTCCCCGCGGGCCCTGCCTGCCGGGCGCAGGTACAGCCCAGCTCCCGCAGGTACAGCCCAGCTCCCGCAGGTACAGCCCAGCGCCCGCAGGTACAGCCCAGCGCCCGCAGGTACAGCCCAGCTCCCACAGGTACAGCCCAGCTCCCACAGGTACAGCCCAGCTCCCGCAGGTACAGCCCAGCGCCCGCAGGTACAGCCCAGCGCCCGCAGGTACAGCCCAGCGCCCGCAGGTACAGCCCAGCGCCCGCAGGTACAGCCCAGCTCCCCGCGGGCCCTGCCTGCCGGGCACAGGTACAGCCCAGCTCCCACAGGTACAGCCCAGCGCCCGCAGGTACAGCCCAGCGCCCTCCGGCTGCGTCCGTCCCCTCAAACCTCACCCCAAACCTTCACATCTTCTTCACGCAGAAGTGTACTCCATTTGGACAAGCTCACTGTCGTTACTTATGAAGCAGTGGGCATTTCCCATCGCTACGCTGAAATGATTTAAAACAACGAGCCAATTAAGAAAAAAAGATTCAGCTGAAATACCGAGAACAAAAGCAGCACAAAGAGCAACCTCTCTGCTTCTCCTCATACTGAGGGTTGCTGTTCTATGCTACCAAAAATCAACAGAAAAATTGGAGACAAAGTAATGAAATAACCCAAAAAAATGGTGACCCACAGGAGAAAAACGTTTTACCTCAAACATACCTGTGTACAGTTAATATCCAAAAAGTCACCTGCACTTCTATAAAAACCGTAACTGAAACAGCACCTACCCCTGAGCCCGGGTTTTCAATGCACACCCGTGGGAAGGCTGCGCACCCGTGGGAAGGCTGCGCACCCATGGGAAGGCAGCTCACCCATGGGAAGGCTGCTCACCCGTGGGAAGGCTGCGCACCCGTGGGAAGGCTGCGCACCCGTGGGAAGGCTGCGCACCCGTGGGAAGGCTGCTCACCCATGGGAAGGCTGCTCACCCGTGGGAAGGCTGCTCACCCGTGGGAAGGCTGCTCACCCATGGGAAGGCTGCGCACCCGTGGGAAGGCTGCGCACCCGTGGGAAGGCTGCTCACCCGTGGGAAGGCTGCTCACCCGTGGGAAGGCTGCTCACCCATGGGAAGGCTGCGCACCCGTGGGAAGGCTGCGCACCCGTGGGAAGGCTGCGCACCCGTGGGAAGGCTGCGCACCCGTGGGAAGGCTGCGCACCCGTGGGAAGGCTGCGCACCCGTGGGAAGGCTGCGCACCCGTGGGAAGGCTGCACACCCATGGGAAGGCTGCGCACCCATGGGAAGGCTGCGCACCCGTGGGAAGGCTGCGCACCCGTGGGAAGGCTGCGCACCCGTGGGAAGGCTGCGCACCCATGGGAAGGCTGCGCACCCCGCTCGGCAGCTGCGCTGACCAACAGCGGGAGTTCCGAAGTTCAGCCAACACGGCAAGAGAAACGGAACACATTTCGGACATTTCAGTGTACTGCTCTGGCTTGGTTCTCATTGTACAAGCTCAGTCATGTTAATGCGGCTCCAAAATTGAAAAGAAAAATTGAGAACTGTGAATCTATTAAACAATTTTCAAGAGTTCATCATGTCAGTTGATGAAATATACCCTCAAACAGAACGATTAAGCCTTTATAATGTTTTGTTTATGTAAACTTGTTTAAAAAATAATGCTTTAGAACTCATACATTTACTTTGTTTGAACTTTAGCAAGCAGAACAGACAAAACTTGTGGCATTAGAATATTCAGGCACAGTAAAAAGCCAACAATGTGTCCTTTCTGGATGGTAAGGCCAGGTTTCCAGCGCCCACGCGCGCCTCGCTCCCCGCGGCGCGATGCAGCCGCTGCCGGGGCCAGCGCGGGGCCAAGGGCTGTGCACAGCTCACACCGCATCTCCATTTCATCAGGCAGCACAGCACAGAGCGGCTCTTGACTCTGATGGGAGAGGAAGCAACAATGTTCTAAACGACTGTTGACTCCGCTAAATTTGCAGATAATGTCAAAGACTGCAGTCGGTCAGGTTCACGAGAGACTCGAGATGCTACAGGAATCCAATTATGCCGGCTCTATTTAGTTGTCCTGTTTGCTGAGCCAAAGGTTAACGAGAACCACGCTGAAAACCTCCCGTGGTATTACAAAGTATTTCTTATGCTGCATAACATGTAAATGGAAAAGTGTTTTAATCAAGTCTCTCTTTAACTCTTTGATTGCAATGAAGTACTGTACGATACAGCAAATTAAAAACGCATGATGGAAAAAGTGATTTTTAAAATTTGCCACAGGAGACATCACGACTAATTACTATAGTAATCATTACCGAATATTTCTAATTTGTAAAGGAAAGAAGCGTTCAGCACAGAGAGCCAGAGCTCGTCGTTGCTACCATTCAACCTTCATGGACAGCAAGCTGCGGCTGTAATTGCAGGCAGAGCTGAACACTGTTTGTCGGTGACACGCTGCAGTGTTTGCACAGCTGAGGAGCCCAGCTGCAGCGGCCGGGCGGGCAGCCCGCACCGCACCCGCACCGCACTGCACCCGCACGGCACTGCACCCGCACCGCACCCGCACCGCACCCGCACCGCACTGCACTGCACCCGCACGGCACTGCACCCGCACCGCACCCGCACCGCACTGCACCCGCACGGCACTGCACCCGCACGGCACTGCACCCGCACGGCACCCGCACCGCACTGCACCCGCACCCGCACGGCACCCGCACCGCACTGCACCCGCACCCGCACCGCACTGCACCCGCACCGCACTGCACCCGCACCGCACTGCACCTGCACTGCACCCGCACCGCACCCGCACCGCAATGCACCCGCACGGCACTGCACCCGCACGGCACCCGCACCGCACCCGCACCGCACCCGCACCGCACCCGCACCGCACTGCACCCGCACTGCATGCGCACCTGCATCGCACCCGCACACCACGGGAATCCACCCACACCTGCACCCGCACCCGCACCCACACCGCACCGCACCCGCACACCATGGGAATCCACCCGCACCGCACCCGCACACCATGGGAATCCACCCGCACCGCACCCGCACACCATGGGAATCCACCCGCACCGCACCCGCACCCGCACACCACGGGAATCCACCCGCAACGCCACTGAAAATAGACCCAAAACACATCTATGAGTTCTATATCTGTGAGGTGTCCTATTCAAAAGACAGAGGGGGAAACACGGGAACACCTAATGGCTGTGGGAAAACGGATTACAAGTGTTGAGTTTTCAATTCTTTTTTGGCCTAATGTAAACCAATAAAACGCTAAGATGGATCCAGGTTTCAAAGGCGGTAATTACCACACGACACCGCGCTGTTATTGCAGACCTTACGCCCATCGGCTCAGATACGCTCCTGCATACGTGCGCACAGATTTACCCGCCCCTCTCCTGGCTGACCACTGTTTCTGCAAACACTGCCACAGACATCTTTCACATGGATTAGACATCCATGGAGCCTTTGCCTTTTTTTTTGATTGGCACAAATCCTTTACCCAGAGAAACCCCCCTCAGCCGCCTTGTCACGGGAACAGCAGCTCTCCCTGGGCAGAAGAGCCGAGCGGACGGGCCGGGGACGCGCTGCCGACAGCGCCGCGCGGGGAAAGCGCAGCCGCGTGCCCTCGCGCTGCGCACGACACCCGGGTTCAGCCCCGGCCTGGCTTTACAAAAACAGAACTATTTCATTCGCCTGCATTGTTTTTCTGGCACAAAATCCACACGCAACATAACTACATAACTAACCCTCTTTTTCCCAATAAAGGCAGAGGTCTCCAGCTGGCATTGGGAACATACCCGCAGAATATAAGTACCTGAGCAAAACGGAAAGACATGCTGTAAAACTCACGGCAGGGACAGCCATGCCAGAAAGCAAGTCTAATATTTACCGGAATTCTGCAGTTAAGTCCCACAATTACATGAATTTGTAGGGAACTCTGTCTGTAAAGGTTCACATTGATCTCAGCTATGATTTCTCTCCATTTCTAAATAATGGTAATTCTAAAACCTGCAACATAGTTTGCAAACCGAATGCGTTTTGTACTGTGTACATATTATTCACTGCTTCAAAATGTAAACTTGCAAATGCCCAGAAGTTCTTGCTGGTCCAGCAAGAACCAGCACAGACACTTTGAAAAAAGGTGAAGCTCTGCACTGATTCCAACAGGAACACCTCCTGCTTCGGCCAGACACAGCCTTCATATGCCTTAATTATCTAGACGTGCGCCCGGAATACATGTGAGAAATGGGGCTTTCCTCCTGAAGTTCAATCGCTGCAATAGACTTCAACTTCCAAAACGTTCTGTTTTGCTTCAGACTGGGAACACGTCTCCTTGTCTAGGACAAGCACTGAATTTGACAGACAGCAACAATTCCCACGTGCTTCAGCAATCCCGTATTTCCCTGTTTGTATCTTACACGATACAGCTCTGGAGAATGCGCAATATGAAGTCACCATACATGAGGCAGTAAAAGCTACTGGGTGATTCCAATCCAAACTCCAAGCGAAAGCAGCTCCGTGCTGGGCCGGTACTCACCGCGTCGTCGGTGGCGGCCGGTGGCCAGCCCTCCCACAGCTGGTGGCGGACGGGGATGCTGGTCAGGTCGTACACGTTCCGCTTCACCTGCCAGAACCAAGCCAAACGCAGCAGAGTCAGAACTCGCGCTAACAAAAGCAACACAGGCACATTCCACTGTTTTCACAGGTTCCTCCAACACTCAAAGATTCAGATCAGCTCCAGTGGTTTACACACAGCACTGCCCAGAGCAACTGAACAAACTACGTTAAAGAAAAAACACCACATAAATTATAATTCATAATGATTCATCATATAAATGTGTAAAACAATGCATAACACAGTTTTTCACAGTGGACAGTGTTAAAAAGCAATGAGCAACCTGAAGGGAAGCAGAAGGTGGTAACAGACACTGCTTCAGATTTTCCCAGTTCATGTGTTCTGTTTCACCTGAATGTTTTAGGTTCACGGTACATCTAATGCAATGAGAAATACAACTAGTTTTACATACGTTTCTGACGTGGGATCCAAATAGAAATAAAAGTGAGTATATTAAACAGTAAAATATTAATTAATAAGCACATTTCAAATTAAGACACCATTTCAAATCTTTATTAGCAAAATGCAACTAAACTAACTCTTACATCAACTCTTCTCACGCTGCTACCGTACTAGTGACTGCAATGAACCGCTCACGCTGGCTGGAGGAAGGGAACGGGAAAGAGCAAAGAGTGGGCAATCTCACCTACGGGAAGGACACTGCGAAACACAAGAGTCACGACTCTTACACAAACATGTTAACGGAGATTTAAAAGCTGGCATGTTTTCTCAGAGGTTTTGTGATAGGCAATTATGTAAATCACACAAAGATGTACTGTCATACTTGGGATAGAGTGGTATCTCAAACTGTGAGTATATCTGACACCTGAATGTGAAGGGTGCCCAGCAAGCGGCACGTGAAGGAGCTGCCCGAGCTGGGAACGCTGGAACGCTTCCACAGCAACGGCGGCTGGTGGGCTGACCTCCTCCAAACCGCTACACGGGATACAAGGTCCTCCCACATCTTCCCAACCACCGCCACTGCGTCCAGAGAAACATTCTTGAACAGACCGAACGGGTGTATTTTCCCGCTGTTTGAGCTGACGCTGACAGGCGCGCCGCGTGCCGAACCGCGCCGGCAGACACCGGCGTCCGGCGCACCAACCGCGGACACCACGGCAGATGGGCGACGTCCGACCCAGGACCAGTCCAAACACCTGCCCTGCGATGTCATCTTTAGCTTTTCATTTATTCACTTGTCAGCTGGGAAGAAACAATTAATTGTGTTCTGAGTGCTGCTATGAGTATTACTAGAAATTCCGTGAACTGAACAAAAGATACATGCAGTTGTCAGCAGAAAAGGTCTTTGAACGGGCACCTCGCTGGGGGTCTGCAGTGCTTGCACTCAGTTAACACCTTCAGCTGAACAGAGAAACCATGAAGAATAAAATCTGAAAGAAACATAAACTTTGACCCTAATTCTTTATCAATACTTGCCACAGCTTCATTTCAGAAGCACGGTCGAGTTTGGAATACATGGTAAGGTAATATGGCAATATAAACATATGGAACGTGCATATGTTCCCTCCAAATTTGGCATTTATTTTTAGTACAGAACACATTTGCAACATATGCAATAGATATTCATCTAAAAATGTGTTTGCACAATGAAACAGCACCACAAGTCTTGGTCTCAGCACCACGTCCAGAGAGAAGAGCTGCACCGACTCTTCCCTTCCACTGCCCGCGGCTGGGCAGGTGGACACGGGGAAGGACGCGTGTGCCGCAGCGGGCGGGTGCAGCCGCCGCACGCGGACCCGCCACAGCCCCCGAAACGCACCCCCCGCACGGAACACGGGTCTCGCCGCTCCCCGCATTCAGCCCTTGGAGACACCGTCCCCGCGAGACAACCGCCCTCCAGCCACGCACCAGAAACTCTCACCACTGTTACTTTCACAACGAAACTCTGAACCGCGCTATTTCAAAAAAACAAGTGGAGCTCTTTTACAGAAAGGTGGGGTCAACAGAAGCACATTCTGCTGTTTTCAGAAAGTCTTCAGAAGTAAAAATAAATAACTCAGAAGTCACATTCCTCAAATTCCCTTTTAATTCCAAAGCACAACAGAGAGGCATTATGAAAAAAACACTATTTCCCTTCTTTCATTAACTCATCTGTAACTGCTCTGAATTCAATAACATTCCTCTGCTATTCTAAGCTTGAAAGGCTTGCTCGGGTAAAGTGTTATGTTGGTATAAAGCACAATGCCAGACTGATGTGCTGGACAAAAGTGATCAAAGTTGAAGTAATTTCAGCCAACGCACAATGTTCGGCTGCATTATCCTACCGGAATGACATCTGTTGAGCAGCTCGCCGCAGAACAAACCGGCTGTCAGAGCCGGGCGGCGGGGCCGGGCCCGCGGAGGCTCAGCGCTGCCGATTACACCCCCGCGCGCGGAGTTCCCACAGCCGCCCTCTCACCCGCCACCAGCCGCTGGCCAAGATGAAGCAATCTTGCTTTAAATAACGATTTAGCTTTGTTTGACAACTACAATCATGTAAGCAGACTGCAAAATGTTTTAGAGACCGGGAATATTCACCAACTGAGCACAGAAAACCCCTTTTCTTCATTAACTGACTTAATTGCAGTTTAAAGTTAAAAATCCTGTAGGGACGACAAAATTCTAGAGATTCACATAAAGCAGACCCATAAACGGCTGCTTCTCTAGGCCAGTGCAGTAAGTCCCGCAGCTGTACTCTTTATCCAACTGACCAAATTTAGCTTAGTCAAGTGGATAAAGTCTGTGGTGAGGCTTTATTTATAAATTCACATGATATTGACAGGAGGACTGAAAGCAAACTCCACCTTCTCGAGCCATCCGCTGCGCTAGCTCACTGGCAAGCCTTTTGTCCCACCTTTGATCAGTCTGCAATACTAATTGGCGGTGCTGCCTTTGTGCAGCCCGGATTCCTGCTCCCGCTGCCCAGGTGCCGTGGTGACGGGCACGTTATCATACAGCCGCCCTCGGGATCGTCATCTCCAGAACATACGAGATCATTTAAAAACTAATTACAGGCATTTCTGTTTGATTCCACAACTTGGCTGTGAACAGTATCAATACCGCCCTTTAAACAACAACAAAAAATACCCCGTGTATTTCAGATGCAATTTCACTTGACAAGTTACGTCTAACCCCGCAGAACGCTCTGCCTCGCAGCTCCACACGTGAACCCTTACCCTTCAGCTCCTTTTCGCTGCTGCTAGAAGGGAGTTAAAACACCAAACAACGTCTGATATTCTAAGACAAGGGTATGTCGAAGTAGCCAACACACTGAGAAAGCCTCTAGAATGCAGGCAGAGCCTTGGCTTCTTTCCTTGCACTGTTCGTGGGTTTGGTTTCAGTGGTCTGTTTTTTTTAAGGAGATGAGTATGTTGCTTTAGAAGGAAGGTTATACACAAAAGATGCACTTTGTTTGTAGATATGTAGTTAACCCAACGTTCAAAGGCCTTCCACATCCATATTATAAAGAGAAAATGAAGTAAAGCGTACCCCAGGGCAAGAAGTCTATACCAGGTAACGTCCCGATGATCTCCTGGCGGTTTCGCTCAGCGGGAATGAGCCGCTATTTATCTCTAAACTAGAAAAACCCCCAATCTAGTGTCCAAAACCCCACCGAAACTAACACCCCCAAACTGCTAAAAAATTAATCTTACGCTGAATCACCAAAGAACTGTCGAGCCTGCATCTGTATCTTTGAATCACAGCAAATCACAACCAACTTTTAACAGTGCTTTCCCTCGGGCTGTTTTCCGCTTATGCAGGTACGAAGTTAATTGAAATAATGTAGATAATGAACTTTTGTTAGTCTTATTATCAAATATAATTTATGCAAAGCTGTAAATTGGCTGGGATGCTAAAGACTGTTCCAGGCACACGGGCAGCATGAAAGCCAGTGCAAAAACGAGCACAGGAGGGGTGGACAAAGGCAGCGCTACCGCCAGCGCTACAGCCAGCGCTACAGCCAGCGCTACAGCCAGCGCGCCGTGAGGAGTGCGGCCGGAGCCGGGCTCAGACAGAGCGCGGGGCACCCACGGCAACGCAGGGCCTGGACTTCGGCACTGCCACCGAGAACGCGCCAAGAGAAGCACCCAAAGATGGCAGGGACGAGAACGGCACGGATGAGCGGTGCCAGAAAGACGTGCAAGGCAGGCAAAGGCGTCTGGTGAGAAAGATGGAAAGAAAGGGGGCAGACCCCGTGGAAGCAACAGTCCTCCAGGGGACGGAGGAGCGACAGTCCTCCAGGGGACGGAGGAGGGACAGACCTCCAGGGGACAGAGGGAGCAACAGTCCTCCAGGGGACGGAGGAGCAACAGTCCTTCAGGGGACAGAGGAGGGACAGACCTCCAGGGGACAGAGGGAGCAACAGTCCTCCAGGGGACGGAGGAGCGACAGTCCTCCAGGGGACGGAGGAGGGACAGACCTCCAGGGGACAGAGGGAGCAACAGTCCTCCAGGGGACGGAGGAGCAACAGTCCTTCAGGGGACAGAGGAGGGACAGACCTCCAGGGGACAGAGGGAGCAACAGTCCTCCAGGGGACGGAGGAGCGACAGTCCTCCAGGGGACGGAGGAGCGACAGTCCTCCAGGGGACGGAGGAGCGACAGTCCTCCAGGGGACGGAGGAGCGACAGTCCTCCAGGGGACAAAGGGAGCAAGAGTCCTCCAGGGGACGGAGGAGTGACAGTCCTCCAGGGGACAAAGGGAGCAAGAGTCCTCCAGGGGACGGAGGAGCGACAGTCCTGCAGGGGACGGAGGAGCGACAGTCCTGCAGGGGACGGAGGAGCGACAGTCCTGCAGGGGACGGAGGAGCGACAGTCCTCCAGGGGACGGAGGAGCGACAGTCCTCCAGGGAACAAAGGGAGCAACAGTCCTCCAGGGGACAAAGGGAGCAACAGTCCTCCAGGGGACGGAGGAGCGACAGTCCTGCAGGGGACAGAGGAGCGACAGTCCTCCAGGGGACGGAGGAGCGACAGTCCTGCAGGGGACGGAGGAGCGACAGTCCTCCAGGGGACGGAGGAGCGACAGTCCTCCAGGGGACGGAGGAGCGACAGTCCTCCAGGGGACGGAGGAGTGACAGTCCTGCAGGGGACGGAGGGAGCGACAGTCCTCCAGGGGACGGAGGAGCGACAGTCCTGCAGGGGACGGAGGAGCGACAGTCCTGCAGGGGACGGAGGAGCGACAGTCCTGCAGGGGACGGAGGAGCGACAGTCCTCCAGGGGACGGAGGAGCGACAGTCCTCCAGGGGACGGAGGAGCGACAGTCCTCCAGGGGACGGAGGAGCGACAGTCCTCCAGGGAACAAAGGGAGCAACAGTCCTCCAGGGGACAAAGGGAGCAACAGTCCTGCAGGGGACGGAGGAGCGACAGTCCTGCAGGGGACGGAGGAGCGACAGTCCTCCAGGGGACGGAGGAGCGACAGTCCTGCAGGGGACGGAGGAGCGACAGTCCTGCAGGGGACGGAGGAGCGACAGTCCTGCAGGGGACGGAGGAGCGACAGTCCTGCAGGGGACGGAGGAGCGACAGTCCTCCAGGGGACGGAGGAGCGACAGTCCTGCAGGGGACGGAGGAGTGACAGTCCTGCAGGGGACGGAGGGAGCGACAGTCCTCCAGGGGACGGAGGAGCGACAGTCCTGCAGGGGACGGAGGAGCGACAGTCCTCCAGGGGACGGAGGAGCGACAGTCCTCCAGGGGACGGAGGAGCGACAGTCCTGCAGGGGACGGAGGAGTGACAGTCCTCCAGGGGACAAAGGGAGCAACAGTCCTCCAGGGGACGGAGGAGCGACAGTCCTCCAGGGGACGGAGGGAAGGCTCTGGCACCTCTGCCAGGCAAACTCCTCCAAGGAGGAGCGTCTGGAAGCAGGGACACAACCTGCCCGATTTCTAAGCATACAGAAGTGTCAAAGGTGATCAAGTGGTAAATTTGGAAGGATAATGATGTTAGCAATAGTTATGAACAAAAAGACGGATCAGATAAAGGAGTAATTTCAGTTAACTATGGACTAACAAGAACTATTAAAACTAGAGAGAAAGAATTCCTGAATCAGGCTGTCTGCCATAACCTGCTGCAATGGATTTGGCCCCTGGTAACAGTAACAACACAGGACAGGAACAGAAAGAGTTCGGGAAGAAGATTAAAACCCAGACCAAGAGAGCCATATTTAAAATGTTCCCCTAGCAGAGAAAAGATACTTTACATTTTATCAGGAAAAGGCTCTCAGCAGTCAACGAGAAACTGGATTTCTTAACTGAGCAGCTCCATGCGCAGTGCCCGTCAGCCAGCAGGACTGTGCCCCGCGGCGGCGGGCGCGCGAGCCCAGGGCAGCGCTGGGCGCAGCTCCCGCGCCACCTCACGCAAGGTGCGTTCACGGAACGGCCCGAGGCTGCCCCACTCACAATCTTGTTTGCCTTCTTGTATCTCCAATGTGCAACACAATAAACTATAGTAAAACACAAGGAGCGAAGGTTATTCAAGTCAGCAGATTTTAATTTTAGTGCAGGCTTTACTTTAGAGACAACAACGCCATTCTAGAGACACCACATGATAACTGTGCTCGCCCTCTAGCAGCTGACTGCAGTGTGAATTATGGAATGCTTCCGATTACTGAATTCAGATGCCAGAATCTGGCCATTTTTAAATAACAATATCTGCTCTTAAGAATTTCATACCACTGAAACTCTTCAAGAAGAATCACCAGAAAATACATTTTTTCGTTTATCCAATTCTTTAATTCCAATATCTAGAAAAGAGACTGAAGTGCGTGAATTTTGCCTCTCGTCCTTGGAAGGGTGGAGTAGAGCTCCATCTATCTAGGGATCAAATGAACATTCTCACAGAAATAATCCACACTATTTCCAGTTTGAGAGATGAGGCGAGGAGAGATAGGTCACTACTGAGAAAGATTAAGTGGCTGAATAAGTCAATGCAAAGTTGTTTTATTATTTTGCTATTATATATTTTTAAATGGGGGACGGATTAAAATTTTCAGGACTAAAAAGTGTGTAAACAGACAAACTTAGCAGAGAGATGACCACCGTAACACTTCAGTAAAAATAATCCCAGTTAGGAAAATAAGATACCAGCTATGAGGACAGACTCACCAGTGCCTCTCCCAGAAAGGCATGTGGAGTCTTTACTCCCCAGCTATGCACTTACAGCCCCATTCCCCACATTTATGGCCATCAGAGCAAGTCCATACATCCAAATTCCATTTTACCGATGTGAATTCTCGAGCACTACAGACAAACTGGGCTCTGGGATCAGTCTGGGCTCTCTGGGGTACCCGATGCTCCTTTCTGGCGCTGCTTTGGATGTGGCCTTTTCCCGGGCTGCAGCTAGAGGCAACGGTGAACTATATTCACTATATTATATCATATTATTTGTTATATTCAGATTCTACATACAACTGTTTCACTGCCTTCAAAATGTTGTTTTACTCCTCAGTGCCTCAGTGTTCTGCCAACACACCTGCACATTGTGATTCTGTGGAACGAAGAAACCTCTTTATTGATCTCCATCTTTAGAACACCTAAAATCAGCTATCCCTCTAGACAAGCTTTATTGCTAAACGCAGCCTGATGCAGAGGTTACGGATTGCTGCTATATGGCCCGCGCTGGGCAAAGGTTCAGCCTACGTAATTATTATTCTTCATTGCTTGTAGTGCCTAGGAGACCTAATAGTGAGCCCTGGCGGCTCCCCCCGCGGCCCCGGCGGCTCCCCCCGCGGCCCCGGCGGCTCCCCCCGCGCCCCCCCCCCGTGGCCCCGGCGGCTCCCCCCGCGGCCCCGGCGCCAGGGCCGCCCACGGGCCGCGCTTACAACCGGGACGAGCGCACGCCTGAGAGGTCCTGTGCCTTACGCCGATGGCAGCACTGTGCTGCAGCAACAAGGCAGCGCTGCCAGCGGGACCTGCGCTGCACCTTCCAGTGTCCTTTGCAATCACCCTTGTATCCCAAAGGAAAAACGATCACATGCAAAGTGCATTTTCCCTAAAGACTCCCTGGGATCCTCACCGCACAGCCGAGAACATGGGTCACCCAGGAGCCCGTCGATGCCCCTGCTGCTGACCTGCTTGGTTCAGCTGGGCGTTGGTACCAGGCCGGCTCTCCCATGTGAGAGCTCGGTATGAACTCAACACTGAAGGAAACCGTGGTATCAGTCTCAGTTGTTAGGGAGTGGCTTAAAGATAAAGGACATGAATCCATGGAGCAGTTGCACGATCAGAGTTTGTTCTAATAAGAGTTTGTTCTAATAAGAGTTGTGTTCTAATGTTTGTTCTAATAAGAGTGTTCTGATAAGCTAATGGTCTGACATGTTTTAGGAGCTTGGCATAACCAGGCCTCAACGCCTCAGCAGGCCTCGGCAGAGCCTGCTGGTCAGGAGGGAGCAGCAAGGACACTGTGACCTTGACAAGTCTGAACAGCTCCAGGGAGGGGGGGTTGAAAAGGCGCGGAACTCAGGCGGCCCGCTCCCGCAGGCAGGAGGGTCAAGGCAAACGACACCTTTGCACTTAAGCCAATCAGCAGGTGACAAGTACGCATAATTACTGTAACCTCTATAAATATGTGTCGTTAATAGTAATAAAGTTGAACAATGCGTTATCACTCATACTGAGTTGGCCTAGCTTGTTCCCCCGCCACTCGCAACACTCAGTCACTGCAAATGTGAATTTAATACATTACTTTATGAAGCTGAGTTTGAATAGATATTCTATTAAAGTCATTTCAACTTCAAGTCAAATTATAAACCAAGGTTCACTGAGCTGTCAGTCGACCCCCTGCTAACAAAAGCCCTTCTCGGTACCTCCTCCGTCTCACTTTCGTGTCTCCCAAACTGCCACTTCCTTCGGGGTTTTTCTTTACACCGACAACATCCAGAACAATCTGAAAATCGTTTCTGCATTAACCAAGGAATGGTCGTTAGTTTCACAGTGGAAAGGAAAATCATGCAGACAATCTGCACAGTGCATTTTAAGAATGTCAGCATACACATATCGATTACAAATATAGTTACTAATATTGCTACATTTAGGGTATATGCATATAAGGTGCCCAATTATGCTATTAACAAGCAGCTCTCCTATATACATATACTTTTAAAAGAGAATTCAGCCTATTTAACAATTCACTAACAAAGCTATTCCTTAGCTCATCCCTGCCATAACCTGCTCTATTCAGAAACATATGGGAAAAGACATTAAATAACCAGTGAAAACCATGGACTTCTGGTATTAGTGCTACACATTGCATACCCCTATTCATTATTCCACCTCCCTTGTTTAATCTATCATTAAGACTCAGTGACCCCACACTAAATTTAAAGCAGATCCTTCCTTCCTCCCATGCCTAAACTCACATACTTTTCCAGCTGGGATGCCCTCCAGTATTAGCCACTCTACAGGGTTTCTCTAATCTCGGCTCTGAACTATGTTGTGCTATAGAAGCAAGAAATTGCTGGTTTACATCTTTAACCATGGAATCTGCCACCAAAAAAACGCTCATTTACTTAATAAGATAGAGAAAAATCTTTCATTAATACATATTTAACAAGTACAAAATTTCATCTATTTCCCTCTGTATGAAGTAGAACAGAAGCCGTGAAGCAGACTTTGAGAGCTCTGCCTCCACGGCCTCGTGTCCCAAACACCATTCACTGGAAACCGTTTTAAAGCCTTCAGCAGCTTATTGTCACAGCTTGTAAGAGCCAGGTCTGCGTCTGCATTTGAAGTCAATACGAAATAGTTTTCTAATAAACAAACAATCAAATCAATAAAACAATGAGATGATTAAAAAACAGATAATAGATTCGGTTTTGTCTTTTTAATGCAAGAACTAAAAATATATTTAAAAAGATGAAGACCTCTGCCTCTTTCATTTCTCTCCATTGACACGGATTGCACCTGAGCAGCAGTGGCCATACAGGTGAAAATGTATTAAGAGTTTTCTGAATAAGGGACAAGAATCACGATCATTAACATCTGTACATGTTTGTCAGCTATGCCCCGTCTTCCTCGTCCATGATACGGTGAAAAATGACCATCAGGATTTTAGGAAGTTGCGGACAGTAGGACTGTGAGTAACGAGACGAAGTTCTGTTAACAAATGAACCACGCAACAGTGCAACTTCTATACAGATTTTTATCTTTACTGAAAGAAGCCACACTGGTTTCATGAATAATACTATTTTTAGCATATTTAAATATGTCTCAACGTATTTCCTCAAGAGAACAGAGTTGGAAAGAGCAGCTGCAACCTGCCCAAACCCTGCATTCTCTCTGGCTTCTATTTCTTCAGGTCCTTCTCCAACAAGCACTTGAACCAGTGGTAGCTGTACGTGAGTTGTACGTATTTGTAGAACACAGAAAAATGATGAGGAAAGCAAACGGTAAGGCTCAAGTCGCCAAAATTCTACATGCGGGCTGTAAAGGGTTATTTCCAAACTCCTGCTCTCTGTTAGAAGTTATCGGGTGACAGAAAACTGTTAGGAACAGTTAAAACAAGCACAGTAAGCGCACAGCAACACTGGCAGCCTGAGCCCGGTGCAGACACAGCGAGGTGAAGGGAAAACCAATACACGCGGACTCGGTAAAACTGGTACACAGAACAATGTGGAGGTAAAAATGCCGGGAAGGCTCTCCAGCGAGCAGCTCTTCTCCCATCTGAAGAGAAGCCCCGTTGTGCCGAGCGCCCCCTCCCCACCCAACGCGCCCTGCGCCACCGGCGCTGCCGCGCTCGGCCGCGCCGCCGGGCTCGCTGGCCGCAGCCTCACAGGGGTGCCCGGAACAGATCACTGCGCCCCTGCAGCTCCAGAATGTCCAAAGAAAACCACATCACCGTGCTCTACCGAGAGCAGCGCACGACCGAGCCTCCAACGCGACGAGAATGCGTTCACTGTACCTGCAATGCTGGCCACCTTAGAGCATCGTCCATCTTGAGTAACCCAGAAAGCACGACGCTGTCTCTCGAAGGGAAGGGTCACTGTCTCTTGAATGTACAGCTCAGGGCAATCTGGTGCGTGCTGGACCAGAACGCTACACGGAGCCAGCTCTCCCGCAGGCTCCCGCCTCGGCCGAGCCCACGGCTCACAGGAGACGTAACGAGCGCTTCGGGAAAAGGGCCCGTACGCAGCCCCTGGGACCGTGTTCACTGCTCTGCTGTGCGAACTTGTCATCCCACGGAAACCAAGGTCCAGTAAAGGCCAACTAATCACTCAGACAGACTATTGCCTCTGCATTTTCCAGTCTTCAGCTCAACATCCAACTCTATAACTATCAAATAAGCAGAGAACGCTATTCAATTTAATTAAAAAATGACTTAAATTGCAGGTTATTAAAACCTCAGCTACTCACTTCCCCCAAAATTCCTCAAATGTTGCACAGAACTAAGAGGCCTCATCGGAAATACTTTTTCTTTAAAACAAAACTAGAAACTATGTATTACAAAAAAAAAATACTCACAGACAGTGAATTTTAAGATCAGAAAAGACTATTCGGCTCAAATTAACACATTTTGATAAATCAAAGCAAAAATGTATCCTCACTTTCATTCCCGTTACAGAATTATCACCTCAATAGCCAATCAAAAGAAAGATCTAATGAGGTATTTCAGTATCTCCCAAAGAAATATTTTCAGCTGTTTTTCTTTCAAGTGCTTAAAAGGAGAGGAGTAATAAATTGCTCCTGCGCAGTCTTCTTTATTCTTCTGCTATAACAAAGTTACACCAAGTCTTTATTCTTCACACACTTCTGTGTATTTTCTTTCTCTTGCTGCAACAATGGCAGAGGAAACCTCTGACCAAAAGGACAATTGTTCACCAGCAACAGCGAAGTTCTGCTCTGAGCACTAACCCTGCTTGGTTCTGCTAACGCTGTGATGACAAAGGCCCAACGGGTGACAAGGAGGCGCCCCTGCTGCCGCCAGCGAGCACGAGGGGACGGCGAGGAAGGAGCGCGCGGGTGGCCCGACTCACCGCGAGCGCTCCCAGCGGCGGGGACACCAGCGTCACCGCTTCCATGGTCCATGGCAGAACACTCGGAAGAAAATTCATTACAGGCGCATCCAGCGAATCAAGAATGTATGTAACAGGCCCACTAAAGAGATGTACGGTCTGGAATAAATTTATTAGCACTTTTTGTTGTTTCTGGAACTAAAGATCAGCCCTGAGTACACATACCCTGGAAGGTTTTGAGGATATCCTCCGGGGTCTCCCGTTGTCAGAAATGGTCC
This sequence comes from Streptopelia decaocto, assembly GCF_964273445.1. Classification (NCBI taxonomy): domain Eukaryota; kingdom Metazoa; phylum Chordata; class Aves; order Columbiformes; family Columbidae; genus Streptopelia; species Streptopelia decaocto. Next base: position 510,582 of record NC_138659.1, on the reverse strand, counting down.
AAATCACCCGGGCACGTCACCTTTGGGCGCTCACACAGATGAACCAGAAGAGAACGGGCCCTTCTCAAAGACCAGATGCTTTCCGCGAGAGGAGCCACGTCTCTCAAGGTGCCTTCCAACGTGTGATCACCACCTCGACACGGGAGGCTTCTGCATACTCACTAACATACTCACTATCGACGGCTGCTGGAAAACACGCTGCAAAGAGCTCGTGTCCCTGCCTGGCCAAACGAGCCGTCATTTACCCGGGAGAGGGACGGGAAGCCCTGTGTCCCATCATGTGGATGGTGTGGCTGCTGACAATCGATTTGGTGAATTTATTTTGCAGCCTCGTGTCTTTGAGCGACATGCACACGGATAGCAGTCGTGACACACAGTCACAGACGGCGCTTGGGCAAGAAACGAGCCACAAGGTACAGACAGGAGAAATAGGAAACACGGATTATAATCTGTGTAGGAAACACAGATTAACTCATCTCCTGGAGTAGAGAAACCTGCTCGGTAACATCAACACTCTCCATATGAACGTGAAAATAAAGGCACTCAGACTGCCTGAGTGTTCTCATCTTGCATTCATCTTGGATATTTGGAATATTTTCTGTGAAGTCCTCTTCCCTTGAAGTAAGAGGCCACTGCTAAAGCCGATGGATTACAAGACCCAAAGACTTGCCTGCATGTGTTGTGAAAACAAACTCTCGCAAAGCAGCAGGACAGAAGGGCGGAGGGATGGCAGAAAGCTGCTGGTGACAGTGTCACAAACGGGCACTCCAAACCGTAATTCCAGGCCAGCAAATGTGTGTAATCTATTGCCAAAGCTATTGAGAAAACGGAAGCATCAGTCTGGAGGGGAAACGGGGCACTCCCTTCCGAAACCTTCCGAGCGGTTTGAAAGCGGAGCCTGGCGCAGCAGCTGCCGAGGGCAGGGCCGGCCGCGGCGGCTGCGCCCACGAGGACCCTGAGGACTCGGCCTCTACGACGGCTGCAGGAAGCGGCGGGAGCAGGAAAGGGTTCAAAGGCTTTGCAGTTCGTTTTGCTGCGAATCTGTGACCTTGCTGACGCTGAAATCTATACTTGATGAAATAGTTACTCACTGAATTCAAAAGACCATTTGCCTTAGTGACAAAAAAGATCCTATTTCTAGACTTTGGTACATAGGTAGTGTCAGAAATACAGAAGGCTCCTGTCCCCATGCCCACCTCTTTGAGCACAATATTCCAGATCTGACCCTTGGAAATGGGCCACTGAAAGATCAGAATCTGGGATGGAGATTTTGAGGATAAACTAATGTCACATTATCTTAAAAATACAAATGCACATCAGACATCAGCCTTGGGAAAGATGTGCATTTAGCCTGTAAGAAAGCCCCAGCCCCATCCAAATGAACCAGCTGAACAGCAGCAATGGCCACCTTGCGCTTCTGGTTTTCAGCGTCTGCCTCTGAACCAGAAGATCTTAAGGCACATTTACCGTGCAGGGATAGAGAAGGATAGAAAAGTACATTTCAGAATAAAAACTGTGTAGAAATATTTGCAAATTAAACACCTCTTTATACTTTCATCACATCTTTTCTTTTAAAAAAGAATCAATAAAGCGTCACAAGAGTAAACTGTGTGCGGTTGTTCCTCCTGCATCAACATCAGTGCCAATTAAATTCTGAACCCTAAATCATTATTGTTTCCCATTAGCTGCTAACCAGAACGAACAGTGTGATTTTCTGGGATCCCAGGCTGAGACTTGCTGTAACAGCAGCTAGAAAAAGAGATTCTTGTTTTGACTTGTCTGCTGAGGGAACCTGACATCGAAGCTACACAGTGCAAAATAAACACATAATACCGAGATGTTAATTTTACAGAAACACTTAACTTTTTGTGACCACAGTTAACACCTGGGGGGAAAAAAGCCATTGACAGGTCTGCCTGGCTGCTGCTCCCACACGCTCCCCCGGCTCCCGTGCGGGCGGCGGGGGGGCCTGGCGCCGGGGCTCCTTCAGACAGCACCCGGGAGACGGAGCCGGACAACGGCTACAAACGGACATTGGCTCCCAGCCAGGGTCCACACCACAAGTCCAAGGGCAGACGGCTGCTGCGAAAGGCCCGTCCTCTCCTCCTGTCCCACCGCGGCTCTGGGGACACCTCTGCCCAGCGGCCCGTCCTCTCCTCCTGTCCCACCGCGGCTCTGGGGACACCTCTGCCCAACGGCCCGTCCTCTCCTCCTGTCCCACCGCGGCTCTGGGGACACCTCTGCCCAGCGGCCCGTCCTCTCCTCCTGTCCCACCGCGGCTCTGGGGACACCTCTGCCCAGCGGCCCGTCCTCTCCTCCTGTCCCACCGCGGCTCTGGGGACACCTCTGCCCAACGGCCCGTCCTCTCCTCCTGTCCCACCGCGGCTCTGGGGACAGCTCTGCCCAGCGGCCCGTCCTCTCCTGTCCCACCGCGGTTCTGGGGACACCTCTGCCCAGCGGCCCGTCCTCTCCTGTCCCACCGCGGTTCTGGGGACACCTCTGCCCAGCGGCCCGTCCTCTCCTCCTGTCCCACCGCGGCTCTGGGGACACCTCTGCCCAACGGCCCGTCCTCTCCTGTCCCACCGCGGCTCTGGGGACACCTCTGCCCAGCGGCCCGTCCTCTCCTGTCCCACCGCGGCTCTGGGGACACCTCTGCCCAACGGCCCGTCCTCTCCTGTCCCACCGCGGCTCTGGGGACACCTCTGCCCAGCGGCCCGTCCTCTCCTGTCCCACCGCGGCTCTGGGGACACCTCTGCCCAACGGCCCGTCCTCTCCTGTCCCACCGCGGCTCTGGGGACACCTCTGCCCAGCGGCCCGTCCTCTCCTGTCCCACCGCGGCTCTGGGGACACCTTTTTTTTTTGTCTATGAAACCAACCGAGGTCAAAGGTTTCCTTTCGGCTGACCAAGTCATCATGGAAAGAAACTGAGGACAGGACACCAAACACCAACACAAAACAGACTGCTTTTTTAAAAAAATCAATGTTATTAGAAAGGTAATAATTTCTGTTACATAGATAGAGACTATAAGAGGTCCTCAAATCAAAGTCCTTGTAGACTTGAACAAGTGCTACTTCAGAGGAGGACTTTAAGCTGATGACGCTGCGGCAGCGGGAGCACCCACGGCCCCTCGGGAGCACCCACGGCCCCTCGGGAGCACCCACGGCCCCTCGGGAGCACCGACTGGCCCTCGGGAGCACCCACGGGCCCTCGGGAGCACCCACGGCCCCTCGGGAGCACCCACGGCCCCTCGGGAGGTTCAGTGCATGTTCCACACCGGGCACTATCGTCCCTGGCGCTACTTTATTACTGTACAACCGACAGGGCTGGTTTTAGCAGACGGGTTTTAGTGGTTCTACTTGCTCGCACAGTGAAGATGAGACTCGTAAGGGAAACCAAAGCTTTCCCCTCTACCAGGTGCATGTATATGACTAAGTGTTCTGTAAATACAAGGGATTTACTATGATTTATTTGTCATGTATTAAGTAGTGCAGGTTTAAATGATTCTTTTTACCCCACCGAGGACAAGCCTTACTTTGCTTTAACTTCACCTAATTCCTCCTCTGTTTATGTTAAAGTAGAACAAGCTGCCCTTAAGTTAATAAGAATGTTCACACAACAGTTCATGTTGGTTTAACTAAATAATATTAAAAGCACACCTTTATTTTAAAACTAGGCGGTGTTTTTGCAAGGAGCAGTTCTGAGCTGTAAACCACTATTAAAGCAGTGTCCTATGCTATAAGTTTTTCACTACAACACAAACATTCATAAAGGTGACACACGTTTGAAACTGGCCCGAGATCTGGAAGAACAAAATGGCGACATGAAAAGATGCCAACTACTGACCAAACCGAACCTGCTTCCAGGATGTAAATGCCTAGCAAACCTTAATAGCCAAGTGATAAACCCCTCTGAATCAATATATTTGGAACACTAATTCAAGATTACTAAAGAAGCAGATAACATTAAGAATTAAAATGCAGAGCACATACTGTGTAAACATAAACCACAAAATATTATTAATTGTTACATACTTCTGTATTTACACTACACGCGTATTTCAGATGCAAACAGTAATGTGTAGCGCCAGACGTACCGCCCGCACACAGCGCACGGTCTGCGCGGCGCCCGCGGGCCCCACAGCCGCGGCGCTGCACGCCCGCCGCGCCGCCCGGCTCCCCGTGCCACGCCGGCAGAACTGCTGCTCGACAGCCGCGGCGCTGCACGCCCGCCGCGCCGCCCGGCTCCCCGTGCCACGCCGGCAGAACTGCTGCTCAGCACCCGCGGGCCCCACAGCCGCGGCACTGCACACCCGCCGCGCCGCCCGGCTCCCCGTGCCACGCCGGCAGAACTGCTGCTCGGCCCGCGGGCCCCACAGCCGCGGCGCTGCACGCCCGCCACGCCGCCCGGCTCCCCGTGCCACGCCGGCAGAACTGCTCAGCACCCGCGGGCCCCACAGCCGCGGCGCTGCACGCCCGCCGCGCCGCCCGGCTCCCCGTGCCACGCCGGCAGAACTGCTGCTCGGCCCACGGGCCCCACAGCCGCGGCACTGCACGCCCGCCGCGCCGCCCGGCTCCCTGTCCCAAGCCGCCACGCAAGCCCCGTAGTCAATGATGCCCTCACACGGGGGACAGTTCTCAGGTTAATTCAACATACTCAGCACCCTGTATTGCAGAAAATAACTATAAACAGCATAATAATTAAAAGGTTCTGATTTACGGTATGTTTTTCTGAACTGTAAGGAGAAAATAGTATTTAGAACAGTTAAGACAGATAAGCCATATTGATGTTTTTTTTAAACATGAAGCAATGAAGAAATTCTTACAAGTTTTTCATTAAAAACTGCCAGAGTCAATAAACCAGAACACGGGAAGCAGGAACGAGAAAGCGCTGAGAAAGAAAAGTGTGTGGGTGAACAGAAAAAGAAACCGAGGAAAACACTCTTAAAAACAAGAGGGGAAAAAGAGAGAGAAATTATCGGTGAAATTGCCAACACACAAAACACTGCCCACACTCATCCAAGCACACCTGACACTGCCCACACTCACCCAAGCACACTGACACTGCCCACACTCACCCGAGCACACTGACACTGCCCACACTCATCCCAGCACACTGACACTGCCCACACTCATCCGAGCACAACTGACACTGCCCATACTCATCCCAGCACACTGACACTGCCCACACTCACCCGAGCACACTGACACTGCCCACACTCATCCGAGCACACTGACACTGCCCACACTCATCCGAGCACACTGACACTGCCCACACTCATCCCAGCACACCTGACACTGCCCACACTCATCCCAGCACACTGACACTGCCCACACTCACCCGAGCACACTGACACTGCCCACACTCACCCGAGCACACCTGACACTGCCCACACTCACCCGAGCACACTGACACTGCCCACACTCATCCGAGCACACTGACACTGCCCACACTCATCCGAGCACACTGACACTGCCCACACTCACCCGAGCACACTGACACTGCCCACACTCACCCGAGCACACCTGACACTGCCCACACTCACCCGAGCACACTGACACTGTCCACACTCATCCCAGCACACTGACACTGCCCACACTCACCCGAGCACACCTGACACTGCCCACACTCATCCGAGCACACCTGACACTGCCCACACTCACCCGAGCACACCTGACACTGCCCACACTCACCTGAGCACACCTGACACTGCCCACACTCACCCGAGCACACTGACACTGCCCACACTCACCCCAGCACACTGACACTGCCCACACTCACCTGAGCACACTGACACTGCCCACACTCACCCGAGCACACTGACACTGCCCACACTCATCCCAGCACACTGACACTGCCCACACTCATCCCAGCACACTGACACTGCCCACACTCACCCCAGCACACTGACACTGCCCACACTCACCCGAGCACACTGACACTGCCCACACTCACCCCAGCACACCTGACACTGCCCACACTCACCTGAGCACACTGACACTGCCCACACTCACCCGAGCACACCTGACACTGCCCACACTCACCCGAGCACACTGACACTGCCCACACTCATCCGAGCACACCTGACACTGCCCACACTCACCCGAGCACACCTGACACTGCCCACACTCACCTGAGCACACCTGACACTGCCCACACTCACCCGAGCACACTGACACTGCCCACACTCACCCCAGCACACTGACACTGCCCACACTCACCTGAGCACACTGACACTGCCCACACTCACCCGAGCACACTGACACTGCCCACACTCACCCCAGCACACCTGACACTGCCCACACTCACCTGAGCACACTGACACTGCCCACACTCACCCGAGCACACTGACACTGCCCACACTCACCTGAGCACACTGACACTGCCCACACTCACCTGAGCACACTGACACTGCCCACACTCACCCGAGCACACTGACACTGCCCACACTCATCCCAGCACACTGACACTGCCCACACTCATCCCAGCACACTGACACTGCCCACACTCACCCGAGCACACTGACACTGCCCACACTCACCCCAGCACACCTGACACTGCCCACACTCACCTGAGCACACCTGACACTGCCCACACTCACCCGAGCACACTGACACTGCCCACACTCACCCCAGCACACTGACACTGCCCACACTCATCCCAGCACACTGACACTGCCCACACTCACCCGAGCACACTGACACTGCCCACACTCATCCCAGCACAACTGACACTGCCCACACTCACCCGAGCACACTGACACTGCCCACACTCATCCGAGCACACTGACACTGCCCACACTCACCCCAGCACACTGACACTGCCCACACTCATCCCAGCACACTGACACTGCCCACACTCACCCGAGCACACTGACACTGCCCACACTCACCCCAGCACACCTGACACTGCCCACACTCACCCCAGCACACCTGACACTGCCCACACTCACCTGAGCACACTGACACTGCCCACACTCACCTGAGCACACTGACACTGCCCACACTCACCCGAGCACACCTGACACTGCCCACACTCACCCGAGCACACTGACACTGCCCACACTCATCCGAGCACACCTGACACTGCCCACACTCACCCGAGCACACCTGACACTGCCCACACTCACCTGAGCACACCTGACACTGCCCACACTCACCCGAGCACACTGACACTGCCCACACTCACCCCAGCACACTGACACTGCCCACACTCACCCGAGCACACCTGACACTGCCCACACTCACCCGAGCACACTGACACTGCCCACACTCACCTGAGCACACTGACACTGCCCACACTCACCTGAGCACACTGACACTGCCCACACTCACCTGAGCACACTGACACTGCCCACACTCACCCGAGCACACTGACACTGCCCACACTCACCTGAGCACACTGACACTGCCCACACTCACCTGAGCACACTGACACTGCCCACACTCACCCGAGCACACCTGACACTGCCCACACTCACCCGAGCACACTGACACTGCCCACACTCACCTGAGCACACCTGACACTGCCCACACTCACCCGAGCACACCTGACACTGCCCACACTCACCTGAGCACACCTGACACTGCCCACTTCTGAATTATTCAGAAATAAGTCCTCCTAAAAAGAGGAACGCTCCGAGTAAGTGCAGACAGGAGTTTATGCAGGATACAGAGGGGAATGTTGAACTGAAATTCAGCTCACGGTTACAAAGACACTAACAATGGGAAACAAACACAGCCCACACGTTTCTTAAGTAAGACTGTTGCAGTTGCTGAGTTCAGTAAAAGGTGGCCTGTCATCAGAAATGAGGAAAATACATCTGAGAAAAATGGAAGAGCTTTGTCTTTCTGTTTCTCCTGTAAGAAACTGCAGAGATACTTGGGATGCTGCATCTTGCCCTGACGCTGTGACTGAAACGGCAGAAGTTATGTCAGTTCTGAGGGCTCACCATTCCTTCCTCCGTTTCCCTTTCTGGTTGGAGCCCGGCAGGTACAGCCGCGCTGTGTGACAGCAGCCAGGGGACTGACTCCCGTTTGTAAGCACAGATCTGCGGGAAGATGCTCGCTCTTCCTTACAGACAGATTGTAGAAAAACAGGAGGAAAAAAAATCCTTGCTCTTTGCACTGCTCTTTGCCTTTTTCTTCATGTATTGCTGATCCATATTAAATACTGGAACACATATTTTACCCTTTCACAAGGCCCTTGCTCTGATGGCACTGCCTCGATACTGCAGGCTGTCCCACTTTCCCACCTCTGCCCCCAGTCTCTATTTCTGCTGCCTTTGTGCGGATCAAACAACACGCCACGGGTGTCTCACTGTGACTCTGCTTGGGGCAGTTAACGCGTGCAGTTCTGGGGTGAGGAACCAGCTGTTTCAGGTAACTCGTGGTCTGAAGAGAAATACCTAAAGTCGGAAAACCCCTGAAGTCAGTTTAACACAAACAATAGTGGCCGCAGTGGATGTATGAACTAGGTCTTGTGGGTTTTTCTGTTTGGTGGGTGGTTTTTCTAGGATGGACATCAAAATCATGTCCACTTAAATCCATTCAACTGAGCTCAAGAGGAGCAGAAAAATGATGGAGGCTACTCGCAGAACAGAGGAAAGTCAGAGGGCACGGAACAGAAAGCTCCTCTCCTTTTGCCCGTGCTGCTCGCTACTGGAAAAGTAAAATACCCGATACAGAGGCCAGTCGTGCGGAGCCGGGCAGTAACCTTTGGTCGGAAGGCGGAGGATCCGCTCCCCGAGATGACCAGACACGCGCTCGTTCCGTGCCCGTGTCCTGCTGTGGACACCGTCCGCACGAGGGTCGAGATAACGGCTGCTGACATGAGGTGCCGGTAACCGCGAACCTCCTCAGGCTCCAGGATCCTGCGGCACCTTCCCCTGTCCTGCAGGGTTTGCCTCTCTTTGCCACTCTTTCTAACCTTAGCTTGGCTGTGTCTAGCGACACTCCAGATACTTTGCCTCCAGCACACCCGGAGCAGGCTGAGAAACATCCCTACCCTGTCCTCATTTATTTCTATGTCCCTCCAGCAGCTGATGCAGCCTCAACCAGCCCCTTGTGCCATGCCGGGGCGCTGCTGTTTGACCTGTATGCAGGTTAGAGGTGGAGTTCTACCCTGCAGGCTCGCGTCGCTCCGGCTGCCCAGCGCCGTCCCGCGTCGCCCAGCGCCGCTGCTTCCCAACCAGCGAGAACGAGCTCGCGTCGGTCTGATCGACGCAGCGAAAAATAAAGTAGATTCGAGGCTTGGTACAAACCCAAAAATTGTGATCAAACTATATAGTTAGTAAATTGTTTGTCTAAATCTTTCATGTATGATGAAAGATTATTATCATAATTCATTAGCAAATTACAGACTTTGTAATGCAGGCAGCCACAAATTTGGCTTTGTATCAATCATTTTAGACCAGCTGGGTAGAAATTAACACAAGTCTGGGCCACATAAAATGAAATGCTCTTTCATTTTTAATTCACTGAAAACTTTGAAGGAAAGAAATGGAAGCTCTTTCAAAAATGGCAGTTTTCCCGGATTTTTGTCAATAATTTGATTTCGCTGTAGAGGACCAGACACATACACACGGAGTGTATGTAATGTAATACCACAATAACTGTTCAATCAAAAAGCGTGAAGTACAGAGAAAAGACAAAGCAGTGCAGTTTAGCAGCCCCTCTGCCGTTCCGAGGCGGTGGCACGCGCAGCCAGCCGGCAGAGCCGCGGAGCGGGCGCGGAGGCTGACGCCGGCCGCCCCAGACAGCGCTGCCGAAACCGCTGCGCGCCCTCCAGCCGGCGGAGATGACCCGCTATCAAAGGCGGCTTTGATCGCCCTCCCCGAGCTGCACGGGCTCGGATGGCGACAGCTGCCTTTGGGAGCAACGCAACACAAATTTCATCTCAGTGGCACCTAATCCAGAGACCGGTACCAGCAGCATGGAAAAGTCAGCGACAAATTAAACAATGAGGGCTTTTCTGGGAACAGATGCTTTTTGCCTGCAGCTGTAAAAACCTTATAACAATCCCGCACCCCACTGTCTGGTCACGCAACTGTCACAAAGCAAGGCATACATTTCGCCACTTATTGCGAATGTTTGCCCAGAGCTTCTATAACCCTTTTTAAAAACAGTAACAGGGATTCCTTGAGGGTGATTATGAGGCCGTTTTATCCCTTAAATGAGTGCGAGGCTCTTCAATTTATGCCCACGGTTCTTCGTTTCAAAAAACAAAACCACACCCGAACTTTCCAAGTTCATGTTTCACACAGACATAAGGATATAATTCCAAACGGGTAAGGAACGGCTCTGCGGACCAGACAGAGACAAACGCTCGCTCGGGTCTGAAACTGCACCCGAGCATTTCCTGGCCAGCAGCTCCGCGCATGGCAGCCCAGCGCTGCACCGCACCGCACCGCGCTGCTGCACCGCGCCGCTGCACCGCACCGCGCCGCTGCACCGCACCGCGCTGCTGCACCGCACCGCACCGCGCTGCGGCACCCCACCGCACCGCGCTGCGGCACCCCACCGCACCGCGCTGCGGCACCCCACCGCGCTGCGGCACCACACCGCACCGCGCTGCGGCACCCCACCGCGCTGCGGCACCCCACCGCACCGCGCGGCTGCACCACACTGCACAGTGCTGCTGCACCACACCGCACCGTGCTGCTGCACCACGCTGCTGCAGCACACCGCACCGCGCGGCTGCACCGCGCGGCCGCACCAATGCTGCTCACCAGTTCAGTCTATCTCCACAACTGCTACATTAAATATCCTCACACTCTCCAAACAGTTTCCTCTTTGTAGTAAATAAATGCACTAACAAACTTTAAACCAAAACATAAACTCTTACCGAAAAAGCTTCTGTAATTCAGTGTATAAAAGAAAGCCATCGGTTCCCAATTAAGTGAGCAATTTGCAATGTCAAGAATCTATTTATGCTCCATATGAACCGATGGGGCTTTAGATGAGCTTCTGTGGTGTATTTAAAGTGATACCGCCAACACGGTTTACACAAGTACCATATTTTCAAACATTTTCTCCCCGAGCAAACACTCAAATTGTGAAGTGTTTCCTTTCCTATCAGGGAAACAACAACCACAACTTTTCCAGAACAACAGTTCATTAGCACCTCACTATTTATAAGTATAATTGGGTTGTTTGATGAGAAAACATGAGAGAACACTGAGCCTACTATAATTTGCACAAATAGAAATTTCATTGTCTGAAAACAAATCAACGATTCAACGATGTTTTTTAATACCAGTGTATATCATGCAATAAGTGATCCTATTATAGCTAACCCAGGACAGAAGGCTTGAACCGTGCACTAGTACACTTTCACTTACAGGACGTAAATTGACTTTTTAATTGCAAAAACGCGAAGCTGAGTTTTTCCTTCCGAAGGCGCCGCCGCGGGCAGCACCACGGGCAGCGGCGTGGGCAGCGGCGTGGGCAGCGGCGTGGGCAGCGGCGCGGGCAGCGGCGCGGGCAGCGGCGCGGGCAGCGGCGCGGGCAGCAGTGCGGGCAGCAGTGTGGGCAGCAGTGTGGGCAGCAGTGTGGGCAGCGCCGCGGGCAGCAGTGTGGGCAGCGCCGCGGGCAGCGCCGCGGGCAGCAGTGTGGGCAGCAGTGTGGGCAGCAGTGTGGGCAGCGCCGCGGGCAGCGCCGCGGGCAGCGCCGCGGGCAGCAGCACTCGCTGCCAGCCGGGGCCGCTCGGCGCTGCCGCCTGCACGGCGGCCGGGAGAGCCGCCCTGTGTTGAGATCTCCTGCCCCAGAGGAAACCACAGCGAACACTCAAAATCAGAAGAGCACGCGCTGGTTTTAATGGCAGTTTTTAAAAATGCAGGGGTTTAAATTAGGACTTGATCCCCAAAATCCTTAGCATCCTTAAATTACATGGGCAAAGCCGTTCAATTCAACATGATTACTTCTAAAATAAAGACAACTCACATGACTGAGCATTTACGGAGCCGAACCCATAACCAAAATTTTAACAATGACTCCTCATTACTTTCAAATTCAAATAAATTGATCCTTATCCTTTGAGAGTTTCTCTCCAATCCAACCACGCTTATGGACGCAGTGTAACAGAGACAGAGCGAGAGAAAGGACGAGGGGAGAGGGAAGCACACACACAAATGTGCAAGTGCTGACACACGGAACGCTAACAGATGTGTGACTTCTAATGAGTTATAATAATGTGTGCTGGAGGCCGGCGGACGTGCCGGGCCTGCCCTGGAAAGCTAACGCCTGCCTTCCCAGTTCAGGTCCGTGTGCTCCTGACTCAGCCCAGAGAAATCCCGCTTCCAGCAAACCTCAGATACCGGCAGCGGCAACTTCAGGAAAGGCAAATATTAAATTATAATTATCCCAAACAGACACAGTCTTGTGAAACTAACCCTGCATTCATATGAAAATACAAAGCACTGGCTATACTGCATTTGATTCGTCCCTGGACACAAAGCTTTACCACAGTAAACTCAGTCAACTGTTGCTCTTGCTTTTATATTCATAGTACTTAAATAACGCACTTTAAAACAAAAAAACCTCCAATTGGCTTTTCATACACCCACCCTCCCCAAAAATAACGCACTTGAAAAACCCAAATGATATGAAAAGGCTTCAAGGCCTCTTTTCTCCTTTTCACAGCACTTTTTTTATTGCTGTTTGCAGTAATCTGCCTTTCACTTTCTCATTGCTACAGAACAAACGAGGAGGCTCAGGCTTTGAAAAGGGGGCTCAGTGTGTAATGGGCCCACTAGAATTAATTTAGTTGCACCAAATCCATTGAGCAGCGAGGTTTTTTCTCCCTCAAATCATTTTGAGGGGACGCAGCCCCCAGCCTTTGTAATTCTAGTAAAGCACTTAAAGTGCACAGTAGGTGTTCATCAGGACCATCTGGTCAAAAGCAAAACAAGCTGCTGATTTTGCCTTTGAATAGAATGAAGCAAGTGTGAATTAGTCTCTTCAATTAGCACTATTACAACCTGTCAAGTGCATATTGTAAAACAGGATTATTACAGTATTGGTCACCAGTGCAATTATTTACTCTCTGCCTTTTCTTGCATATAAAAATGTCCATGTTGACTAGTTTTTGATAACGGAAGATCGTTTCTTTAATGATATGCACGTCCAAACCCACCAAAACCAAATTACAGGTTATGAAACATGTTCTGTTAGGAATATATTCAGTTTCACAATTAATAGAGAGGTAAAAGGGTGCCCTTGCTTTATCTCCTCTTGCTGTTTCTGTTGCATAAAGAGAAGAAGAATAGTTATATACTTTCACGATACCTTTGAAACATCTCTAAGTGCCCAACAACGCCAGCACTTGGAACAGGTACGCCAAAGGTATTTTCTCTATTTCCCAAGGAACTTTCTTTTAATGCAATTCCTAACAAATGACCATTTACTACAAGTTTATCACGGCTTGCTTTCCGCAAACACATTTTAGTTTAGCAATGGGCTGCTTTCCTTTAAAAGAAAGGAAGAAAAAGCGTGAAGTCGATTTATCTTTATGAAAACAGAATTTCTCTCCTGTTTAAAAGGAAAAGCCTGGTTTGCTAGCTGGCTCTCATCCACCTCGAACACCGAGGCTGCCGCAGCCATGGCTGCTGAACTGGGGATACTGTTGTTACGACTCCCTATACATTGAGTATAACTTCTACCTGACAGATCTCCTTAAAAAGCAAACAACATGTCCGAATTTCACAAAAAGAACATATGTCTCCTGAGTACAATCGGTGTAACAACAATGTATTTTACTGGCTTCTCTAATATTAAGAGAAGAATTGGACAATTGTGCAGAATGTCTGTGCACCTCCCACTAAATCCCAAGAAGTGTTAGTCACTGACTTTTATTAGCATGAGAATACTTTTCAACAATTTTAAAGCAAGTAGAAAACCCCAAAATATAACAGAACTGTTTCTCAAACTGTTAATGTATGTACTATACTTGGACATGTCCATATTCTGATATCTGACAAATGTGTTTTATTTTAATTACAGAGCCACAACATTAAATTAACATCATTTATATATACATTCCATGTCCCTGTGCCAATGTCTGACCTGTACGAGGGATGATCTCACTACAACAATTGGCTTGAAAGTATTTTGTACAGATACCACAAATCAGATCTGAAAGAAGTACAAGGGCTTCAGCTGGATTATTTTTCTGCATGGTGAAGGTAATTCATCTGCTCACCTATATTTATATATTGCGTTTGCTTAGCCCGTTTAAACAAGGTTTCTGCTGGAGTGTTTATAAATGATGGGTTTGTATCTTGTTTCACACTCGTTCGACTATCAGAAGAAGTTGTAAGAAACTGAGCACAAGGGACCGCAAGTGCCGCTGGTCCGCGGGCGCAGGACGGGCAGCGCGCAGCAGGACGGGCAGCGCGCATCGGCCCGGCCGCCCGCAGCAGGACGGGCAGCGCGCATCGGCCCGGCCGCCCGCAGCAGGACGGGCAGCGCGCATCGGCCCGGCCGCCCGCAGCAGGACGGGCAGCGCGCAGCAGGACGGGCAGCGCGCAGCAGGACGGGCAGCGCGCATCGGCCCGGCCGCCCGCAGCAGCCCGGCCGCCCGCAGCAGCCCGGCCGCCCGCAGCAGCCCGGCCGCCCGCAGCAGGACGGGCAGCGCGCATCGGCCCGGCCGCCCGCAGCAGCCCGGCCGCCCGCCGCAGCCCGGCCGCCCGCAGCCGCCGCTGCTCTCCGCCCGAGCGCCGCTGCACACGCCGCTCTCCGCGTCCCCCGAGCCCGCGCGGCTGCGGGAACAAAGAACACTGTGACCTGCCTGGTGGCAGCGCCGCCCGGCCGGGCGGCCGCGCCCGGGGCCGGAACGGGAGCAGCTGCCGCTGCGCGCAGGCAGCCGGCAAGGGGACCCGTCCTCTCGCACTGTTCGCACAGACCGCGTGTTTCAGCAGGAATTACAGTCCCGCACACGCTCTCCCCGTGCTCTCCAGCGGAATCTCCCGCGGCCCCGCGCTGCCGCACCGTCTGCACAGGCTGCGCTACCTGCGGGCTGGGCTGCGCCGCGGCCGCTGCGCGCCGGGCCTGATCCTGCCCGCGGGAACCGCCAGCGGCTCCTGGCGTGGAACAGTTACCCCGTTCGGGAACGTTCCTCCCTCCCGTGTCACTGACCAGAACAACAAGTGCGAAACGTGCTGTCGCGATGAACTCAAATTCAACAAGTTTGTCACAAATTAGTCTGGCTGCTCCAGGATGAGAAGACAAACTTGCTTGGATGAAACATTCAATATTCCCCCCGAAAAGGTCTGTCCTTCATCTCCATCAAATAATATAACTGCAACTTGCAGAAGTGAGGAGTAGAAATGTTTCATTTCCAAATGAGAACAAGCTCATAAGAACCAAGAGAAAACAAATCACATTGAATGTGCCAATACCTTATAATAATTTAGCACAGCTTCTCAAATCAAAACTTAAAAATCCTCTCACCCCAATTACGGACAGCACCGACAAATTATCTTACAGAATAAAGAGCAGGTATTCAGACACAAAACTCCTTTTAGTCTTGTAAGTATTAGTTCCATTTGTTACAACTGTCTTTGTTTGACCATATAATTCATTGGAAATAAATTAATTTACAGCCTCCAAACTGGCACAAAACCCACTCATTTCCACGTTAAAATGAAGATCGTGGAAAAGAGGTAATTGTGATTTTTCCCAGAACAGTATCTGCCCAGAATGAATTTGATATTGCAGTTTTACAAGACAAACAGATGTCAGAAACCTGCAACACAGATTAATTTGCAATTCAGACCAAGATGTTCTCATTAACTTTCCGAGTTAACAACTGACTGCCCTGCCCGACTCCCACAACAAGCAACAAAAATCACGCATCCAGAATTTCGGACAAGTTTGGTTGGTTTTTATTTCCTTGCTGAAATTCCCTATAAGCTCATAATCCCACATCAATATCACTGAATGTAACTTTTCTTTTTTAAACTGAGAAATTAAATATTAATATGAAAACCGTTGAATATGTAGATAAAGCATGTTTAAAGGAAAAAGAAAAAGGAAAAAAGCCATAACATTTTCAAGTACCATCCAACATTCAACCACTGAATTAATACGCAAGGAACGGTGCAATCAGACACCAGCACCGCGGCCTCGGCTGCTCCGCGAGAATCCTCTGCCGGACCGCTTCCCATTAAACAAAGACTTATCTGAAATTACAGTCCCTACAAACATCACTTGCTACTAAACACGCATCCTGAACAACAAAAGAGATGACCGAACGAAGCAACGGCACGTCAGGAAAGCACAGCTCGCTGGGTTTGCACTCAATGCGTTCAATGTCCAGGACGAGTTTTAAGGGGTTGAGGTTTCGGTGCGGGCTTGGGCGAGTTTTGGAAACACTTGGAAAAACACCTATTCCTGACAACCGGCAGCACCAGTAACACCAGCAGCGCCAAGAAGCAGCCCTGGACAGACAGTTGCAGCCAACTGTGGCAAGCACTAAAACACTGAGAGAATTTTAAACACTTCTTTGAATAATTGATGCAGTCATTTTGAATCTTTCTGCATAGGATAGAGCGTGTGAGTAGATTGCATTAACACTGCTTAAACATTTCAACTTGTCAGTATGGCCAAGTCGATTTCTGAAATATTTGCAGTATTTTCCCCATCGAAACAGTAATAAAGGTAGAATAAATATATGCCACTGCTTTATAATCACTGAACATTAATGAATATTTTATGTCTTTTTAAATCTCCCTGTTTAATTTAAAAGGGTGAAATTAAGTCTCCTCCCTGCAATATGCCAATTATCTGTAAATCAAACAATAACTTGGCCATTATACTCCTTTTTGTTAATATACCAGAAGCTAATTTGAAAACGCTGAACGGCATTTTCAGGGAATAATTGAATAGTCCTTCCTGCCCTCTTGTGGTTGGCAACCGCAACTCGCACGGAGCTTTGCCACCGATGTAAAACACACCCGAAGGAGAGTAAACTCTTAATTTGTTAAAGTGTGAACACGAGAGTGAAGGAAACAGCCCAACAGTCCCTGGAGAGCAGAGCGGCCAGGGAGAGAGGAACAGCACCAGCGGCCCCTCCAGCCGCACAGCAACCAGACTCGGTCACCTGTTACAGCGCTCGCTCTGCGCTAAAAGAAGGAAACACTAAAAAGCCGTTAGGGAGTTAACATACAAACCCGTGCGTGTTTTCTGTAACTAGACAAACGCTCGCCAAGCCCTCCACCTGGGCCGAACCCCCAGGGACTGCCGCGGGACTCGCGCTGCCTCACCGGCTCGGCACCGCTGCACCAGAGGTCCAGAGCTCTCCTTTCATTTTAGCGACTGAAATTGTCTTCATGGTTTTGAACACCGCATGGGGTGTCGTACTCACGTACAGGCAGAGGGCAAAGAAAGGTCTGATGCTCACGCTGATTACAGGTGGTAGGGTGGGGGTTTTTGGGTTTTGGTTGTTTAATGGGGAAAATCATAACTGACTTTTAAATGAGGTCGACTCTGTATGTTACCACGTTGACTGTAACCTGTCATTACGGACAACAGGAAAAGCCCAGTGCCCGTGAAGGCAGGCTGGGTCCCCAGCGCTGCCACCAGGAACTGACAGAGCACAGACAGAAAACAGACAGACAATACGTAACGTACGTGCTTTCTTTTAGAATCTCACCATCTTAAAACTAAAACCAAATATTCTGATCATTTCTTTCCATAAATACTCAAATTATTTTTAATTATTTTTAAGTGTAAATCGTGCAAGCTTGGCCCCTCAAAAACAAGCTGATGCAACTGAGTATGTTTGCTTGTATTTAAGAAAAATCTCAGAACTTACTATAACAGGTTTCAAAAGGTAAAGCAGAAAACAGGCTTTCATGCAGGGGAAAGACCAGAATGTCTCTTAGGAATGACAGGATTCCCAATGAAAACAATTCATGATCATTATCCATTGTTGTATTGCTGCTACAGCTAATATTACGGAACTTAAAATAATTCTGTCTACAATGTCAGCATGTGACACGAAAAGCTTCAATAAAATCTGTTCAACCCTAAAAGACTGAGAGGAGTGTCAGACCAATAGCAAACATACATTTAATTTGAAAAGCAAACATTTCATCTTAATATTTTGTAATGTGAATTCTGAAGATTCACATTTCTGGATTGTTTGTCATGTTTCCCAAAGTCAGTGGGTTATACGGAAAATAACACCCAAACCATCTGGCATCAGAAAAACCATGGAGCACTAGACAACAACCCTTGGGTTCAGTAAGGGGTTTTAAAAATGTGCAGGGACTGCTTGGTCTAAATTCTGAGGGCCCAGAGTCCGGCTTATTTGCTCCTGCAGGGCCTAGTTCTGCCGAAGTTCTCTGCACCATCCCCCCTTGCCGGCCATTCCACAGAACAGCCGTGACGCCCACCGGGCACGGACGCGCGCGGCTGCCGGGGCAGGCGGAACCACGGCACCGCGGCAGGCGGAACCACGGCACCGCGGCCGCAGCCGGCGGAACCACGGCACCGCGGCCGGGGCGGGCGGAACCACGGCACCGGGGCAGGCGGAACCACGGCACCGCGGCCGCAGCCGGCGGAACCACGGCACCGCGGCCGCAGCCGGCGGAACCACGGCACCGCGGCCGCAGCCGGCGGAACCACGGCACCGCGGCGGGCGGAACCACGGCACCGCGGCGGGCGGAACCACGGCACCGCGGCCGGGGCAGGCGGAACCACGGCACCGCGGCCGCAGCCGGCGCTGGCACAGCCGCCTCCAAACCGAGATGGAGCTGGGGCAGAGAGCAGACACGGGGAGCTTCAGGGATCATAGGGGCAAAGTGTAATGTGAACAATTGCCTCTCCTCAGCACTCTGGCATAGCTCAATGAACACTGCGTGTATATTTTGCTACTACAATGCAAAAAGGAACATTTTTTCCCTGCATAATTTAATAGAAAAGCTTTTTTAGGCCAAGGTCATTAATCAAATCACAGCAGTCTTGCTGATCCAGTTGATTAAACCAAAAAAGGCTAATAAAATAAAGGAATATCCATTGAGAACATGTACACCCTCTTTTACCAAGCTGGCCTGAGCTGTACGGAGCTGCGGTTACTGTTCGGCTGCGAAGCCGCACTCACCTCCTGAATGGTACTGCTGCCCGAGAAGTTGAGGTTGTACTCCCGCTGCACTTCTCGATGGGTGACAATCAGCATGAAGTTTTGATTTAATGACTCCTGCAGAGCCCTGAAATGGTTGAAAGAAAAACAAGGAGCTCAGGGATAAGCATGTTATAGCTTGTTTTACAGTTAGATGCAAAACCCCAGGGTACCCTAAACTCTATACGGACAAGTCCAGGCACATTATCATCTCTCTTCTCGCTCCTGAACGCAGGGAAGCACGCTGAGAATGACCAAAGGCCATTCCCCAGCTCCTTCCTTAATAAGGCAACCGCAGCCTTTAAAGCTCTTCGAATGTTAAGTATTCTCAAAATGGAGAGGGTCACATTATCTTCACAAACATCGGGTATATTTAGCACTCGCAAGGCCATTAATACCAGGCTCGTAAGCATATTGATGACCAGACGTCATATCGAGCTACAGCGCGCGCTAAAAGCTGGTGGTGAGCAGCAGGCGGCAAAGCGCGTTCCCGCTCTCCGGGGTCACCTGGACATAAACCCAACGGGGATTCTTCCGCTCGGTTCCACCCAAAGCACTTAAACCCCGCTAATTACAACTGGAACACGAACCACAGCAAAATTCCTCACGTGGGTACTGAGCATTTAGAAAAGTGAGTTCTGCCCAAATTGGTTTGAGTGTACATTAAAACACCATTAATCATATGAATTAAAAAAAAATCTTAAACAGGCCAACTATATGTTCATGTTGTCATAAACATAGGGTTTTTGTTATTTTCTTGGTAACGAAACATCTGGATGTTAAAAAGGCATCCTCTTTGCTTAATTGGGTACCTAATTATGCAGCTATCTGCTTTTCAAACGAGGAGCAGGACTGTGCTAGAGACAGCGGTTACAGCTGTGCAGCACCCCACACGGCTGCGCAATCGCAGCAAGCGCTGTAACACAGCTGGGCTTTCCAAGCAATGTTCATGCAGACGCGACGTTCAGTAGCACGTGGAATTAAATCAGGCTTATTCGATTCTTTTTTTCCTCATCACACGCTCTTAAAAGAATAACAGACCGTCACATCTTCTCTGTTCCACAACACTTCGACATGCAATGAAGGACAAGCTCTGTATGCAGATGAGAACAGCTGTATCTTAAGATACAAGAAGACAGGAAGACTCTTAGTTTCTTTGAGTCCGGGTTTGTTAGTGTTCACTCCTCCTGGAACGGCTGATCGGCAGTTCTGCTGCTCAGATGATACGGAACCCACCAACACTCACTGGATGCTTTAGCAAGAGATGCACAATTTGCTTTAACATCTCAAGCAATACTACCTTACAAAAATATCCTCACTTAGCAACTTAATTTGGATTCTGTGACATCTTAAATGTAATAATCGCATACTACAAAACAAAATCACACGTGCTATTTCTGGTACTTTACGGTTTTGCAATAGGGAAGATAAATGTAACTCACTGTCAACGCTAGGCTGGATCAAGTGTGCAAGAGAGACTACAAACGTAACTCAGGTAAATCCACTACAGCGAACATAAAGCTGGCTGCATGTGTCACAACATCTTGCAAGAAAAGACCTAAAAATTCCTAAAATACCTAACAGTCCTTCAAACAGGTAAGAAAAGAGTAGTCCTGAGAAGCTGTATGCCTGTTGTCAAAGGAAATTCTAATGTGATTGTTAATAAGTTTAGCATTGCCGTAATCACACTTTCTTTTGGCAAATGTTCAGTAGCAACTAAAATATCCCGCCATGCTTTTTCAAATTTGGATTTTTTATTTGTTTTCAGGAAATACTGGAGGTGAGTGGCATATTTAATTGCAGCATATGTGAATGGTCCTGCCTCCGCACAGAACCACCCGAGGCTGCTATAGCTGTTTCTGGCTCTGAAAAGCTAAATGCCAGCTGACAACGTGCCCCACGGCTTCATTCCGGAGCTACGCGAGCAGAACGACACGGGCCGGCTGGGTCAGACCCTCCGCCCGCCAGGGTGCGCGGCACACGCAGCTCGGTCCCGCCAGAGCACAGCGCGCCCACCACAGCCCCTGGCCGTAGGAAAGGCTTCGCGCCTCTGTCTCACCCGGACGTGACAGCAGAGCGTACTTGGGCACGGAAAAAACACTCCTCAAACACGGCCCACTTAAATGAAGTGCCTTAAATTGGAAAGCCTCCGTTTTTGAAGTAACTAACAATTCTGACAACTCTGCTTTTTGGATTTCTGAACAACATGAACTGAATGCTGTTAACAAACAAGTTCTCAGTACATGTTCATAGCCAAATAGTCATATAAGAGGTTGAAAATCAAGCTGGCTAAAAAAAAAAACACAAAACAAAACAAAAACCAACACACAACTTGAAAATATTGAGGAAAAAATGGAGTTTGAAAGTGCCAGCAATTAAAGTGCATGGTTAACGATCTCGTTACGGTATTTTTCTGAAGAAAGGGTAGGACCATTCCTTCTGCTCACACAGCAGCCCGGGGGTGGGTCGGCCTGCGCCCCTGCAGCTCCGGGTCTGGGAGCCCGGGCCGCGCGGTCCCTGCGCGAGCAGACGCACAAGCAGCTGTGTTCGGCAGCCGGCTCGCTGGCGCTGAGCTGGAGCTCACTTCCATTTCTTTTTGGGTGCACATGACTGCGCGGAGGAGACTGACTGCCAAACACAACGCACATTTCTGAAATCGTGACTTCAGTGTTTGCAGCTGTTTCATTTTCCTGCAAATGTTATCAGTTATTACCGTCTTCTAGATGAAACATCTGCATTAAAACAAAAATAAAAATCAGGGCCAAACCCCAGGTCCCATTAACATCAAGACAGATTTTCTTTTTCCTTTTTTTTTTTTTTTTTGCCATCAGCACTAACAGATTTTAATGAATCTGAGAATTAATTAGCAGCACAAGCAAATCTAGAAACAGGATTAAAGTAGGCCAGTCTTATCGGCATCATTTCTCCCCACTGCAAACTGTGCCTACACCTAAACACAAGTCCAAGAACAGACAAAGGAAAACAGGTTTGCCTACACAGCACTTACCGGCAACAGCACAACGCACAGAAGCTCGGTGCTGGGCCGAGGCTCCTCGGGCTGTAACCTCCACACGTGTAAACACATCCACTCCTCTTTCACACTCCCATTGCACAGAAGCTCGGTGCTGGGCCGAGGCTCCCCTGGGCTGTAACCTCCACACGTGTAAACACATCCACTCCTCTTTCACACTCCCATTGCACAGAAGCTCGGTGCTGGGCCGAGGCTCCCCTGGGCTGTAACCTCCACACGTGTAAACACATCCACTCCTCTTTCACACTCATATTGCACAGAAGCTCGGTGCTGGGCCGAGGCTCCTCGGGCTGTAACCTCCACACGTGTAAACACATCCACTCCTCTTTCACACTCCCATTGCACAGAAGCTCGGTGCTGGGCCGAGGCTCCTCGGGCTGTAACCTCCACACGTGTAAACACATCCACTCCTCTTTCACACTCCCATTGCACAGAAGCTCGGTGCTGGGCCGAGGCTCCTCTGGGCTGTAACCTCCACACGTGTAAACACATCCACTCCTCTTTCACACTCATATTGCACAGAAGCTCGGTGCTGGGCCGAGGCTCCTCGGGCTGTAACCTCCACACGTGTAAACACATCCACTCCTCTTTCACACTCCCATTGCACAGAAGCTCGGTGCTGGGCCGAGGCTCCCCTGGGCTGTAACCTCCACACGTGTAAACACATCCACTCCTCTTTCACACTCCCATTGCACAGAAGCTCGGTGCTGGGCCGAGGCTCCTCGGGTCTGTGCAAACACAACCAGCCACTCCTCTTTCACATTTCACACAATGGAAGTTGCAAGATTTATTTTTTTTCACTAAACTCAAAATATCAAAACTCAACCAAGAGTCTGGAAGGAGTTTATTCACCAGCTACTCCATCCAAATTCCAACACAGCACGATTTATAAACCACAGAAACAATATTTAGCCAAAATACGTGTTACTGCAAGTAATACTGATCTCAGTGGACAGCAGCTGCTTAATGAGTCTATGCAATGTTGGAGCAATATGGTATTAGTATTGATATTTATCATCATATATTTTAAGCTTCCAGTTTTACTGCTTTTGTATTGTTCTGTAACAGTGCATAAAATAGATTGGTTGTATCTATTATTAAGTGACTGCCTTAACGCTTTAATTTCTGAGGTAATAATTTGCTTTTTAACAGCATTTTTCTTTGAAATTTTAATAATATGTTACGCTTTGAAACAAAAAGCATATCCTTCATCAATGATCAGCAAATGCTCCTTTTCATTTCGGTTCACACGTCTTTATGAGACACATGCAGTATTTCCCATTAGGCAACATCCTTCTCAGTCACACGGAGATTTCTCCCAAAATCTCTGCATTTTATATAAATAGATATGACACGAGGTAATTAACATTTCCATTTTAAACTTACAGATTTATACAAGCTCATGTCAACAGAAGTCCAAATTTACTGTAATTACAGATTATTTACATTAAAACAAAATAAGAAATCAGTATGTAAATGTAATGTTTGTTGTAGCTAATGCAGCAGGAGGTGGTAGATTAGGTTCAAACAGCAATCAGCTAGCAAAGCTGGCTAACATGTAAATGAGCAGAAGCCCTTTTGTTTACATTCTATTGCATTTTAAACTTTGGGATTTTTAAACTGTCTTCTGAGCAGATGTGAAAATAAACCACTAATCTGACCATTCTCACTGAAGCTGTCAGAGTGACTAGAGCAAGGCACTGCTCCTGTCCAGCCAAACCACCAGTGACCGGGCGCAGTCACACCGCGCCCCACGGCACCGCTGGCCGCAGTGACAGCGCACAGCCCCGCAGTGACCGGGCGCAGTCACACCGCGCCCCACGGCACCGCTGGCCGCAGCGCCGCCGCACACCCCCGCAGTGACCGGGCGCAGTCACACCGCGCCCCACGGCACCGCTGGCCGCAGCGCCGCCGCACACCCCCGCAGTGACCGGGCGCAGTCACACCGCGCCCCACGGCACCGCTGGCCGCAGTGACAGCGCACACCCCCGCAGTGACCGGGCGCGGTCACACCGCGCCCCACGGCACCGCTGGCCGCAGTGACAGCGCACAGCCCCGCAGTGACCGGGCGCAGTCACACCGCGCCCCACGGCACCGCTGGCCGCAGCGCCGCCGCACACCCCCGCAGTGACCGGGCGCAGTCACACCGCGCCCCACGGCACCGCTGGCCGCAGTGACAGCGCACAGCCCCGCAGTGACCGGGCGCAGTCACACCGCGCCCCACGGCACCGCTGGCCGCAGCGCCGCCGCACACCCCCGCAGTGACCGGGCGCAGTCACACCGCGCCCCACGGCACCGCTGGCCGCAGCGCCGCCGCACACCCCCGCAGTGACCGGGCGCAGTCACACCGCGCCCCACGGCACCGCTGGCCGCAGTGACAGCGCACAGCCCCGCAGTGACCGGGCGCAGTCACACCGCTCCCCACGGCACCGCTGGCCGCAGTGACAGCGCACACCCCCGCAGTGACCGGGCGCAGTCACACCGCGCCCCACGGCACCGCTGGCCGCAGTGACAGCGCACAGCCCCGCAGTGACCGGGCGCAGTCACACCGCGCCCCACGGCACCGCTGGCCGCAGTGACAGCGCACACCCCCGCAGTGACCGGGCGCAGTCACACCGCGCCCCACGGCACCGCTGGCCGCAGTGACAGCGCACACCCCCGCAGTGACCGGGCGCAGTCACACCGCGCCCCACGGCACCGCTGGCCGCAGTGACAGCGCACACCCCCGCAGGAACCGCCCTGCGGCGGGACACGCGGGGCTTCCTACCCTTATCCGCACAGGTCATTATGTTTCCTACATGATTTACAATCCCTCCGCAAAAATACATTACTTGTAATAATTGCAATGGTATGCACCTGGTCAAACGGCTTTTAACGGGTTTGAACTTTCCAATGATCCATCAGGTCTAATAAAGTGTATAATGAAGTATCTGAAACTCTCACTATTTAGCAAAAAAGAGTCTAAATATAAAATACATTATATTCATTAAATCGACAACTGAAGAACAAACGGAGAACAAGGGCCTCCCAGAACACGCACA
This sequence comes from Streptopelia decaocto, assembly GCF_964273445.1. Taxonomy (NCBI): domain Eukaryota; kingdom Metazoa; phylum Chordata; class Aves; order Columbiformes; family Columbidae; genus Streptopelia; species Streptopelia decaocto. The sequence goes on along the minus strand of NC_138659.1, from coordinate 485,390 downwards.
ACAGAAAGGAGAGGACGAGGGTGACCCAGCTCTGTGGCCTGACTTGCACACCTCTGCCACGTCCAACAACACCTTCTCCTGAGCTGGGTATCGCTGGCTGAGGCAACAAAGGGAAGGAAAATCGCCCTGAGGAAGCGAAGAATCTAATCTGACAATGCACCGGTGCAAGGGATCTCTCCTCCCCTCGGACAACTAAACGATGGCCATTCTTTGGCACCTGTCCTTTCAAGGCTGCTTTCCCAAGGAAATCAAGTCTTTCTCACCCACCTGTCCCACACAGTAACTTTTGAACTTCTTCACTAGTTTCAAGGAGTTCTGACAGCATCATAAGTGTCTCAAAGACTGGGTGTAAATCGACAGATAGGTAGAAAGAATGAACCTAAATTACTACCCACCTTAGTAAAAGGCTGCAGTGCAAGCACAGCACTTCTACACTCCAGCCAGCCAACTTCCAGCCAAGGGCTACAGCACCACCTGCAGCATGTGGGGTCTCCTCGTCTCCACGCTGCCTCACTGCCGCTGGAGAACAGGCAGGGCGGGCTGTGCGGGGCGTGGGACAGACACGCGTGCTCCAGGACACACGGAAGAACAGCCAGCAGAGTCACACACGGGGAGTCCATGGGAAGGGAGGGGCGCAGTGACCGCGGCCTCGGGGCGAGGCGGGAACTCACCAGAAGCCGTGTTCATTACAGGCACAGCTCACACAGCACATGGTTGCTGCTCTGGGTGTCGCGCATGGGTAAGTATGGCTCTGCTGGCTGAAACTGTGGAAGCAGGGCGTGTAACCCTACCGGTGCTATTTGACATTTAAATACAATCTTTACACCTCAATTTACTAGCTTACGGTGGTAATTTGCTGGGTTTCTATTGCCTATAAAAGCTTTGGATATGCCACTGACGAGCAAAGACACCCTAGGAGATCTCTGCCTGCTTACACTGCAGGATCACTTTGCCGTTACGTTAGTTTTAAGTCAGTTCTGGGCTCAGCCCGTTCGGTCTGTCACAATAAACTTCAAAGCCTCTGCACCAATACCCTGGAAAGGACGTTTCAGACACTGCTCTCCCTCAGCGTCAAGGAAAGGCACAAACTGGAGTTTATAGAGCCCTGACGAGATTGCTCCTTTTAAGAAGGGCATATACGTAAAATACCATGTATTGAAAGCTCGGGCTTTTCAAATACCACTTGCTGGAGATACTCAAATCACAACTATTTATTTATAGTTCAAAACAGAAGGCAATTGAAGAAAACAACAGACGAACTCACAAAGTAAGACGCAAAGTTCCTTAACATCCATTAATAATAGATGTGAGCAAGATGCTTTTAAAAATCGTGGGTAACAAACTCATCTGAATAATAAGTGACCTAACAGTAGGCAGTAAACAGTGTAACTGGGTTTGGAACATTGCTTCAATTAGATGTGTTTTGATCTGCATGGATGCTTTAATTGGAGGCAAGCCTCCCCTTTCATCTAGAATTTATGACTTCAGGGAGATGATCTAGCCTCAAATTATCCTTAAGTAGCCACTAATTAATCATCATTTGCTATCCCAAAGCTACCAGCCTTCTCTTAGAAATACACAGAACTAATCTCCACTATGAAACAAGTATAAACTGTAAAGGTAACAGCCACTTTGATTTTACTAGCAAGTAAAGTTGTTTTAAACTATTCATCCAATTTAAACGCCCTAGAACTGTTTTTAAACAGTTTGTTGTTAAATAGTTTATTGCAATTGCAATAAACAATGTTCTTCGGACCCCAGTTTCCTTTCCAGAAGTGAAGAAATTCGAATTACAATGTACAGTGAAACCTGGGCAGAGAATTTTGAAACCGGAGGTGGATGTTTAAAAATCCCAATTAGTATCTACAGTGTTTTTCCACAGTATTTTCTCTGTCCTTCAATGTGCTGCTTAAGTACAATGGTTTATTGTCCCCGTGACCACAGTTCCTGTAAGCACCTCCAGTTCAGCACCGCTCCACTCCTCCTGTTACGGTGCCACGACTCCCTCTCTTCATGCTTCTTTCCTTTATTATTATAACTCGTATCAGCACTCTTATGTCCTCCGCGGGCAGGAGGTTATGCGCACAAGTACCTTTTAGTAGCACATGAAGTACGTTTAGGAAAAGGGTTGTTTATTTCTGTTGATTGTCACCTGTAGCACGTTCTCCTGCGCACAAGGGCGGGAAGCGCCCCGGCTCGGGCGCCACCTGGCGGCTGCCCGAACACCGCCCGTGCCCGCACGGGGCGCACGGTCCCGCACGGAGCGCACGGGTCCCGCACGGGTCCCGCACGGGGCGCACGGGGCGCACGGCCTGCCCGTCATGGGAGGGCAGGAGAAAACAAGCCGAGGTGACCCGTGTAATCACAGCACGTCATAGAGTAACGATTCCATGTGCTATACAATAACATTTCATTTTCAGTCCTTGGAAATACTAACATAGGAACAGGCACCATTAACCGAGTATTCAAATCAGTAATAAGATACATCCAGCTCCGTTAGGGAAAATGGATTATTTAGCCTATCTACATACACTTTTAAAGTCTAAGAAGGTAAGATAAAATAATGTAACAAACATTCCAGAAAAGTTCTCGCTTGTTGGCAACGATGTGTACAATTTTCTGTTAAACGAACCAACAATGCAGTAAGCTATGAAAGGCCGGCGCTCAGTCCCACAGGGACTAGATTTTTGTTAAACTGAAGTCATCGCACCTGGAAGGTGTCAAAGTGGCCACAAGCGGTGCATGTCCACACCAAGGTTTTATAAACCTTGAGCGACCTCCGTCCCCACAGGCGGTGCTGAGGCGCGTCCCCGCGCTGCCTCGCGCAGCCAGAACGCTGGGGACGGACTCAGACCCTGCAGGGTGCTGCGCTCACGACAGACAGACACACCAAATCGCTCGAGTAGCACGGACGGCCAAAACACTTACCCAGAATGAGTCGAAGAAGGAGGAGGCAGGTCAGGTGTTAGAACATAAAGACAATTATTTTTTGGCAAGTGTAGAGTTTTTAAAACAGTCTGAGGGGAGAAAAATCATTATAAATATAAAACGTTCACCGATTTTGACATATTATTTTTTTCTTTTAATTATTGCTACTTATTTACAATACCACCACATATTTTGTTTCAAGATCTACTTACTGTTAATTTAATAACATTCATTTTTTAGATGGGCCATGTTATATATAAAACAACACAACTGAAGTGATTTGTCCCTATGCATTGGCAATGTTTTACTTTAAGAATTCCTCGTGTGCCACTCAACACATCTAACACTGCTTGAAACTCACAATTCTCACCTTGTAATTCCCACCCACAGGCGCCCAGTTTGAAACCCTGAATTCAGTCAACTGAATTACAGTGGAAAACTTACACTATCATCTACATCACCAGTCTTCCATCCTTTTAACAGCATTTTAGATGCAGGAATCTGAAGTTCATTTTCTAGAATATGTTTGATATCCCCTAAAGAGAAAACAGAGAAAAGATATAAAATATCACATTTACCACTTTACTTCAGACAGCACTGACTTCTAGTTAAAAAGAAGTGCAAGGCAAAATTTACTATGAAAACAGTCTTAGTTTGGTAACCCTTGTAACGTACACTTCCAAACAGTAAAGGACAAATGGAGCTAAGAAAAGAGTCCCATAAAGAATGAACGATTGGAGAACCACATGAGCATTGGATGATTTGGACATATATTGAGTAGTTCTACATTGCTCCTGCAAGACACGCACACCTGCAGGTGCACACTATCCGGAGCAATGCACTTCACCAGCAATAAACAGGGTGGGTGTTTTTGATACCCAGTTCCATTCTCAACAATCCTTACTTAGAGAACTGGAGTGTTCACGCAGTGCGACTGCTCCGACAGCTTTTTCAAGTTTTTGCGATGCTCTCCTCTCCCTGTAGTTACTACAGTCATAAAGCAATTCAGGCTGGAAGGCACCTCAGGAGACCAGCTAGCCCGAGCCCAGCTCAAAGGCCTAATTAAGCCAGCTTTGTCAAGGATTTGTCCAGCTGACTCTTCAACGCCTCTGGGGATGGAGGCACCTTAGGCACCCCATTCCAGTAGTTCACCCCTCGCACAACTAAACTAAAACAAATCCTTCTGTCTAAGAGGAATTTTCAGTGTTGCTCATTGTGTCCATCGGTTCTCATCTTATTGTGCACCTCAAAAAAAGGGTCTGGCTCCATCTTCTCTGTATCCTCCCACCAGGTATTTGTAGACAGGAGCGAGGTCTCCATCTCCCCCTTTGTCTTCCCTATGCTGACCAACCCCAGGTGTCTGTGCTTCTGCTCCCACGCCGCCGTGTGCCCCAGCCCCGGACTGTCTTGCTGGCACTGCAGAATGTCAACGTCTTTCTTGCACTGAAGACGTCTAAACTGGACACAGTGCTCCACGCACAGTCTCTCAAGTGCTGAATAGAGGGGAATAATTACTTCCCTGGATCCACTCCGAGATCCCTGTTCTACGAAGCTGCATTCAAGTCAGTCCTCAGCCAGTTATCAGATGGGATAAATGGAGTTACCCTACCCCACGTGCAGGACTTCAACCTTGTTATCACCAAACTCCATGAGGATCCTGTCAGTCACTTCTCCAGGCTGTCCAGGTCCCACTAAACAGCAGCCTCGCCCTCCAGAATATCAGCCTCTTTCTCTGATGTGGTATTCCCGTGAGCATCCCAAGAGTGCTCTCCTCCTTAACAACCAGGTTTTCCATAAAGACATTAAACAACACTGGCCCCAGAATCAACCCAAGGGACATCCCTACACTGGTTCACCAGTCAGACTTGGAGCCCAGCAGTCCAGGCAACTATCTATCAACCTCGTAAGCCCACTTATCCAGTCCTTGTATTAATAACATGACTCTAAGAATACTGCAGCATTGTGCCAAAGGCCTTTCTAAAGTCAAAGTGACATCCACCATTCTCCCCTTCTCCACAGAGCCAGTCATCAAATCATGAAAGTCAAGTAATGTTGATTAGACAGAGTTTGCCCCTAGTAAATCCACGCTGGCTGTTCCAAATCATCTTCTTTTCTTTCCTGTGCTCAGAAAGGTCTTCCAGAAAGATTTTATCCATAAATTTTCCATGGACCAAGTTCAGCAATCATCATTGAACAGCAGGCTCACATTTTCCTTAGCCTTTCTTTTCACGCTGATGTACTTAACAGAAGCCCTTCTAATCCCTCAGTGTTTTCAGCTCCACCCAAGCTTTGCTCTTCCAAACTCCAAACCTGCATACTCTGGCAACACCTCCGTATTCCTCCCGGGCAGCCCATCTCTACCTTCTACGATCTGGGTACTTCTCTGCATTTAGTCAGAGTTCCGTGTTGTTCCGTGCTGGCCGCCTGCGATGCTTGCTCCTCTCTCTGCAAGCTGGAAGGGGCTGTTCTCGTGCTCTGAAGAGGTTGTCCTTGAAGAGCTACCAGCTCCCTGGGGCTCCCATGTCCTCCAGGACAATCTCTCACAGGATCCTGCTCAGCAGATCCCTGAAAGAGCCAAAAATCTTCTCTCCTGAAGGCCACAGTTGAGATTCTATTGGCCTTGCTCACTTCTCTTAGGACTTCAAACACCAGGCCGTCCTCAATCCTCATATGCCAAGATACAGAGCAGAGTTCTACAGTGGTTGCTTATGCCCTACAGCTTAATCATTTATACCTGAAAGAAGTTATTAAGAAAGCAAAAATAAAGTATTACAGCCGCAAAATTCTGATGTGATCAGACTTTCTATCTGCTTTGCACAGATGCGACTCAGGGTGGTGCAGCAGAAAACATGAAACACTGATCGAGCATCCAAACGATCACCACTAGGTGGCACCAGCCAATACCAAATCCAACGCTAAAAAGGCAAATCAAGAGCTTCGTTTCAAAATCTCATCCCAGACATAAGGCTCCAGCACTGAAAATTGTTTTGATAAACTATTTCTTCAAGCAGTTCCTTACTTTGATCTATCTAGAGTTTCACTAAAATGAAAAATTAAAAGAATACTCTTTGTCCGCAGCAAAAGTAAATTAACTCATAGTGTGGGGAACGTAAGCAATAGCATCCCCTGCAACCTTAACAGTGGTATATTTCTAAGATACTGTTACAAAATGCATCAGTTTTAGGATAAAGACACTAAAACTTATAAAATAAACTTAATTTGCACAAACAAGGCAAATACAAATTCAGAAAGTAATGCAACAATAGTCTTCACACCGGAAAGAATTCCTCTAAGTCTTGTCTCTAATCCCACACAGGACGAGATGCCGTACAGATTTGAAAAGGAAATGCCAAGATCAGCCGCTTATTAGTAGATTGCATCTACACTAATTCTACCCCAAATTACTTTCATGCCTCAACTTAATCCGTAATCTCTGGTTTGTTTCTGAAGCAAGTTTATAAGAAAACTGGTTTTCAGAGTAAATACCTGATAGATACTAACCTTTAGAGCTGCTTAGGTTTTGTTTGTTGTTTGGGTTTTAAGCTGCAAAGAGATTTTTAAATGGCTAGTAGCTCTGCAGCCTGCGTTGTCTGGGCAATTTTTTCTTCTTTGAAGGGTTTTGCTTTGCTTTGCCTTTTTTTAAGATTTGGATTGGGAAAGGCGGGGTCTTTTTGATTTGTTTTCGTGTTAACCATTTTACCACAACAGTTTTCAGCTCAGTTTTAGGAATCCTTACCAACTGTGGAGCTGTCTTCAAGCACGACATCCACATTCCTGTCTCTGTACTCTACCCTGAAGTCGAGCATTCGAGGTTGCCTTTCCACTATTTGTCTAGATGGCACTACATGGCGAAATGCTGAGGAAGAGGAAGGCGTTGACGAAGCTGCTGTAGAATGACTTGTGGGGCCATACGCTGGTCCGTGTAAAGTCTCTCCACCGTACTCACTGAAAGACACACAGATGAGGGTTAAACAGAACAGCTTGATCTGTTTCAATAAAAGTTAGCAAAGCAAAATCAACAGTATTATTCACTTACTGAGGCCCACAGCACACACCGCTGGAACAAACTACTCTGTCACATCTGAAAATAGTTTCATTAATAACTAGAAAATAACTTTCATATCAGCAGTATTAACATTTCAGTGACACAGAAGAGTTGTAGGAGAACAGCTTAGGTGACAAATAAGAACTTAAGCTGCTATTTCGGTCTAAAGTTCACTACGTAATTAATATCAGAATTTTCCTGAGAAGGAGGATTATTTCCTGTTCCAGGAGTGCTGTGACCATATAAAAATTGGCACCATGGCAACAACCACCTTTCTACATCATTGGGCTAGTATCACATGGGAATTAGAATATGAAATAAAGCTTAAACTGGAGGCAGGATTGGCAGTTTGGCCTCCCCAGGTCCCAGCACAGGGACGGTCGCTGCCCTGGGCCTGCTGGCCACACCAGTGCTGGTACCAGCCAGGATCCTGTGGCCTCTGGCCACACGCTGGCTCATGTTCAGCCGCTGTCACCAACGCCCCCAGGGCCTTTTCCAGCCGCTCTCCCCAGCTGCAGCGTCCATGGGGTTGGTGTGACCCACGTGCAGGACCCAGCACTTGGCCTTGTTAAACCTCAGACAACTGGCCTCGGCCCATCGATCCAGCCGGGCCAGACCCCCCTGTATGGCCTCTGCCCTCCAGCAGGTCAACACTCCACCCAACCTGGTGTCATCTGCAAACTTACTAAGGGTGCACCCAGTCCCCTCATCCAGACCACTGATAAAGAGATTAAACAGAAGTGGCCCCAGCTGAGCCCCGGGGACACCACTCGTGATCCAGCACCGGCTGGCCGTGGCTCCGCTCGCCGCCGCCCTTGGGCCCGGCCCTCCAGCCAGGTTATCGCCCCGCGCAGGGTGCACCCACCGTGAGCAGCACGTTCCTCCAGAACACTGTGAGAAACACCGTCAAGGCTTCATGTTTCAGACATTCCAGGATTTTGAATGGAAATGCTTTAACGTCAGGACTTACTAACACAGGCAGAAAGAGAGCTCAACACCACCAGGCCCGGGTCTCAAATGCACTAGGCAGGCCCTGTGTTAAATAAACCTCTAGTAACTGTACTGAGCAAATAAGGGTTTATCCTGGATTGAACCTGACTCTCTTTGAGCGACAGCATTAGTAAGTATTGACAGAGATGCCAAAACACCACTTCACCTACATCATATGTCTTTTTTCATCATTAAAATAAACTTTTCAAAATAGTATATTTAGTACTTTTCTAAACAGAATTTTAAGCACTATTTTACTGTCTTTCTCAAGTAGCTCAGTTCCTGTTCTGCTGTTTTCAGCTGCCTCATGGGCACTTAGGAGCTCACACCTCAGCGACTTCAGTATCCAGGTATCAGATGTACACAAGTCAAAGTGAACTCAGAAGCTGAAGGAAAATCAGTAAAGCCACTTTCAGAGGGAGCAACCTTGCTTTATGTAGCACAGTATCTACTGCCTGTAACTCAATCACCAAAAAAAACAGCCCACACTACAAAAATACAGGCATTTTTGGCTGGGGAAAGGGAAGCATAGAATACCAATACCTTTAAAAATGCATATGGAAAAAACAGTTAACCAGGAGCATCTGTGGCTTTGCCTTGTACATTTTTAGGCCCTTGGGGCAGGGAGGGGGAAGTCCTGATATGTACCAACATGCAGACTCGGTAAAGAGACAACCCTGCGCACAATGGCCCAACAACCAATTCATTAAAAATAAACTTATTTGAATAACTACTTGAGCTGGTCCTCCATCAACACGGGAAAAACTGAATGTTAAATCAGCTTTGTCAGGAATTGAATTTGTGGCTCTAGAAACTGGTTTAAAAGGAGAATTACATCATCTCTGTAGGACTCGGGAACAAAAATCTAACTGTTACACAGCACCATTTTCAGTGTGCGCTACCGCAGCCTTCTGCGCTTACCTTTGCAGAATGCCGTTCTCCTGTGGTATTACACCATTTATAGCTGCCTGGAAAGAGAAAACAGACTTTGAGTCAAGCATACAGATCAACAAAAATAAACCTGAACTTCTATAATATGCTATAAAGAGTGATTGGTTTGCTTTAAAATACACCATTAAATGTTCTCCATTCCATGAATATTCTTGGTAAACAACTTGGTCATTGAAATATGTGCTTGAAATAAAAACGATGTCTAAGTGAAAACGAACATGAACTGAAGCTCGGACTCCGATGTGTGTGATGGATTTCCCAGGTGGGATTGCATGGTTCCTGCTCAGTAAGTCTAACACTCTGCACACTTGGTACATACAGCTCTCGGGCACACTGAGCTAATGTGCACAGAGCCGGCTGCCAGACAGCACGTACACAGATCTGGTGTCCCCAGAAGCATCAGACCCGCACGCACCGCTGAACCGCGCGCTGCAGGTCTGGGGTGCTCACGAACCGCTGGACCGGGCCAACAGCTGCCGCAGAGCACACGCGCCCCACCGCCCCGCAGCCCACCGCTGCTGCCGCAACACCGCCCGCCAGGAGCAACGGGAACGACAGGGATGACCACCCCAACCCAAACAGTCTGTAAAGGGAAATCTCTTTCAAGAGAAGTTTATGCTGTTAAATAGGACCCCAGATCATCAGAAGAACCAAAATGCTACTGGCAGGTGTGTAAGTACAAACCTGGCAAGCTGCACTCAGATTTGGTCTCATTCGAAATTAGAGTTATTACCTATAAAAGCATTTCAATGAATTCTATCCCCTACTGAAATGCATTATTTTTAGAACAGCCACAAGGTACTGCCGTTGCAAGGTCAAAACCCTCCTCCTGACAAAACTGTGTCCTCAGCCCGTAACAGCACCGCTCCATTTCACCTTCCAGAAACGGTCAGTGCATTTATACCACATCTGATGCTAGAGAAGTTTGTATAAACTTTGAAATTATATGTAAGTCAGGATGGGTGCTTAATAAACACAAATCTTGATATTGCCTAATTTTAAACACTATGCTTTATTTTTCTATGAATATATAAGCATGAATTTTTACCATTTCCATTAATATCTAAGGCTACATAAAGTCAAAGTATTTCTGCTGAACTCAGCTAAGTAACCATGGTATTGCAATAAGATTTGTCATGTATTTAGGGCTAAACATTGCATAAATAGTATTTTAAAAAGCAGACGAGGAAAAGGGTCACAGGCATCTGTCAGCTACAGCAACTACCATAAGGCTATATCAAATTACAATGGAAACGAAGCTTCCTACCAGATCAGTTTTTAAATCAGTTATCCGCCATACACAGTAATAGTCAGTGGTTTCATGTTAACATGTCTCACTTGTCATCACCGTGGTTTTTGCAGTCACACACGGCTCTTGATCGTGTTCATCTAATAAACCTCCAGGAAAAAGCAGGAGGGTTTGGTTTGCTTGGGTTTCTCTGGATTGGTTCCCTACCCCATACTCTCCAGCAACATACGTTCCATTCCTGTCAATCAACAGGTAAAGTCGGTTGAAAGACAAAACTATCCTTTATTTTGCATCTGTAGGACAGAGAGCAAATACGGGGCTTTGTCCCAGCCAACCAGCACTAACGACGACCTGCGACAGAACATCCCTTTTCCCCAAGAAGCTGCTTCAGCTCTGCAGACACATCTCACAGCACGGCGCTGCCAGGCTGCTCCCGCAGGGCTCACGTCTCAGTCTCAGAGGGTTAAGTCAGCCCAAACCTCTTCTAAGCCTAGCTAGAGGGGTTAAATACCATAGAGGCTCCCAGCCATCTTCTTTAAAACCCAATAACTCGCTTCTTCACGTCCCCAGCTTTGTAAACCTCATGACATTTAAGGGGCACAGAAGTAAGAAAAAACAGCAGCAGAATTATGTACTTTTTTGATGGCAAGACCTCTATTAACCACATGGTAAAAATAAAGAGTCCGTACACTGTTTGCTAAGCAAGACTAAAATCATGTAGACGGCAAATGGCAGCAGTGCACAGGTAGGTATGGCATAAATATGAAATACCTTCTTACAAGACATCTGTATGTAAACCCTGCAAAGGAAATAAGAAAAGGGAACAGCCGTCTGCTTTAGGATTTCACAGGATGAAGGCTGTGCCAGTTCCAGGCTGTTCTTCCCCAGCGCAGAGCCCCCTCTGAGAAGGGGTCGGGGCTCTGTGCTTAAGGAAACACTCAAAGATATTACAGTTTTTTGTCTTTCCAAACAGGGATCATTCAATCATCAAAACCAGCCTGTGTGACTAATATACACTAGTTTAAAAGACGTATTACCCTTGAAACAATTTTTATGACAGGTGCAATAAATCTGTTTATGAGTTATTAAATATAAAGATAGCACATCTGGCTCAGAAAATTCCTTCAGCTCCCGATAAGGTATTGCTGCGAGTGCTACCCGGGAAGCATGGCTGCGCCCGTGTCCCCGCCACACACCGGGCGCCCCCCGTGTCCCCGCTGCCCGCCAGGCATCCCCCGTGTCCCCGCCACACACCGGGCGCCCCCCGTGTCCCCGCCGGGCGCCCCCCGTGTCCCCGCTGCCCGCCGGGCGCCCCCCGTGTCCCCGCCACACACCGGGCGCCCCCCGTGTCCCCGCTGCCCGCCGGGCACCCCCCGTGTCCCCGCCGGGCACCCCCCGTGTCCCCGCCGCCCGCCGGGCACTCCCCGTGTCCCCGCCGGGCGCCCCCCGTGTCCCCGCCGCCCGCCGGCCCCGCAGCCGCAGCAGGAGCTGCCTGTCCTGGCGCTGGCTGCAGAACTACAGGAGCTGTTGATTTCCCCAAGCCAGAAGCCTCAGGTGTATCCCAGTGCTACCCACACAAACCGCCCTGTAACGCTGCTCCAACTTGGAGCGGAGGAACAGAAGCAGGACAGTTATTGTTTCCATTACAATATTCAAACATCACCAGGCCCACCATTTATTTTAGGAAATTACAAGCCGAATTCAGTTATTCTTGATATATACACTTTGGCTATGGATGTTAGTCATATATCCAGGAACAGATATGATGTAATATTGGACCAATAAGTGCCAATTACAAAGGTGCAATAGCAATACTTCTTTGGGGTGTTCGTTTCAGCAGCAAGCTTCCGGAATCAAAACATTAAATCTAACTCTGTTGTCTCCTGCAAACGCAGGAAACAGTAAAGCAATAGGGTTAATAAAAGGTTACCCAATTCATTAATAGTTTGTGCAACCCAGAAACTCTGTGGCATTCTACAAACAAACTGAAATTATTTAAGTGCCTAAAGAATGTTGTGAAGCAGACTGTGAAATATAAAGGGAATATTAACTCAAATAGACTAGTCACTCTGACTAGATGTGACCATCTTTATGAGTACAAAACAGCGTTAGTGAGAAAAACAAGAACTGTTTCTTAATAACCTGATGAAGCAACAACATTGATGACTTCTCTCAAAATACGCAGTTATAGTAGTAATCATTTAAAAGCAATTAAGCAGATCTTACAGTGACTCTCATCCCAGGGGAATGAGTGTCCTATGTACAATTACGAATATGGTAGACAGCACAAAAGCTGAACTTCCAGTTCAAAATACATGGTAGTCATCACTAAGTTTGAAAATGGACTAGATTTGCCAGTCAGGTTATTTAAAAACAGAAGTCTACGTATAACGATTGTATAGTTAAACAAGGTGGGGAAATCCTTCCTCCTCCTCAACTACAGATGGGAGGTTTTATTTCCAGTGGCGTTTCGATGAACTCTCTCGATACTCTAAAGCGGAGCCAGACAGAAGCGCAGTCAAGGCCTTTGCAGGGGGCGCGGTGGGGGATGCCGCCCCCCACCCCAGACGCTCAGCAGGCCTGGCTGCCAGACACGGGCCCTTTGAAGCCTCCCCGGGCCCCGGCCCAGCGGCAGCAAGAGCCACCGGCACGAGCCGCAGGTTCCCCAGAAACGACCTGGGAACCTGGCATGAGCGAAACAGAGCTCGGGAAGCACAAGGAAAGATCCGCCTTCCCTATGGAGTATTAGAAACCATGGCTCCAGGCAAAGGAAGAAACGAAGCTCAAGCAGCACGGTGCTGGAGGAACAGCCCTTCCAGAGAGGAGGCGTGGGAGACTAGACGCCGGTCACACGGGAGAGCTGCACGAGTTTCACTGAGCTGAATACCCGTATCGGCCTAATGCAACCAGTACAAGGGCATGTCCAGATCATCCTACACAGAATTGTAAAAGCCTTTTTAGGTTTGACTGAATTCAGCAAGTAACACCACTCCAGTCTACTTTACAAAGGCCACACTGAGCTTCACATTTGCTGAGCTGAAAATTAAGAAGGTTTACATTAAACAAACACAACACAGAAATGAGAAATAGACACGGGGTCACAGGAAACACCACAGTAGATGATTTGATCCAAAGTCCAAACGGTATCAACTGCTTCAACCAACCGCACTTTGCCAAGGGCTCATTTGCTCATGGGTATCTTCTTCCAACCCCGACTTTCTGTAGGTCTGACACATTCAGATTTCTGGTCATTATATTGTGTTTGTTCTGTTCCACTGAATGGAACAGCATCATAACCAACGGATTTAATTAGCTCTATGAAACTCAGTAAGAGCTTTATTTGATTGAAGGGTTCTTTTATTATGACTTCCAAAAAACTATATTCTTCCCCAAATGCTACAAATATAGATTCTACTTTTGGTTTTAAATGTCTGGTAAGCTAAAACAACAGCGACAATTCTGCATTTTGTGTCTTTCCTGCTCATTTTGCCCCTTCCTCCTGTCACCTGTCTATTCACCGCACACGGGGAAGCTCTGCTCGCGCCCCGCCAGCAGCCAGGACGGCCCTGAGGAACGGGCCCGCGAGGACGGCCCTGAGGAACGGGCCCGCGAGGACGGCCCTGAGGAACGGGCCTGAGGAACGGGCCTGCGAGGACGGCCCTGAGGAACGGCCCTGAGGAACGGGCCCGCGAGGACGGCCCTGAGGAACGGGCACTGCGAGGTGCGAGGACGGCCCTGAGGAACGGGCACTGCGAGGTGCGAGGACGGCCCTGAGGAACGGGCGCTGCGAGGACGGGCCTGAGGAACGGGCACTGCGAGGACGGGCCTGAGGAACGGGCACTGCGAGGTGTGAGAACGGCCCTGAGGAACGGGCACCGCGAGGACGGCCCTGAGGAACGGGCCCGCGAGGACGGCCCTGAGGAACGGGCACTGCCAGGACGGCCCTGAGGAACGGGCACTGCGAGGACGGCCCCGAGGAACGGGCACTGCCAGGACGGCCCTGAGGAACGGGCACTGCCAGGACGGCCCTGAGGAACGGGCACTGCGAGGACGGCCCTGAGGAACGGGCACTGCGAGGACGGCCCTGAGGAACGGGCACTGCGAGGTGCGAGGACTATGTCTTGAAATATAGCAAAAAAGGTTGCTTGGGTTTGTCACACTACAGAGAAACAAACTAACAAAAAACCACAAATAGGCAAACAAAACAAAACAAACGGAAACCCATTTCAATATTTGACTGACCCTTTCAGCATTTACTCTCAGATTATGTCTCAGTCTGACTACACAAGTGAATCTAACACCAAATCCCACATAGCAGACCTCAGTGCAGGATAACAGTGCGGTTTGGGTCCTGCAGAACTGAGAATGGTAACGGTTCTGGTTTGGAAACACCAGCCAGTACTGATCTGTGCTCTCAATCCATCTTGCCTGAGGATCACTCAGGATTTGCTGAATTTAAACAAAGAACAGGTTTTTAAAAGCTGAAAGTGTACTGAAATGCACTAGAAGACCCTCATTAAGCAATCTGTAACACACAAGAAAAACTATTTCTTCTATTTTGTATTTTATTATATATTTCCACAGCACCAAAAGGGTCACTTATACTACTCTGTTTACAATTGCAATTTGATTGCAATTAATTCTACTCCTAATTTGGGCTAAATGTGACATTTCCCCTGAAATACAATATTCTTACTCTAATTTTGCTGCTTTCTGTTATAAACTGTTTATCCTAAAGATCTAAAACCCATTTTTTATTTGGTATTTGAACAAAACAAACAGATGATGAAGCTCCAAACGCTCTGTTCAATGGGCAGCTTAAAAAAATACGGAAACAAAACCCCAAACCGAACCAACGTTATCCTGACAGGAAGAGCCAATCACTGAACGATAAGGGATAAAGCATTAGTGAGACAAAACCTGTGTGAAAGCAGCGAAAACGCAAAAGTGAATCTTAAATGGCTTCCAAACCATAAGTGTGTGCCCAAGGAGCATATTTTACATGCAACAGCCCAGCGGAACAGGAGAAGCGCCAAGGTTCACGCGCTCCCGCTGCGCACAGGGGTGTTGGCACAGCGGACGAGGCGCGGGGCTCCGCTGCGTGCGGGTGTTCCCGCAAGAACAGCAAAGCCTCTGAAATACGGTCCTCTAATAACTCTCTTCTTGGCAAATACTAATTTGGGTTTGTATTTTCAACAGAGCCGACAGTAACGGGTAATGCCAGACGCAGAGCTGTCGAAACGTTTGTCCCGAACCCTGACACAGCGGTGCCAGGACCTGGATAAGAAGCGAGACTGTGGACAGACTTCCACTGGGATCGGTTTGCAGCGACAGAAAAGGAGAACCCTTGGGAACAAACACCAGATGTTTTACTGACCGACGCTGACAAAAACCGAGTGCAAGCGCGAGTCGAACACCGCGGTCACTGTGGATTAACGAAACCCAGGTTTACTGAAATGGGCCGTAATGCAGTCGCTTTGTCCTGCCCCCAGACTGTATTTTGAGACTCCCAGGCAGAGGAACGTGGCTCCCGTGCAGCTTCACACAACTCTAAACCTCCTGTTACAGCAAGCGTGCAATGTGCTGTCCTAAACAAGAAACCCCATAGAACCTGCAGAAATACCAGTCATTTCAGCCGAGAGGCTTCCACACAGAAGATACGCTATCACCTTCCTACGCACACGGCTACTCTGCACCCATTATACTTCAGCAAGCAATGACTGCTACGCGTTCAGGTTCTAGCAAGCGCGTCAGCCCGCGCCCGCAGCTCCTGCCGCACGCGCTGGCCCCTGCCGCACGCGCTGGCCCCTGCCGCACGCGCTGGCCCCTGCCGCACGCGCTGGCCCCTGCCGCACGCGCTGGCGCGGCCCCGGCTCCACCAGTCTCACAGCACTTCCCAGCGCCAGACGTGGGTTACACCCACAGAGTCTTCACACAACGCCAACATGTGTCCCCATCGTGGTTAAAGTGTAACCAAAAGCTGTAATTGAACTACAATGACATGTCTTCTATGCATTCTGCTTTATTTCAGCTTGCTTTCTTTACAACAAACATACTTGATGAAAAACTGCAAAACAATAGAATTGCTAATAAAGCAAAAAATCAACATTTCATCAAAAAACACCACATGAATATACCCATACAGATGATTCACTTCATCAGCAAGCGAGCACGCGCTGAAATAGCTCACAATTAGCACTCCCGATGTGGTTTCCCATCGCTCCCCACCTCCTTGGTGGCTCCAGCACGCTGCTCCCCGTAGCCCCCGTGCCACGGAACTGACTGGGAAGCCTTTCAGCAGGCACACACACTGCGGCGGTCCTGGGGAACAGCCACACAGCCCTTTCACTTTACATTGTCACCGCCTAATTCCCCAACAAAGCCTAACCTCCGTCACAGATTCATAACTGGATTTATTTTCCTAGCGCAATGAAAATAAATAACACAGACAGATTTGGAAGAAGTTTATGTATCGGTATCTGAGCTGAAACTCTATTTCAGCAGGAGTAAAGGAAAATGATCTATTCTGAACTATCGACTCAAAACTCATTCGTATAGGAAGGGAAAGGAGTAGACACGTATATGTAGCTTAGTCACTAACATCACAACTTTTTACACTAATACTGCTTCCCCTTCTGACTTATTAGAAAGGAATGCTGCTCCTTGATATCAAAACGTATTCTGTTACTCCTAAACCACGAGGCTGGACAGCAGGAGCCAGATTAAACCAAGGCTATGCCCGAAAAGCGTCTGTGTGCTGAACTCCCACGCTTCTATCCTTCTCCTAATTACTTTATGCAAATTTGAATGGCAACACTGAAATGCGCAGCTGGGACGGCCGCCCCGCAGCAACGTGCTTTTTGTTCCGTTTTTAAAATAATGTTCTTTTTAATACCGCAGGTTGTTACAACATCCCCGCTCTTAGCAAGCGGCACCTCCACTGAAAAGCTGTGAAAACATAAAGGCTGTTAAACCATAGGCAGCCCACTGCCCAAGCACTGATCAATACTAACAGAACACCTATGTGAGATCTAGCTATACATTTGAAAAGTGGAGAATCTCAAGCCGAAGTACATAACCTCCAATTCGTCTCCAGTATTTCTCTGGACACCTCCCGACAACCCAGCTCTCCCAGGAGCAGACAAAGCAAGTTCATTCAAATAAAACCAGGAAGAACTGTCAAGATATTCAGCTATTATTATTATTATTATTATTATTATCTGTGCAGATCTTCCGTACCTCACAGAACACCTGAAACACTTCACCACCCAGCCTGTAATCAGTAGTCAGGGCATGGTGTTCTAATCCAGAAAAAACGACTGAAAAGCAGCCCCTGAGCTGCCGCCCGTGCAGCAGCCCGAGCCAGGGCAAGGCACCGCGGCACGGGAGCGGCACCGCGGCACGGGAGCGGCACCGCGGCACGGGAGCGGCACCGCCGCCGGCGCTGAGACGCGGCCCCGGCGCCGCACACGGAGCCCTGGGCAGCGCTCGCCCGCTCACTGCCATCTCCAGCCCCAAACAGAGCCCAGCAACCAGGCACCTGGGAAATACGGGTTCCTGTGTCACTTCAAACCGCTGCAAACGTGATTTGAACACTGTAAAGCATACACAACTCTCAGACATTTAAATGAGATTGATTTAGTTCCCAAAGATAAATTAAGAGCAATTTATTTTGTCGTAAGTATCCCATATAGAGGAATAGACATGAAGACTTCTAAATACTTAATATTCTTAATACTTAAGTCCAGAAATAGGAAGCTGATCTTTCAGTTCAAAACCAAAAGGAAAACAGAATTCAGATGAATTCTTAATAAAATAAGTGGCTACCAGAAAAACTAAACCACGGAAGGAGTTCTTACGCTCCAGCTCAGGCCTGGCTTGGTTTCAGGGCAGGACCAAATGTCCGAAAGATACAAGTGCAGTAACACTCACTGAGGTAACAAGAAAGTATCGGGTTAAAATGTCACCGGTGTCTAAAACCCACCAGCAAAACCGAGTCCAAGGATGACAGGGGAACCCTTGCCAAAACCATCACTGCTTTGCTACTATCTGCAGGATCTGTGAACCAAGCCCTACAAGGTTTGTTCTCCTTGCAAATAAGAAGTTTTGTTCTGCACTGAATAAAATATTTAGTACCAAGCAAAAGGATTTTTTAAATTTTTTTGCTCTCCAAGACCTTTGGTTCAACTGAAACCAAGCCTTCCCACCTTCGCAATGGATTGGCACTGAATCTGTACGTGACTACTGAATCAAAGGCATAAAACACACACACACACACAACCCACCACAAACGGACAACATGCATTTAATTTTAAAATTAAAAATGCTACATTTCTCATAAGTCACGAGCCTTTTTTATGTGCTGCCTTGACTTTTGAAATGCTATAACCCCTTGCCTAGCAAAGAGATGCTTGATTCTTTCCCAAGCCATGAGCTCCTTTTCTCCTTACCTTCCCATTTCTTTTGTCTCCTCCCTCCTCACCCTTCCGCTTCCAACTCCCCGTTAGACGAGCACCATGCGGTTTTCAGTCCCTCTCCTACACAAAGGCTGCTTTAGTAAAGACAGCCAGTGTCTCTAATGACGGGCTCTCAGGGCATCTTCTGCACTGCTACTCTTCCCAATATTTTCCTCCACAACTCACCATTTCCTTTCACAGACTCCCCTCTCATTCATCTTCTATTTAGTTGCCAGAACTACGTACTATCCCGAAGCACCTTTTACATCCCCAATTTTATTTCCTTTCTTACTTTGCCTATGCCTTTTTTAAGCTTGCATTTTTGGGTCACTACTTCTCTTCCCACTGTATTCTACTTCTAGATCATCTCACATCACCAATAAAATTAAGTATTTAAAGCCATTTTCATAGCAATTCTCATAGCTTTAAATACTTCACTATCCCTTTCTGCTTGTTCTGGAGTCTCAAAATAAAAGAAAAATCAAAAAAACAAATCCTCTTAGTTGTTCCTACCATTTTCATTGTAATTCTCTCAGCCAGCCTCACCTGTGAGCAGTAATTGTAAAGCATATACCTCACAATCTACAAATGCCACCAAAGCGCACCGGCGGGTGTGAGGGACGCGCGGGACCTTGGCAGCCTGAGCAGAGCGCGCGGGGCCGCCCCGCCGACACCTGCCCGCTCAGAGCGCCCGCAGCGGCGCCACGAGCCAGGACGCAGGAGACGGCTCCACCCAGCTCAGGCGCGGCTCCGTCTGCAGACACCCGCACACGCGCTCCTTCCGCCGGCCGCTGTCTCGCTCCTGCTTGTACCATGACACCGCAAAGACTCCGGACACCTTGGTCAACACTCATTTTAAACATCTGGTTTCCAGTGTCTGGAGTACATAGTGCTTGTTTGCAGTGGGCTACAATATCACACGTCATTTTAATTGTTATGCCGTAAAAGAAACAGAATACTCACTCTAACAAACTCAGTTTAAAACCCCATCCTGACCTCTTTGATACCTTGTTTGTAATTACTAAAACAGAACAATAAACTGGGAATCCCATGTGGCACACAGGCGAAACTGTATCTACAGGCAATTTTGGAAAATCTCATTTATTTGCTTTAAGTAATTTTCTAACAGTTTGGACTGGTCCAAAAAAAGGAAATCAAAGGGATTACAGTTCAAATGAAGATCACTTGCCTGTTAATTAAGTTGGTTCTATTTTACACTTGTAAACCTTAAGAAAATGGATTAATACTTTCTTTCTATATCCTGATAATCCTATGCAGAGTCTTAAAATACCTCAGACTGTTTCGCTTGGTTTATTGGTTTCCTCCTATTTGTCTGCGTACTGAACCTTGTCACAAACCAGAAGACAGAGTGTTTTGGGATGAGTTTGTTCGCTGTGGTTTTTGTTTGTGTATAACTGCGTCTGGAAAACACCCAATCTAAATAATGTATGGCCTTCCTCTCTAACGCCGTTCTGTACAACAACTGAAAATAGAAGAGCAACTATCTTATTTCTGAACTAAAAGCATATGAAAGATTGAAGCGATTTTATTTTCCGTTTCTTCCACAGGCACCAAAATCTTCATTAATCTTGTGTATATACACAGGATATCTTCTAGAAATGCCACCCTTGATAATACTATGCATACAATTAACCAAAAGGAAACCAAACACAATATGAAACATCGATTTAAAGGAAGAGAAACAAATCAAAAAGGCATGAAGACAATCATGTATCAGGGTATATACAACCCAGTATTGCGTTAATTTGGTAATGAGGCGTTAGCAGAGCAGAAACACTCTGCATAGAACCTGCTTGCCCCCACCACAAACACACCAAACGTGGGGCGAAGATCACAGTCCCAGCAAGACGGCACATCCCTGTTACATGAGGCTGATCTGGGAAGTCATTTTCTTAGAACACTTACCACTAAATCCCAGTTATTTTGTTCAAGCAACGTTATAGCTTCATCGATATTTTCAATACCAGTACACGCCTGAAAAGAAAAAGAAGCAGTAAACAGAATTAAAAGCATTGATCAAAATCAGAGTACTAACACTTACAATTTAATTCATTTCAGCAGAAAGACAGGAAAGGTATAGGTATTTCATTTCTGTTAGGAGAGGGTCATCCAGAAATTGTATTTCAAGTGTTAAACATCAAACATTTGGCTATAATTCCCTGTTTCACCAGAGGACTATTGTGTAACCTTGAGCAAGCCACCCAGGGAAGCAAGACAAAGTAGTTACTTGTAAAACTAGGACAATAGTGCTGTCCCATAAGGGTGTTTTGAGAACTCCACATTCAATACTACGAACACTCATACAACGCCCTTAAAAAATACCTTAAAAGGCAGTTTGGTGTTTGGAGCGGCTGACGTGTTTTGTTTAAAGCCAAACCCACAACTATAAATCCCGCTGCCCCCACCACCACCTTGCACCCTGCTCGCTCTGGCTGTCACACCTGCCCTGCACGTGGAACAAAAGGTGGCAATCAGAGCATCGACTCACTACTGCATGTACAAATGAGCCCCTTTGTGAAGGTATTTAAAATGAAGACTATATAATGAAACATTTATAATGTTTTCCTTTCAAACAAAACACCTGCACATTGTTCTAGCCCCATACTCTGGCTTTACCTAGTGCAAGAAACCTAATACAGCAGCATTCTCAAAGCAGTGATAAGATCCCACTAACTGGCACTGTGAACGGAGCTCAGTTCCAGGCGCGAGCGCGCAGCTGCGCCCGCGCAGCCCCGACGAGCACGCTGCCCGCCCTTCGCACCCACGCACGGACCGCCCGCTGCAGCACGCAGCGCTGCTGCTCGGCCTGCCGCGGGGCAGCTGCTGTTCACACGGAGGACATCGGGCACTTCACCAGAGGGGAAAAAGGGAAACGGTTACATTCTTTTGAATTTACCTTTCGCCCTGACCCAAGCTTTGCTCTGTACTGGAGCACGCAGGAGTTCAGACTTCCACGAGATCTGAACCATGGGAATGTCCCTTCTGCTCCACCACGCAGCTATGTAAAAACAAGTTTACATAAAATCCACCCAAACCTCCATGTAAAAAATCCAACCTTGCCACAGTAATAGACAGCAGCAAACACGTCAGTTTTTCCTGATTCCAAAGATATATAGTCCTATTTCTCCTTTATGTGATAAGAGAAAAAGGGGTCTAGGCACAAAAACAGACACTTTTTTTTCTGCCAGGACATAAAAAGCCAGCAGGTCATACATTTTTCCATGCTCCGATTTGTCTCCCAATTTATAATACTAAAGAAACAAAAAGGAGAAATGTCAGAAATTCAAGGCAAACTGTGTCTTCCCAATGCAACGCTGAAGAACTCCATGCTTACGGAGCATCACCTGCAGCATGTCCACACAAAACGGACCGTTCTGGAGGACCAGAAGGATGGCACATACACAGTTCAGACTCTGCCTGCAGGGGGAGGCAGCAGCTTCTGCTGATCTCCAACACGGCCAGACCGATTCTCTCCGCAAGAACACAGAGTCTCTTCCCTTGCTCACAGCATGCTGTGGTAACACTGAATTTCAATGACTCTGCATCGAAAGCACTAAAAGTTTTTTAATACAGTTTTGCTCTTCAGAAGCATCGTTCTGCCTTCTCTTCCATTACTTTTGGCAGCGACTTCTGAAGTTAAAACGCTTGCACACGTTCCCCAGCCAGCGCGAGGGCTCCATGCGCTGCCGGGGCAGCTGGAGGAGCTGTCACTTCTGAAGTCACCGCGGGGCTCACGCAGCCATGAACCCGCCACCGGAACCGGAGCGGACAGCCCTGCTGCAAGGTGCTCGCACTGCCAGAACAGGTGTTGCAGAAACGACAGTCCGAGGTTCTGCTTACAGTTAAAGGAAAGACACTTAGAAAGCTGGTCATTACCAAAATTAAGAGTTACTACTTCCCATTTATCAGCCCTGCAAATTCTGCGTGACTTTGCCAGTGAGTATTAGTAAGTTGTGTTCCCATCTACGATGAGAACCTGACCAACAAACGTGCTGCCTTCAGCCCTGGGCTGTGCAGATGGAGTGAGGAGAGGGCGGCTGAATGCTGGCTCAGCTCCGGGCTTTCGCTGCCCCGGGGCCACTGCCCTGCGGCTCGGCCCACGCGCACCTGGCCACGGGCACCTCGCAGCCTGGAACCGCGAGCCCATTCCGCTCCGCCCGGCGCCTCTTCACCTCCGAGAAACCGAACAGAGCACGCACAGAAAGGAGTCAGCTCATCACTGTGGAAGCACAGTAAGTAAGAACTAATTCACTTGCATGTCTACATCCTTCCTAAATCATCTCGTTGGTGGTTTAAAATCCAAAACAGAACCCCGCTCCTGCTCTCTTCGCAACACAGAGCCATCGGGGCAGCGAGAGCGGAAGGCAACCAAACACCGCGCAAAAACCAAAACCATCGCAATTCTTAACACCCAAGAGCTGCAGTTTTGTTGAAAACCCTTGGATCACTTTTACAATCAATTTTAACATCTTATTTTGAGCAGTTCTAACACCAAGATTTCATTTTCCATATGGAATATTTTTGCTAGTTGTCAATAAAACAGAAAAGAAGCATTTCTGACTGACAACAGTGAATGAGTGTGTGCTACTTATTCACACAACCCAAAACAGACGTTCCAAGATCTCCCTCAACACCCTGCTAATACCATAGTTGCAGCAAACTACAGTTTCAGAAAAATATGTCAGCATTCAGACAGCACACACAACCACGTAGGAACCCTGCCTCAAGTCACGAGCCATCGGCGCACCAACAGCAAAGTAAACTCAAGAAAATCCTCTGCTTTGCGTGCCTGCAATTTTCGCTCAGAAACGGAGCCCAGCGCAGCCCCCGCCGCGAGGGGCTCCGCGCTCAGCACAGCCTGCGGGGAGCGCGCCGACACCGGCGCCTCCTGCGGGCAACAGAACCCACCGGGTCCGGTTCCTCCCAGGTTTGCCTCTCAGCCCTGATTGCAAGGGCTGACTTGACATTTTCCTACGGCTGGAATATCTATAAGGACTCCTTTTGGTGGAGTTCTTTCCATTTCCCTGGCTGAATGTTTATGAATTCAGGAATAATTTAACCGGTAGGAGTCCAGAGGACACCTGGGCACCGTAAGGCTCTTTGCCTTACCTAGGGTGGCAGACTCCGAGATTACCTATTTACAAACACATGAAGATTTTTGCTCATTTTTATGCCTTTCACTCTACCCAAGCATGGAACAAATGAAAATAATGGAGTAGAAAAAAAAATATTAAATTTGCACAGAAATAGAAGAAAAAAAAAATCTCCCAACATATAGCAAAGCAGATGAGCTCCAAAGACACAAAAACACACAAAAACACATCCTTGTTACTAAGTGAGTAAAGTGATACTAGTTGAGGAGAAATACATTTTTTTATTCACAGAATTTATTCAGCTTTATTTCCATAAGAGCCCTACTTAATAATGGGCATTAAATATTGTACGAGAACATTCCTACCAGGCTACTACCAAACCTGATTCAGTCAACAACCAGCACATCCTGAGTCACCAAACGGAAAGAGAGACATCACCATGGCAAAGGTAAAACCCGCGGGGCTCACCGATTTGTAAACCTTTACACATCAAAAAGAAACCACATCATTTTGTTTCAAGGACGAAAGGGAACAAGAGGTAGAACCAGTTCCTCCTCCCGCCGCATATCCTCTAAATCCAGGAGAGCATTTTTGCTCTTCGCAGCAGCTCCAGCTGGTTTGTTTTCAGACCACACCAGAGGAAAATGAACATGACAATGAGAAAACTATTGCTTTGCACTGAACACACAAAATCAGATTCTGAATACAAAGCTACCGAATGTTAAATCAACTTTCTTCGCATCCTGCTTTCCAGGCCAGGTAATTGTTTCCACCAGGTAGACTGAGATTTGCATAATAAAGTTGCAGAGCACTGCTTCAAATTTTCTTCAGGTTGCTCCACAGATGAACCATCACCTTAGCGATGGAGAGCTCACCCTGCAAGGATTCAAAGCCAGCCACTGCGGGTCCTGCTCAACTGGCACAGCAACCTTAATCACTGTCACATAAAAGCAGCAAAGTAGCCACCGAGGAAACAATTCAGTAGGAGAAAAGTCGGAGGGCAGACAGCCGTCAAGGCGCTGGAGACAAACCCAGGAGGTGCTTCCAGAAAGCCATCACGCAGGATGACAGACTCGCTGCGCCAGATCCCCGCAGGGCGGCCTGACCCCGGCAGCCGCAACAGCTGGATGGGGCCTGAGCCCCCGGTGAGCCGGCGCGGGCCCGCGCCCTCCGCAGCCTGCGGGCAGCTGCGCTCCCGGCCGGCAGCGCCGCGAGGAGAGCGCCCGCCGGCACCTGCGCAGGGACCCGGCAGCTGCGCACGGCGAAGCTGGGAGGACAACTGCGGCTCTCACACTGAGAGCTGTTTCTTCTGCAAAAGCTGGGAAAGAACAAACAGCTGCGGCCGACTCGAACCCCGAGCCGGGCTCCGGCTGCCCCGCAGGCAGCGCGCGGCAGGTGCTGCACAGAAGCTGGGAGCAAACGGTATTCGGCAGCAAGGCAGAATTTGTCTCACCTGTGGCACCATTCCCCTTCTTGCCAAGGCAAAACGCAGCAATCAAAAGTATCCAGGAGACCGGATTTAGCCTAACAGCCGGTGGCTGGGCACGGAGGACTCAGAAGCCTGCCTCTCCCAACATGTTTGTTGAACAGTTCCATGTTTCCTTTGACTACAAATAGCAGTAGTTCCTCCAAACAGGGACCATCTCTAAGCTAACCCTAACTAGGCTTTAGCCTAGAACATTGTGCATGACAGGTTCAGGCCCACTACAACCAGGCAGACAGGGGGCTGTGAATAACACCATGCACCAGTCTCTCCTGTAAATGTCAGCTGGGGCAAACAATACAAAAACCTCACTTTGTGCCTAACTTATGTCCACATGCACTCTGCAATGCAAGTACCATGCTCAGCCCACATAACCAAAACGATAACATTGGAGCCACAGCTCCAAGTACCGAGAACAGCAACAAACTCGGCCAACTGATCTGCAGGGTAGGGTCACACCAGGTGTCCACTACAGACATTCTCCCTCTCACTAATATTGCATGCTTCTGTCTCGGAATAAGTCTAAGCTACTGTGATTCAGTCTGATGCCTAGACCTCAGACATGGAAACAGCTGATACAGACTCGTCTATGCTGCATTAAAAAGGGGAAAAGAGCTTTCTGTCATCAGCATTTTGTTGCAACTGTTGCCCAGTCCAACTACAACGACCAAAGGAACAACTACATTAAGGCATCACAAGACTCAACAGGTGAGATCACCTGGGAAGAAAAGCTTTCACCCTTTGGGATCTCCTTCAAAAGCCCATAAAGCCAGCATTACTACACCTCCATCCCCTGCAACCGCACAGACAGCACCCTAGGAAATGCTGACTTTTCAAAGTACTCAATAAATTTTTAC
The DNA here is from genome assembly GCF_964273445.1 of Streptopelia decaocto. Lineage (NCBI taxonomy): Eukaryota > Metazoa > Chordata > Aves > Columbiformes > Columbidae > Streptopelia > Streptopelia decaocto. Next base: position 459,317 of record NC_138659.1, on the reverse strand, counting down.
CACTAGATATAGCAATGAGCTAACTCTATTCCATAAAGATGTACGGGGTTTAAAGATAAATCAAACACACTGGCAAAGAACAAATATTGTTAAAATCAATTCACTCTCCCTTTGTTAACCTACTCTTCAAAAAGAGACAAGGGGCACAGAAAACTCTTTACGTACGGGCCACTAACCTGCTCAGAAAGATGCCTGAATTCTCCAGGTCAGCAGCTCGGAACCAGAGTAACTCGGAGCTGTTCTCAGTAGCATATGAGATAGAGCAAAGGACATTACTTATCTCCTTGCATACTTCCCCTCCAACATAACCAAAATGTAGTTTGCTGGTTTATTCAGCTCACAGCCAGACAGATCTGGTCACAGACAACATGTCCCATCAGGTTTTGCAGATTCCCAAGACACTCCACAGCCTCTCTGGGTAGCTTGTTCCAGTGCTTCACCACCTTCACTGGCATCTTTTTCCCTATATTTAGTTACAGGATCCCTTGCTGTAACCTGTATCCGCTGCCTCTCATCCTAGGACTGTGCACCTCCAAGAGAAATGTGATTCTACATTGTCTGCTATCACACACTGCAGCTAAGACAGCAACTAGATACCCCTTAACCTCCTCTTCCAAGCCGCAGGACCCGCTCCCGGCCGCACCGGTCGCACAACCCGCTGCAGCCTCCTCCCGCCGGGCACACGGCTGCGACGGACGGGGCTGCACACAGCGCTCCCGGCGCCGCAGAGAACGGCCTCCCAGTGTCCTGCGGCCCTGGTGCCGCCGCTGTGTGGCCGCAGCTCCCACTGGAAGAATGCACCATTCCCTGTCTAGGCATTCCTAATAAAAACAACAACCCAACCCTGAGTGTCCCATTTCTAAAGTGAAACACAGTACCTCGCTTCCTTTTCCCATTCTTCACAAGGGGAATGGCTCAGAAATCAAAGACAATAATTAAATGTCTATCACATAAAGATCCAAGGACAGCTCCAGATTGTATCCGCAAGAGGTCTACTCAGACCCAGAAAGCTTTAGGACATTAACTCACCTATGACATATTAGTAAGCGAGAAAATTTTCTTGAAAATTCACACATACACTGTTGCAAGGGTAATTACTCAAAGCAACTGAAACAAAGCATAACACCTGTGCCCCCAAAACAGGTACAGCTAAACCAATATGTTCACCCAAGCAAATAAAGGCTTTAGTACCATAACATCAGATTTAGGAATGGTGTGTAACTCCCCTCTGGGCTACCAAGGGATTCAGGACATTCGGACACTCAGAGGTAAGATCTGTCGGTGCCTCGGCTCCCCAGCACCACCCCCGGGCGCCGCACCGCCACCTCCCGGCGCCGCACCGCCACCTCCAGAGACCGCACCGCCACCCCCGGGCGCCGCACCGCCACCTCCAGAGGACGCACCGCCACCTCCCGGCGCCGCACCGCCACCTCCAGAGGACGCACCGCCACCTCCAGAGGACGCACCGCCACCTCCAGAGGACGCACCGCCACCTCCCGGGCGCCGCACCGCCACCTCCCGGGCGCCGCACCGCCACCTCCCGGGCGCCGCACCGCCACCTCCAGAGGACGCACCGCCACCTCCCGGGCGCCGCACCGCCACCTCCAGAGACCACACCGCCACCCCCGGGCGCCGCACCGCCACCTCCAGAGGACGCACCGCCACCTCCCGGCGCCGCACCGCCACCTCCAGAGGACGCACCGCCACCTCCCGGGCGCCGCACCGCCACCTCCCGGGCGCCGCACCGCCACCTCCCGGGCGCCGCACCGCCACCTCCCGGGCGCCGCACCGCCACCTCCAGAGGACGCACCGCCACCTCCCGGGCGCCGCACCGCCACCTCCAGAGACCACACCGCCACCCCCGGGCGCCGCACCGCCACCTCCAGAGGACGCACCGCCACCTCCAGAGGACGCACCGCCACCTCCAGAGGACGCACCGCCACCTCCCGGGCGCCGCACCGCCACCTCCCGGGCGCCGCACCGCCACCTCCCGGGCGCCGCACCGCCACCTCCAGAGGACGCACCGCCACCTCCAGAGGACGCACCGCCACCTCCCGGGCCCGCACCGCCACCTCCCGGGCGCCGCACCGCCACCTCCAGAGGACGCACCGCCACCTCCCGGGCGCCGCACCGCCACCTCCCGGGCGCCGCACCGCCACCTCCCGGGCGCCGCACCGCCACCTCCCGGGCGCCGCACCGCCACCTCCAGAGGACGCACCGCCACCTCCAGAGGACGCACCGCCACCTCCCGGGCCCGCACCGCCACCTCCCGGGCGCCGCACCGCCACCTCCAGAGGACGCACCGCCACCTCCCGGGCGCCGCACCGCCACCTCCCGGGCGCCGCACCGCCACCTCCCGGGCGCCGCACCGCCACCTCCAGAGGACGCACCGCCACCTCCAGAGGACGCACCGCCACCTCCCGGGCGCCGCACCGCCACCTCCCGGCGCCGCACCGCCACCTCCCGGGCGCCGCACCGCCACCTCCAGAGGACGCACCGCCACCTCCCGGGCGCCGCACCGCCACCTCCCGGGCGCCGCACCGCCACCTCCCGGGCGCCGCACCGCCACCTCCAGAGGACGCACCGCCACCTCCAGAGGACGCACCGCCACCTCCCGGGCGCCGCACCGCCACCTCCCGGGCGCCGCACCGCCACCTCCCGGGCGCCGCACCGCCAGCTGACACGTGCTGGCACCTCCATCCAGCCAACCCTGCACCAAGCCTGCCCATGTACCGAGGCTGTTCTCGTTATGAGTCACCCATGGTTATTAAATTAACTTTTACTTCTTTCTGTTTCAGACAAACATTCAAAAGAAACATCCAGGCATATCGACTGAGACACAAACTGAAAGGTCACCTGCTGCAAGCACCTAAATGAAGAGATGAGAAAGCTTCTCTGTTTCTAAATAACTCAGAAGACCATCTGGTAAAAATTAAGCAAATTCACCAGTTGTTTGCTTCACAAAAACAAAACAAACCCCAACACACAAACAAAATCAAGCAAACAAACTAATACACTTACCAATATCAGAAACTGAGAAAGGACTTTGGCAAATATGCCAGGCTGAAGTTTTGCCCAACACATTTCAGCTCCCACCTCCAACTACTTACAAGCTTCATTGTTCTACTATTTGAGCACCACCTTAAGCAAAAATCTAAAGTAAGGGAGAATTAGTCCCTTTCTGCAGAAGGAATGGGAGGTAAAAAAAAGAAAGTGATATATCTGAAAGTCACAGAAGACATTTCTACCTATTAGTTGCCAGGCAGACAAGAGTGAACTTTGTTCACGCTCCAAGATGACGGCAAACCTTCTGAACAGAGCAAGCAGGGTACAAAGTCTCAACGGGCCGCAGGAAGGTCCCACCAGTTCGCAGCAGAATCGGCTAACGTGGCTCCACACTACCCACCTTCAAGTGCTTCCCAGCGGACTGTGGACGCCCTCGAGACTCTGGAGCAAATTCGGCTGCCAGAATCCCCAAAGGAGTCCCCGGGAAGCCCATGAGCTGGGCCAGGACAGGAACTCCAGCCTCCCAAGCCACACGCTAACACTCGTGTTCAAGCCACACGCACCACATATAAAGAGCACTGCTCAAACAACTGAAAACCAAACCAAAAGTCAGTGCCTGTGAATTAGTACACTGGACTACTAAACCTGTTTGTCTTTCCTGAGGCCTGAAGACAGCCTTTGCCCAACAACTACAGAAAGTTTAGTTAGGATTATCCCAAAGTGTCTGTGTTTAATGCTTTAATGATTAAAAGATCTCAGTGAAGGTAAAAATCCCAAGATTTCCTGAATCAGTAATTTTGCTCTTACAGTATCTTATACATTATCACGTAAGAAGAAAAATGTTGGAAAACAGAAAAGAACTGCAGGGGTCAGACAAACACTTCTGCTTACCGGATATTTGCAGCCATCTCCTCATTGCCTCAAAAGCAGTAGAATCTTAAAGATAGCTTAGGAATAAATAAAAGCCACTTTCTAGATAAGTACACAAAGGATGAGTACTAATCTATACAAAAAATATGTTACTTAACATTCCACAAACGCTTATATTTGTTGGTAAAAACAGGACCACAAGGAACCGACATATTCTTCAAAACCTGGAAACAGTATCCAGAATACAGAGAGAACACTCAAATCCCAAAAAAGCACAGGTCATACCATAATGCGGTACAACAAGGGCTGAAAAAAAAAGTCTCTAAAGACGTAAAAATTCCATAAGCTTTTAAAAGCATCAGGACAGGAAGCCTGCCAGCGAGCCAGTGGGACCAAAGGAACAAGACACTACGCAATTCTTCAAAGTGAGGCCACGTCGCAAAAGTGAAATGAGTTGTGTGCACCCACAGTCGCTCCCGAGGAACTGAGACCGTCTTATCACAAAGCTGCTCTTTCCAGAGAACTCTCATCCTAAATGTCAGCAGAGACATACAGGACAAGACATCAGGACCAGACCACAGTCCTCAAACATGATTTGATACATATACACACATATATTTATTTATTTATTCCCACCCCCCAACTGCTCTTTAAATCAGCCTTAATTAAAGGTTACAGCAAGCTCACACTCCCACACTGCTGCCCTTAGCTTTTTAGTGAATTTTGTTGGGGTGCAAACCAGAAATCATTAAGATTTCTACAGTTCAGACAAATTTGACTTCTGTACCATAAGAAATAGCAGAAATTCCAATGAAGTTTACAGAACAGAATTAGTATATACATGACATACGGAGGAAAAGTTTCCGTAGAGGAAGCTCACGTATCACACAACTACAAGAACTCAAACTGTGTCAGCTTGAGTTAGTCTTATTTCTAAAAGTCCTACAGCAAACCCCACCATCAAGCTCCTAAATTGCTGACTTCCAGAAACCAGGACGAGACAAATCCATTCAGATCCTGCTTCTTTCAGCTGTTTGCTAAGGAGCAGCACTGCCGCAGGTGAGACATCAGGCCAGCTGGGGCTCCGCTCCGAGCTGATGCGGCACCTTTGGCATTTGCTCACACAAACAACCTGACCTTTAACACCAAAAACTAGAAGTGACTCAGTTTCAGAGTTCTTGTCTTCACAAATTGTTTCCTGCAATTGGTAAAATATGAAACCTATATAAAATAACTCAAGGGCTAACGTACTCTGTTCTAGTTTCAAAACCTCTCTTAAGAACTTCAACTTTAATTAATTATCTTTTGAAAGCATAACTACTCCTGCAGAACAAAGACCTGCTCAACCAGTTAGACACAGAGGACCAGTAGATGACTGCTTTGAAGGACCAAACATCATGTAATGCACACATTAGGGCTTTGGTTTCCTCTTTGAGTAGGTTGCTATTACAATTGCACATAACCTAGTCAGCTCTGAAAAACTGGCTTAATTAGTACGTATCAATCCAGCCAGTAAGCATGTCGTTTCCTTTCATCCAAATTATGAGGAACGCGTAAAACCTTCGGAACCTCCCCAGTCGTTTTATTCGAGTTCTCACAGCACTTCGAAGAAAGGACTCACCTAATGGCTGCCCCACAAATGCACAAACGCATCCACCGACTAGAAAAACATTAAATGCTGTTAAAGATGTCTTTAATAAGCTGTTAAGCCTTGCTGCTAGTGGGGAAATGCAAGAAACCAAGGCTTGCAATGGTGACTGAACCATGAGAACTGCCCGAACAGAGGGGAAATTCTACCCTTTCAGACTTGGCAGCACCAATGCAATGTTTTAAGATGGGATGTTCTCAGGACAACGTAAGACATGTAACAATTCAATCAAATCCTCACCCTCTCCCTTCCTACACCTCCTTCCACACAAAAATATGAACTCAAGTGTGTTTGCTGTAAATGATTCTTGCTTACCAAGAAATACTACCTACATTTTATTTTCAATGTGCCACGTACCTTTCACATCACCTTTTGAAGAAAGTACGTTCCTAGCCTCTGCAAGTATGTATCATAAAGAATTTCAATATCAGCATTAGTGTTGGTTGTCATGGCATTTGAAAAAGGATCCCGTAGCTACCACCCCTCAGTCTGTTTCAGTGACCTACTAACCCAAATACCTATATGAACAGGCTGATGGAAATGGCAACATGATTACTATGATGTGAAGAGTCCTTTCAAGCTAATTGAATGAGAAGAACAGCAGCAACCTCTTTCTAAAGATGAATTGCTGCTCCAGTGGTGAATTATTTAAGTTCTTACAGCAGGACTGTAATGTATACATATCATAGTATCCTCTTTCTTCTCTATATATGTCAGATAGTGTTTCTAATTAACTATCTGTCCTTATATAGGAGAAATCAGTTGGTGTTTCCATGGACAGCTATCAGTGGAAATATCAAAGTTATGTTTCTAAATGGACATCACTCTTACTTCAGCTTCTTATTCGTGACCCTGGCATCCGCCTCACCTTCTGTTTAAAGGCCAGAAAGGTGACTAGAAAATCAAACGAGCTTGGTTCTGATGAACATGAGCTTCGGTCTGATGAACGTGAGCTTTGGGATTACAGCTGAGTCTAAAAGTATCTAAAAAGAAGTCAACTGTTGATTCTTCAGACACACACAAAATCAAATTAATAGAAGCAATGGTCTTGGTAGCAGACAATGACAATCCAAAAAAGCCAATTAAAACACCCTAAGCATGCCATATGCTTTTATCGTGTCTCTTGACCCTAAGGCCATTTACGGCAAACAGAACCAATTGTGCTGCAAACGAAGAGGTGCACCTACCAGTCCCAGTGCTGTTACTGACTGTGTAATGCACAAAATTATAACATGATACAAAGCAACAAGGATCAAAAGGAATTCTAGTCAAAATGTCAACTCAGAGGCCACATAGCTATGAGCTTCGACATCCTACATTGCCCTAGAGTCCTCTTTTTTACACTGAAAATCAACCTTGTTAACCATTTCAAATTTATCTAAGGATATAGTAAGCTATACCCATGAAAAAGGTTACGTGAAGCAGCACTGAGCATCTTGGCACCTGTTAGAACTCAGCAGAGTCTGCTTTTACCTAAAGATACCTAAAGGTGAGGGGATGAAAAACCAAGCCTGTCTCATCCAAACCCCGATTTCTGATCTGCAGAACACTGGATTTCCTTCAAGCTACTACGGAGAGAGCTGCAGAGCTCCGGCCAGCTGACGTGCTCTGGGAGCACCCACCGCGTTACACTCGACGGAGAGGCCATGCGAAAGAATGGTCTGGTGGGAGCAAGACTGAGGTTTTAAACTCAGACCAACATGAACACATACAAAACCTGATGTTCAGGTCGCTAGTGAGACTCTGACAGAAATGTAGGACTCCACGAACTTCAAACATTAGTTGAAGGACACTTTCCAAAGACTTAAACTTGGATTGGAAGTCTCTTCAGCACCCATGTTTTGATGAGGACTTTGTTCCAAGTGAATTGCCAAATACTTGACAGAAAGTCTGCAAAGGAATCAAGAACAGCCCTTTCTGCTCCAATGCCTTAATGACTAAGAAAATAAAAAAAAATAAAATAAAAATCAATGTTAAGGATATCCCAGAATCCCAGAATGTCAGGGGTTGAAGGGCCCTGGAAAGCTCATCCAGTGCAATCCCCCCATGGAGCAGGAACACCCAGATGAGGTTACACAGGAAGGTGTCCAGGCGGGTTGTAATGTCTGCACAGAAGGAGACTCCACAACCCCCCTGGGCAGCCTGGGCCAGGCTCTGCCACCCTCACCGAGAAGAAGTTTCTTCTCATATTTAAGGAGAACCCCTTGTGTTCTAGTTTGAACCCATTGCCCCTTGTCCTGTCACTGGTTGTCACCCAGAAGAGCCTGGCTCCATCCTCCTGACACTCCCCCTTTCCATCTTGATCCCCATGAATGAGTCCCCCCTCAGTCTCCTCTTGTCCAGCTCCAGAGCCCCAGCTCCCTCAGCCTTTCCTCACACGGGAGATGCTCCACTCCCTCCAGCATCTTGGTGGCTGCGCTGGACTCTCTCCAGCAGTTCCCTGTCCTGCTGGAACTGAGGGGCCACAACTGGACACAATATTCCAGGTGTGGTCTCCCCAGGGCAGAGCAGAGGGGCAGAACCTCTCAACTTTGCTATTTGTTCAAAACTCCTTAGTGGATAGTTTACCCGTACAGAAACCGGTTGAAAGACTCTTCCCAGCCCCCAGCGTAAGTCACAGTCCAGGCCAATAATCAAGAGTACTGCCTCGAAGCCGTTCCTCTATCTGCCTACCTTTTTTACCCACCAGATCTTCATACTGGCAATAACTTCACAGTTACAGAAAACCTGAGCCAGCATGCCAGCACACACAGAAGAAACCAAAGTCCCTTGGCATCCCCCCCCAAAATTAATACACATGTAAATTCTGCACGTAGACTGTTAGATAGTGAAAACAGTGTGCATAACAGAGATAAACTTGTACGGGGCTGAAGCAGACAGATGGTTTTTATAACTGCCAATAAAAATAAATGAAAATATATCTTGTCAGCTATTTAACAGCACTCTGTTTCTTTAATAATCCCCATTCCAGAAGGAAACTAGTAGTTTTAACTATGGTTAAATCTCAAAAAAAATTAAGAACTAATAAGTTGATGTATCAATGTCATGGTCAATGTCATAACTTGAAACACGATTATCTAGCATGTTTTCTCACCTTTCTGTAACTGATGGTAAGAAGGTTCTTCCTTCCCAATTCCCCCTTGCTCCTCCCAAAAACCTCTGTTTTTATGGAAAAGATTGGCGCAAAAGTGAAGTTTGAAAAAACATGTTTTGATATACACGTATGAATCATACCAAAGCAGTCTGTTACTCAGTTAAAATAAAATTAAAAAATCCACACAACTTTGTTTCACAATGAACACAGACGAAAGGCAGAAGGGAGAAGAAAAATACTAGCTCTCTGTTGTTTCGATAAAAGCAAGGACTTGGAGTTTTGCCGTTCCACTCCAGTCTTCCCACCCAGACTGAATCTCGAGCTACTTATTTACTCAATCAATGGAAAATGTGATTTCCATGAAAAATTCCCTTCTGAGCATCCACGTGCCAGATATTCTTGTAATATGTGGTCACCCAGGAGCTGGCGACTCCCACAATAATCCAGGCCCTAGGCCCGCTCTAGAACTGCTGTGAGGACAATCACAGCGCATGAATAAAGTAGTCCTAGAGGTGGACATAACCTACAATGACAAAAAGATACCAGTGCTAATTTTAGTCCTCATCCTAAGTGAAGCTGCAAAACCAAGAGTAAAGGTGGTAGGATACAAAAACATCAACGTCTGACACTTCTGTCAATACTCAAAGACTCGGTTTCATTTCTGGACACTTTAACTGTGCCAATTTGACCGACTTCAGTGCAAATAAAGTTTTCAATTTAATTTTTTTTTTAATAAATCTATTTTCTTTACAATGAAAAGTGGACCAATACACTGTGAGAGCAATTCTCTTCAAACCCCGAACCGCATAGACCATATTTGTATCATGTGAGTATCCCTCTGGGGATGGAAGAACATTCTGCAGTTAAACACAAGAACAAAAGAAGAACAAAGATGTTAACAAAGATTGGTAGAAATTATAAGCCCTTATTTCCCCCAGTATGTGAGGTATGTTACAGCATCACTCTTATCTCACATGTAGGTACCTCTTTAAAGAAATTATGCTACAAACACAAGCTGTTGGGCTTTTACCTGTGGAGTTTTTCCTATATGCCAATGACACTTTGTGGAGAAATTCTGTAATTGCAATTAGTAAAACAGCTAAAACTTGTTTGTGCACTTAACTCCACTACTTCAGCTACTTCCCCTGCAAACAATCAGACTACTCACGTACAAAGCCAACCTTCTGCATAATCCTTCCTAAGTGAGGACGGAAGAAGGAAAAGTTAGACAGGTTGCTTATGCAGCCCACATGCGTGAATACGTACTTTGTACTCCCTCTGCAGCATACAGTAACCTCATTTAAAAATGAGAGGGAAAGAAAATCATTATAAATCACACAGAACAGGCTTAAATTGTTTTGAAACTTTAGAGTAAAACAAAGTAAGTCATCTATCAAAATACTTATAGTTAAAATATTTTATAAACTATTCAATGTTTGTATGTATACTCACAAAATATTTTCTTTTTAGTACCTCAGAATGCAGAATAGCCTGTTACAACAATTAGAGCTAAAAGGAAAACCCAAATGCAATATGAGGTCCCGTTCGAGTTGAAATCGATGTCAGAATCCCTAATGGCTTTGAAAGCGGCGCGGCCTGGAAGGGCTGCCCGGAGCAGCTGCGGATGCCCCAGCCCCGGGACTGCTCGCGGCCGCTGGACGGGGCAATGAGCGACCTGGGCGAGTGGAAGGTGTTAGAAGTGGGGTTGGAATGAGATGATCTTTAAGGTCCCTTCCAACTCCAATCATTCTAAAATTCCATTATCAAATAAGTCCATGAAAGCTTCACAAAAGCATCAAACTTCACTATAATTATGACTTCACTGAATTTTTTTTAATAAGGAGGGAAAACACTTTCAAGTTTTAAAAGTTCAAAGACCACTACTCTATCCCTCTTAAAAGTAACTTGGGAAAGGCAAGACTGAAATGGTGATGGAAGCCTCCCTCCCAATGTAAATCAGCAAAAATTCGCTGAACAAAAGCACAAAGAACTGCTTTCAAAATATCCAGTGCACACAACATTCTTCAACAGGATGCCTCACACACACATGGAAGATGGCAGCAGAACTCTGAGAAACATATTTATTAATTAAAAGGTACAGAAAATATATCAGGGAAAATCATGTAGAATTACTTTGCACATAATGTTTTATTTTCCATTTTGAAGCCTTAGTGAATGAGTTGTAAATTCCATCAAGTATTTAAAATGCCCAAAATCCTTTACCATTTTGTAACAGCCCAAAGACACCAGGCCTAATAATGAGTGACACTGTCCTTTACTAATCTGAAGCTTTAATAGCATGACAATTGACAGATCAGTGTTTCAGAGTCAGGTGGATGCTTAAAAAGAAAAAAGGATGAAACAGAAAACCAAAGTTTTTTGCTGAAATACATGAGGATAAAGTTCAAGATTTTTTTTAAGTAAGTGGTGGTGTATGATAAAATATGTCCCGGCTCCTAGGTTCAGAGACATTATGTCATCCTTGATCTACAACTGGTCTCTGTGACCCTGCCACCCATCTGCAAGTTTGCAATACTTACTTGTCTTAATGGTACAAACACGGCAGTTGCTTTTATACCTTTATTAATTGGTTTCAAAACCCAAGCAGAAAAATACTGCCAAACTGCAATATAGCATTGACACTAAAAAGTCAGAAAGTGGACACAGATTTAAAATTAGATTCACCAGCCACTAACTTAACCATGGTCTGGGATTCCTGAATGTAAACCTGTTTCAGCTAATAATGATGAATTCCATTAGAGTCTGCCTCCACTAGCATGAGTGCAGAATTGAGGTCCCAACTTCCTTTTACAGAGTGTACTGTTACTGGAAAAAAGCCTTCGAAACTGCAGCCTTAGGATTGAAATGTCACTCCTTACACACACAAAAGTATCTCCAAGCACAACAAATAAAGGATCATTATAGAAACATTTGTTAAACATTTTAATAAATATGAGTGTAAGATACTCAGTTACAGAAAGGGAAAATACTTCCCTGTTATCAATTGGGAACTCCACATGTTACGTCAGTGAGATATGAGACACCTTTTGCAAAAGAGGAGTTACACAATGTACACTACAGTCTCCCTACCTGTAATGCCAAAGAAATACTTTTGTTAAACACACACACAGAGTGACTCTTTTTTAAAGCTAAATAAGAGTTACACAGCTAACAGCTGATAAATAGTCTTTTAAGAAGTTGTACACACAGGCAGCAGTTTTACAACTTAATCCAACAATATCCAGGAGCCTATCCACGTAACCAGCACTGCAAACAGACAAAGCTTCAAAAAAAGACTGATTCAAAAGTAAATATCAAAAAGATATATTCAAATACAATCTGACACCCCTCTAAGCTGCTTTTGGCTCTCCACACTATTTCAAATGCAGCTATCTTCCACTTTGTTTACTTGTTCTTAGAAAAACAATACAAAAACAAGCAATATTAAGAAGCAATATAATGAAGAGATTAACCAAGCTCCTGGACACATAATAATCATCAGCTTTATTTAGAGAAAGACTTTATGCTGGGAATAAGATTTAAGAGTTTGAAATCAAATTACAACCCTTTTGTAGGGAGAAGGGAAGGTAACAAACAACTTTTAAAGGTATATTCTTCCTTTCTACACAAATATGTTGTTGTTTGGAACAGGATGGGAAGAGTATTACCGTCATTAAAACAGTCATTAGCCGAGGCAACCATGAAGTCAGTGTCGGTGTTACAATGGAAACACCTCTGTTCAGCATTAATCTGTAGTACCAGCAAGTGATTCATCACACACACTGTGACAAATCATGAGGAGTGATGAGTTTTGTATCCTCCCTGCATTGCCTCTCCCAGGCGAGCTGGCTCACAGCTGCCCGGGCCTGGCCGCTTGGAGAGGGTGGAACAAGCAAAGTGGAGGAAAACGCCTGCTTCTTTTTTTTTAAAGTTAAAAACTGAAACTCTCTAAGTTAAAGAAAACATTTTGTTCACGCACCTTGGGAGAGGAGGGCACACGTTCCCCATTCTGACCAAACAAAAAGAAAGAAAAAGAGCGGAGGCTTTGGAGAGCGGGGCTCACACCCCCGGCCCGGCCCTTCCACAAAGAACGAGCAGCACAGCGACAAGGAGAAAGAGAAAAGCAGCGAGAGGCCACGGCTGGGCGGCGGCGGCGGCTTGAAATTTACCTGGAAATCAGCCAGTATCATCTCTCGGTCCATGTTGGACGCCATTGCAGCCAGCGGTGTCCCGGCGCTGCTCGGACCCGCGCACCTGGAGCTGCCGCCGGCGAGGACGGGGCAGGGTGGGCGCTAGGAGCTCATGGAGGCGCCGGGCTCCCCTCAGCTCCCGCGGCGGCCCGGGCTGCCCCGCCTGGCGGCTCGGCGGAGGGGCGGAGGAGCGGAGCGGGGAGCGGGCCGGCCGGAGCGGGCAGCGCTGCCTCAGCCGCTGGCCCGGGGGGGAGGAGGCGGCGCTCCCTCCCGGCCCGCACAGCGCCTGTCGCACATTTTGCCTGTCATTGAGGTCGCAAAGAGGCGCTTTGCGGCCGGCACGTGACCACGCTCCTGTCAAGCGCTGGCGAAGCCGGGGAAGGGGGCGGGGCCTGTTGGGCGGCGCGCGGTGCTCGCGGCCGCTGGGCCGCCCCGGTTCCCCCCCCGATCGGTCACCGGCCCCGCCGGGAACGGAGGGGCGCGCGCCAGGAGCCCGCGCGGCCGCCCGGCGGAAGGTGCTCGCGCCAGGGGGCGCGCGGCCGAGGGCGCGCGGCCCTGCGGGGACTCCCGCGCGCGCTCCGGGAGCGGGGCAGCGGCCCCTCCGAGCGGCCGGCGCAGCGCCGGTCCCCCGCTCGGCTCGTCCGGGCGCGGCGCCGCCCCGGGGGTAACCACCCTTCCCCTTGTCGGCGGCAGGTGGCGGCTCCCCGGGCCCGGCGGCGCAGGGCGGCCCGGCCGGGCTCCGCCACCGGCTGCGGCCTAACGGGCCGGCGCGACTCCGGCTGGGCCCGCCGACCGGAGGCGGGCAGGGGAACCAAGGGCGGCCGGAGGGCGGCTCTGCCTCCTCCTGCGGAGCGGGGCTTCCGGCCGCGGCCCCGGGACGGCGGAGCGGGCGGACCGCGGCGGCCCGGCCCTCGCTGCCGGCGGGGGACCCGCCCGCCCCGCGGCGGGGACACGGGGATTCTTCTCCGCCTTCGTGCTTCTCTCAAAATGAGCAAAAGCATTTTTCACGGGTTCTGACCGACAGACCGATGTGCGCAGCGGCCCTCGCTCCGGCGCTGTGAGGTGCAATTGCACTATATACCACAGATAAATCGGGTTTTTTTACATAATGCAAATGTGACTGCAATTAATGCCCCCTTAGCACTGACAGTCAACACAAATACGCGTTCAAGCACCAATTTGCTAATTAGCCCATCATGTTTTACTCTGCTCTTCACATGGGTGTCACAGCTGCCAAGGTCACAGTCACATCAAGCACCTTTCTTATTAGTGACAGCTAATAAAGCCACATCTTTCAATCAAATTATTTTGCCTTTTTTTTAGGTTACACAGTTCTTCATTGGTTTTCTCTTCCATCCGTGAGGGGTTTACAGGAGTTTTCCTGACTCTGTGCTCCCTGCTCGCACAGCACGACGGCCCCCCGCGGTGGGTCCCTCGGAGGGGACAGACAGACAGACAGCGCTGCCTGGGGACGGGGACGTATGAAATGTTAAACTGTGCCTTCCGGAGAGTCCGCGTTCCCGAGGAAAATACTGCGGGGAATCGGTTAAAACCCGCTGGCCGTCGCTGCTGGGCGGCGCCGGGGGCGTTCGGGGTCTCCGGGTGGGCTCGGGTCACACTGAAAAGCCACTTGCGATGCGAAGTCGGGTTGTCAGAGAAGCTGAATATTATATTTTATCGCGTTCCTGCTCCAGTTCATGTTGGCAGGCTTTGCCAAGAGGTTTTTGTTGCCCGCTGACGCTAGCTTAACCATCCCTGCTCCCCAGCCCCGAGCGGAGGGATGATAAAGTAATTGCCCTCACACTTACCTTTTGTTTTTTTACCAGTGTGCTGTTACAGACAGTTCTGCAGCAGGTACGAGGTGTGGTGCGATGCCAGGGACAGACTATGCTGAATTACAAACAAATCCACCCACATATTACTAGAGAGTAACTACAATAAAGGCTGAAAAGCGAGTTTTAGCAGTTGGATTAGAGCCAATTAGTTCCTGGCACAAACTGGAGCTATAGGTATGTTGTCAAGATTAGTTACACGGCGTTCGCGTCTATTACAGTCATATTTTAAATAGTTATATCTATATTAGATCAAAACAGGAAGGATTTGATCCAGAACGTGAAGAAAAGGTGAAAAGCTGCACGTGCGGGAAGTTCACGTCCAAGTCACAGCGAAAGTTTCTATTCTGCTTCTCACAACCCCTCCCTCCCAGCCACTCGAGGCGGTTTTTTCCTCCGACGAGTGTCAGGCAACTTAGGGAGCAGCTTATGTCACTCCTTGCAATGCTCGGGCCGGTATCCGTGCTTTTGCTGCCGATTTTGGGACCGACTGGGGCAACACTTTCTGGTTTAGAAGCATCTTTATAATCCTTGAGAGGAAATTATCAGGATTAACGTGCTGCTTTCTGCAAAGATGTTTGTCAGACCCTCACCATGAAGGAGGTTCGATGGCATTTTCTGGCCAGACAGCTTTACTTGCATGAGGCCTGCAGCAGCCCTGCTACACTTTATTTTATTATGGGGTGTGATGAGCAGAAGATAGGGGCTTATTCGGAATTGCAAACAACAAAAAAAAAACCCAAACAACAATAGGAGACTGTTGTAAGACTTGCAGGTCTAATTTGGAGTAAGTTAGCGACAGGTAGCACCACCAGAGCCTGTGGATTTTTAAGCACTGATTAGCCATGAAATAAGTTACTTATAAGCCACCTGACTGAATACTCTAGGTTTTGCATATAAATTCCTTCCTTATGCAGAAAAGCACTATATTTGAATACATTGATGCTATTTATATATATACATGTCTAGAGTTACCTTTGAGGGAAATTATAATTCATATTTTCGTTCACAAAAAAGTTAGCACTATTAGTTCTGGCCGAGAATTATCCCAAAGAGGCCCCTAAAAACACACGCTTTTTCCCCCCTTTAGTGGGAGCGTAAGTGGGGGTCAGTTGTTAAATTCAGCACAGCCGCTTTCCCTGCTCCGTGTGTAAGCGGTTCATTACTTGTCACATTCGCATTTTCACAAACAAGCGTGGGTGGGAGACTCAGAGTGGGAAAATGTAGTCGCGAAGCACGAAGCAACCGAAGCTGTAAGGAGAGCCAGATGCAGAAGGCACCCTGACTTCCTTCAGCTCCCCGGGTCGCAGGTCCCTGTCAAACCGGGTCCATCTCGGGCGGCGGGGGCTGTGAGTCGGCCCCGGGCAGCTCCGCCGGGCCGGGTCCGGCGCGGTCCCCCCGCGGGCCGCGCTGGAGGAGCTGCTGCTTCTGCCAGGCAGGTTCCCTCACTAACGCACCACCCCCCCAGCTGCTGCCTCACGCGTGTTTACATTCAAATTCACTTTCTCGGAGCGTCCACGCACAAAACAGACGAGCCGATTTCCTCTGCGACCGATAGGTCTCATAAGCTTATCTGGGAGCCATGACATTGCATCTTACCTCTCCAAGAGTTCGCCTTGGCAGAATTCAGCCTTCCGAGGGTCCCTGAAATTTAAAGCAATCCGGCCATTAAAGCAGTTTTGAGACATTAAATGCTGTTAGTCATAATGGCAATGAAATCTCCGTACTGTACCAGCGTCACTTCTTCGCCCTTGTGGGAGGAAAAGCGAAGCCCTCACGTCTTCTCGGTGCCTGGGTGCTTTCCCCCTCAAAATGGCACTTTCAGATCAATCAAAAACACCAGAAGCGCGGAGAGCAGGGAGTGCTGCCGTGGACGGTCGCCTTCCACCGTTAAGATAACTTGACATTGATCCTTCATCCTTGACCTTGTCCTTAGGGAGAGGAGCCCGCGTCGCTGCCAGGGTAGACCCCGGCCCTGGACCCGCTGCCCCCTGGGGTGTCGAGTGAGGGTGGCGGGACCGGGACCAGGGCTGGGACCGGGTCCGGGTCAGGGCTCGGGTTCGCCCCCCTCGGCTGGCAGGTGGAGACCGCCCGGGGAGAAGCGCCGGGCAGAGCCGCGGCAGGAGGCCGCCCTGCCAGCCCCGGAGCCCCCCCGCACCGCGGTCCTCCCGCAGGGGCGCGGCGGCTCCGGGCGCTGAACCCTCCCTTTTCCTTTCATTCCCCCCCATCTTTCCCCTCTAGGCCCCAGCAGCGCTCGTCCCAAAAGCCCCGGGCTGTTCCGGCTGGGCAGCGCCGTGCCCGGGCTGCAGGGCGAGGGGAACGGCACGGGGCGCCGCGCTGCGGCGGCGGGGCCGGCGGCGGGGCCTGCGCGGCGGGGCCGGGCGAGGGGCGGGCGCGCGGCGCTGCAGGCCTTCCTGCCCGGACGAGCCGCAACTCCGCCGCGCCTCCTTAAATCTCTGCCGTTAAAATGTGGGCGGGTGTTTCAACTCAAAAAGCGCTCAAATTTTTTTTCTTTTCAAAAAAAGCTGATGAGGTTAAAAAAAAAGGGGGGGGGGAAGGAAAAAAAAAAGGAGAGAGAAACCGGCTTCGTGTCAGTAGGAAACAGAAGTAGCGATTGTTTATGCTTAAAAAAGGGGGAGCGCAAAGTCGCGAGCGGAGGCAGCGACCGCGGACCGGCAAGTGCAGCTTCACTTGGCGAAGTCGAAAGCGGCGGCGAGCGGCTGTCACTGCGCGCCGGGACCTGCGAGCGCGGCCGGGCCGGGGCCGGGGCCGCGGCGGCACCAGCGCAACCCCGCCCGCAGCTCGCCCGCCGCTCCCGGGCAGCCGCCCGCCAGGCCCGCGGACCCGCCGCCCTCCTGGATGCTCCGGAGCCGCCGCCGCCGGCCGGGATCGCGCCCGCCCGCTGCGCGGAGGCTGCGCGGGGCCGCGGGACTGGAGCCGCTGCGGGGAGCGAGAGCACCGAGGGAGCGAGCTCGGCGGCCGCGGCAGCGCGCCCTGCCCTCCGCGGGCGCGGCTCGTCCTTCTCGGCCCTTCTGGGCCCGGACTAGAGGCGGCGGTGTGGGATGGAAGGGGGGATCCCGAGCGGGAGTGGATGCACACTGCTACGGAAGACTTTTCCTCGGAGCTGCTGCTGCTAAAGTCTCAGATCCCGACTGCGAACAGGGTGGGTTGTCTTCTTCAAAGATCTCAGGTCTGAGTGAGTCTCCAGCGTACGTGTATATGTTACCGATAACATATATAATATATTGCCTAGCTATTAATCTATTCCCCCTCGAAAGTGGCCAAAGTCTTTAATAGGAGTTACTCTATATGTGGAAGCAAAGAAATCTTCTTTCAAGTGGAGCTGCAGTTTTGCTGAATAATCACGTGTGAGTTAGGGGCGGGCTTTTGGCAAGGAGGTTTTTTACTAGTATTTACTACAAGGTCTACTCCAGAAGATTAACCATCCCCATCCTTCTGTCAGCCTCCGATGCCATGCCTGGTTAAAACAAAAAAAACCAAAAGTCTCATCTTTTTGCGATCGTCAGTCACCCTAAAGAATGGCCGAGCCTTCTGGGAACGAGCTGGCGTCTGCGGCGGCCAAGGGGGACCTAGTGCAACTCACTAATTTGTTGCAAAAGAATGTAAACGTCAATGCACAAAATGGATTTGGGAGGACTGCGCTGCAGGTTGGTATCCAGAGAGGGAGAAAATGTTTCATCACTGGTACCTAGGTGACCCGGGTTTCCAAAAGAGACAACGTTTTAAACAGGCTGGTGGATGAAATTCGAGTGTTTTTTCAAACTCGTTGGATGCCATATTTTATAACTTTAGTGGCTCCAACTCCCTAAAGTGACGTACTTGAAATAAAACTGTTCAAAACCATTCTTTCAGTCGGGGATCACCCTCAATGTCAGAGGGGCTACGAGTTTGCTGCTATTTTGTAACTTCGTGGGGAGGAGGCAAGGAATGAAGGAGCAGAGATGAAAAGAAATCAGCTTAGGTGAGCAGGGTTTCATAGCAGGTCTGTAAACACAAATGTGCTGTTCTCTGAAGCTCAGGATTTACCTTCTTTTCTTTCTCTATTTTTTCTTTGCTGCAATGTGCTGGTAAAGCGTGACTTGTCTCGGTCCTCGGGTCTGCTGTCGATGGTACTTTCCTTTATGTGCTGTTTGTGAGAATGACCTTTCTCACTGGGAAGCATGCTGCTCAGAACCGAGGACCTTCGATGCACGTTCGGAGTTGGCCCTACGAGTCAGGGTTCCAGCTGAACCACTTGATTTTTCATTCATAATTAGGGCTTAAAATGTTGCTCTTTCGGATCGGCTAGCAGGGCTCCAGCGCCGGCTGTTTCCTTTCTGATCGTATAGGCTGCTATGTCCTCATTTTTAAGTGTGTAGCCGTGCAGGCAGGAGTTGGAACTTGTCCAGCTGTTAACTATTGGAACTGATGAAAGATTTTGCTTTCAATAATATCAGATAATGATGGCGAAATGGCGAGAATACCTACCAAATAGTGACAGAAATGATTTATAAATCCGGAGGGAAAATAATATGTGGTTATTTGTACTCAAGGTGTAAGCAATGAAACGTGGAAGTGGAGCTTAAAATCTTTTTAATTTCATACATTAGAAAAATCGTTTGTTGACCTCTCCCCCCCGCCATCGAAACCATTACAATAATTTCTGAAACTGGGTATTTGAGCAGCGTATAGCTTGCCAGTGTGCTCGAGATATTTACAGCCTTTTGGCTTAATATCAAAATGCTAGAGCTAAAAAACAAGCACCTCTTGCTAAAAAGCAGGAATTACCCTTTTTTGACAATTTCGCTGAAGCTGGAGATCCGTGAGTTCGTCTCCGTCCTGCTAGAACCTAAATAGGGCATAGCATGGCAGAGCAGGCACTTGCAGCAACTTTTAAGAGAGTGAAAGGATTTAAATTAAAAGCTTATACAAACTAACTTCTTTAAGAAAGCAGGAAACATTCAGCGAACTGGTTTGTCCTCGGGATGGGGCTGGAAACCGATTTGTCCTGCAGTAATGTACGTTTGTTTTTTTTTTTTTTTTCTAAAAGCAGCTAACTGCCTGTATCCTAAATTAAGGGATATTTGTCACAATGACATAGCATCCACCTATACTAAACACACATCCGTGTCCTAACAATGCTTCTTATCGCTGCCTAATCATAACTGAGCTAATGAACCACAACAAAAATCAAAACAGGAGAATTTGTCGGCTTATTTTCAATATGTATCATCCCGAACTGTGCTGTGGGTGCGTGACCACGCTCGAAAGAGTCTCAGTGCACTCCCCAAAACTGAGCTCATCTCTCCATAATAGCTCTCTCAATTAAAATTGAGAGAATGCTCCTATATTAATACCAATTAATTTCTATTTTTCCTATGCATTTATGTTTGAACAACTGCTCAGCTTGTCTTGCTCTGTACTTTTTATTTCTGATGAAGTGTACCTATGCAGGCCTCAGATACATGTCCTGCCCTTGTGCACTTCGTCAGACTCATTCAATTACTGCCTTCTCCTTCTTTACCTGCCTTCCCCGAGTGAAAATTTGCAAAGTAAAGGGCATTTGCTGCCCAGTTGTAGCCCACGTCCCAACAGCATCACCTTTTATGTGATTTTTCTCCCCCTCGCATCTTTCACTGAAGCCTTCAGTCCCTTAGGCTGCACACAGAAAACTCCCACTTAAACAAAATACATGTTTTGAATTCACAAATAATACAGCCTGGGCTCTCAAAAAGGGACCAAAGTGTCCCGATTTCGCTGAGGAAAGAGAGATCACAATGCCCTTGTTTTCTTTTCCACCGCTTCCCTCCCCGGTCAGAAGTGAAAGAAGCGGCCACCCGAGCTGGGAGCCCGGGGCGCAGCGCAGCCTCGTCCCTGCTCCAGCGGCTCCTGCGCCTCGCTCCTCTGTCCGCGCACACACGGGCTCCTTCACACTCCAAACGCTAATTGTAGTTTTAATTGTAGTAATTGTAGTTTTAATTGCTTGCTTTTCTTAAAAAGCTTGATAGGTGTTTTCCACCAGGATATATTTTTCAGCAAATCCCTTGTAGAAATGGTACATTCTGCTAAATCTAATGCACTGTAATGCTCACTTAGGCAAATATATATATTATTTTTACCAGGATTTTCAAATCAATGTGTGGACGTTTTTAAGAAAATATATATATATTTTTTTTTAATTTGGCACTTACGATGAGACTTTCCAGGACAGGGACATATTGCCCATAGGCTGGGGGTTACACTTTACTATGCTCGGGTTTGAAAGGCTTTGGGAAAACAAAACATGAGGAATTTGGGGAAAATCGGTGGAAGCTGTTAAGTCCCAAATAAGAGAGCTTTGCGCTCTAATTATGACAGTATTATGATGTAATTGAGAAAAATTAAATAAGCCTTTTTTGTTGTTTTGTTTTTTTTTTTTTTCCAGAGAGAAACAGTCAGAATATCCAATTATTGTTGTTTTTTAAAAGAGGATATTTTTAACAACAAGATATAGTTTACTTACAGTGAAATTATGAAAGTCTAACACAATATACTGGTTTTAGAAGAAACCTTCTGGAACCTTGAGACATTCCTGTTAACTTGTCTTCTTTGGGTGACATCATGAAACACGAATATTGGGGAGAAAAATTTCTTCTAGCATTTATTTTTCTTAGCAGACAGAGCTATGGTACAGTCCAAATATTTGTTTTACGATAATGCACAGACAATGTAAACACCTGAGAGCTTATAAAAACACATCCTACATTTGCCGTTGCTGAGGTAAAATATCTGTTCCGCAGAGCCCCTATATTTGATGTTTAACGAGATTAAACAGTGATGCAAAGGTCTCTCAATACTCAGGCAAATAAAACCAAACCAGAGTTAATTTTCGTGTGTTAAGAAACTGAGACAGCCCACGTTATAAAAACAAAATATTGTGTCCCCATTTTGCAGTGCCTATTTCAGCCATTAACCTCTCTGGGACAGAAAGCTGTTCCCACCGAAACGGTAACATCTTTCGCGCGTTCGCGGAGTTCAGGAAGAAAAATACATGAAAAATAGACGTGCTGGTGTATCGCCGGTTTCATGGCGGGCTGTTCTGTTGTGACAGGCCCGGGGGGAGCCGAGGATCCGCCCCGCGGGACTCACCTCTCGCTTTGCACCCGCAGGTGATGAAGCTGGGGAACCCCGAGATCGCCCGCCGGCTGCTGGCGCACGGGGCGAACCCCGACCTGCGGGACAGTACCGGCTTCGCCGTGATGCACGACGTGGCCCGCGAGGGGTTTCCGGACACTCTGCAGGCGCTGCTGGAGTTCCAGGCCGACGTGAACGTGCAGGACAGCGAGGGGAACCTGCCCCTGCACCTGGCGGCCCGCGAGGGACACGCGCGGGTGGTGGAGCTGCTGCTGGCGCGCGCCGAGTGCCGCGTGGGCCACCAGAACGTGCGCGGGGCCACCGCCTACGACCTGGCCAAGCTGTACAAGCGGCACGCCGTGGTGCAGCTCCTGGAGCGCGGCCGCCGCGCCCCCGCCGGCGCGGACTGAGCCCGCCCGCTGGACACTGCGGCGCCGCCGCGCTGCCCTCCCCTTTCCTTTGTATCAACATTTGCTGCAAATTTGCAGATCTATTTTCTTCCGTATGAATCTCAAGAAATTCCAGAGGTGGGTTTTATTTTTAGATCACGGAGATATTTTTAGACCCACGCTCCCAGCCCTTTCTTACACCGTTACCCATAGACTCAGCCGTGTATATGTCGGGCGCTCACACCTAGTTATCAAGTTTTACGATTTATTTTAGACCATTCATGTTAAGTCACTAATTCCAGAGCTACATATTCACATGCTTAATGTTGCTGGACTCCTAAGAAAAGGAAATAGGTTACTGTGATTGCTCTGACCTCTCAACGCGATCGCCCCCCACACCCCCTCCTTCTCCGTTTGGGTCGGGCTTCAGATTCTGAAGTTGTGTTTGGGGTTAAAACAGCCTTTTAAGGGGTAAGCTGCACCCTCGTGCTCAGGCAAGGCTGGGAGTCAAAGGCTGCTTGGCCTGAGGACAGAGGATGGCGCTTAGAGGCTTCGGGAAATAGCTGCGTTTGACACTAACAAGAGCTTGTAGAAGTAGGTCGCTCACTTTCTAAATGTAGATGACACTTTTCCCCTTTGTATATTTAAACTTTCACCGAGCTGGTTTTGAATTTAGTTACCAGAAGCTGCATAAGTGGTATTATTTGGTTGCCAGAGGTTTTAAACAGCTCAGTTTAGTAGTTCGTGTTTACTGTGCACTGAACAGGACTTTTTTTTCTAGTTTCGAAACAAGCAGCATTGTCAGGGGCGAGAGGACACGGTGGCTGAAACACCACGAGGTTTCTGGTTCCTTCGTAAGCTGAGTGCAGCTTAAATGCTCCTTAAGAAATATTTGCTTTCCACCAACTGTTTCGTTTCGCCTGGAAATAAACTATTTTAATGACAGATGCATCTCACACAACAGGAATATTTGAATACAGTGACATTTGGGAAGCAGCACGTTCGGTATTCGGGAGGTTGTTATTGCTTGCACCTAAAACACAACTTAACCTTTGAAAGTTTTCCATTGCAATATAGTCGGAGTATTCATCAGAGCCAAAGTCATTTACCTCTACAAAAGGAGACAAGGATGCTCAGCACTGCATGGAAAGCGTTAATATGAGGTGTTGGACGGGCAGGCGGTTTGAAGGGCTTTTCAGGATAGTCTAAAGTTCGATTGGGCAAAATAGAACGTTTTAAATCAATGCAAAACGAGAAGTACTTAAAACAATATTCAAAAGAGGAGGGGGTGTACATTATTTTAGATTTTAACTTAAAAAAAATAGCCCCACAATATCAGTTACCACCGTTTTCAAGTAAAAAGTAATTTGCTGAAAATCTGTCACATTTGCTATACGCTCTGTCACACTGCTGTGTTCTCTGATTAAAAACCTCTGTGAAACATGAAGTTTTGCGCGCTTTTGTTATCAGTTTTTGTTCACAAGGGATCTAGGGATCATTAACCCAAGCAGCACGGCACACAGGATGCGTGACTGGAGAAATAACCCACGACATACCCGCTATAAAGAGCACTAAGGCCACCTGGGCGAGGCAATCCGCAGGTGCGAGGTGAGCCGACCCAATCCGGTCCCTTTTGCTCCCCGTGTCCCTCTGCTCGTGTCCCAGGGGCTGCTCCCAGGTTTCTGCTCCTCCAGTGCGCCCCGCACTCTCACACAGCAGAAACCTGCGCAGCCACCGGGGTTTCTCCCGTTCGCTGCAGCGGAGTGAACACCCAGAGGTAATATTCATCTTTCTCACTTATTTTTCACCTGTACTACTAAAAAAACCTCACCCCAGACCCGTTTTGAGCTCCATCAGCATTTTATTTAGGCTAAGCCGAAGTTTAAGCAGTGGTTTAATGAAACAACTGCTTCTCCGAGGAGAATGCCCCGCCTAGTCAGAAATAGCGGCTTTTATTGCGTGCCAGAAGTTCACGTTTAAGGCCAGGACGTGTTCAGCACGGTCATGCCTACAGCGCCAGCGGGTGGGTCGCCGGCGGTGCTAGGTCTGCTTTAAAGGTACGTTCGATTTGCGTTCTCTGCTGCATTTTCTCTGTAAGCCGCTCCATTTATTGGAAACATCACTATAAACTGAAATTCTTAGTTAAGACACTTCGGAAAAGAAAATGACTCTCTGTTGCCCCGGGGAATGAGCAGTTACTGCAAACGGCCCCTGGGAAACCAGAGAAGTCAACCAGCCGGTGGGTCCCGGGCGCCTCCAGGGTCCGCAGGTGACCAGAGGTGCCGCGGCGCTGCTGGGGCTTTCCTGCAGGTGTCTTTACATCTGCTGAGCGAGCGGAAAATAACGTAAATCAAGCCTCATTAGTAGGGTCTTTATACCGAAAAAGGATTTCAATATCGGATGGGGTTTAGAAATTGCTTTTGTGATTTTTTCCCAGTAGTCTGGCAACATTAAAAAGTCCGGTCTTACAAAATCTCATATTTGTGACAATGTCAGCAATAATATTTACCCGAAGACCCAAAACTGCAGCGTGTGAGATGGAATGAAATGTTTTTGCGAGCCTTTATTGAGACATAAACCAACCGAAAAGCGAGTCTTCCGGGCAGGAGCAGAGATTGTCCTGCAGCAGCCCAAGAATAAACAATATAGCACCGAGACGAGATGTATAAATAGAAATAAATACAGCAAGCACAGAGAAATATGAAGCAATAGACTATAAAATGCAGCTGTACCGGGATTCGTACTGCCCAGGCTACGTGAAAACACAGCTATGGGGAAAGAGCCCTCTCCCCTATTTCAGTTACACGGATGAGCAAAGCTGTTACACTTGACCTTTGTTTCTAAATCATCCTCGGAACAACGGCGGGGGCCGTTGAATTCCCCTTGAAAAGGAGCGGAGCCGAAAGGGATCCTGGAGCCGCGAGCAGAGCCAGATCCGCGGCTGCAGCGCGGGGGTCGGGCCGGGCTGGGGGTGCGGGGGAGCGGCGCCGGCTCCGACCGGCACCGGAACCTGCCTGCGCTCTGCAGAGTGCAAAACAGAAGGGGCTGGAAGGTGAGCTCGGCTCCGTTGCCGGTGCAATAAATGACCGTACACGGAAAGGCTTTCTTCCCAGCTTTCAGTGGGGGGAGAGGAATTAAACCGATGCTTTATCCCATGGTGGGATCAGAAATCAGCTTCGTAGGAAATGCCATTGCGTTGTTCATAGGAGAAAGAGTTAAAAATGTAGAAAAACCACCACTTTGTAGCTTAAAAAAAATAATAAGGGTATCTTCCACAAAGGTACCTGGCACTTCACTGGGCGGCCAGAAAGAGCCATGAATTATTATCTGTTTCCTAAAGTGATGAAATTCTCTAGAAAAGAGCGAGGGGAGGAAAGCTCCTGCATTTATTTGTGAGGACTGTTATACTGTGTATGGCGGGGGGGGGCGGGGGGGAGAAAAACCAGCGCACAAAACAGCGTGGGGAGAGAAAGAAGATTTCTCACCGAGTCTCAATACAGCGCCCGCCACACGCGCACTCAAAATGTCGGTGCTCCCGGAGGGCGCCCCGGGGAGGGCGCGTCGGGGCGGCCGGAGGTGCGGGGCAGGTCGGGCGGCCCCGGGGAGCGCGGCCGGGAGCGCGGCCTGCGGGCGGGGGGGTGCGCGGGGCTCCGAAACCGTTAGGTTGTCTCCGTGGGTTCCTCTCCCCTTTCTCTTCCTGTCCAAATATTTTTAAATTTACGCGCCTGAAATAACAGTCTGATTGTATTTATTGGGCTTCCTCCGCGGGCTCCGCGCCGCTCCGTCCCGGCCCCGCCGCGAGGGCCCCGGGCGGCCCACGCAGTGTCCGCGCAACGTCCGCGCCCCGGCCGCGCCGCCTCCCGCGCCGCCGCCCGCCCCGCAGCCGCGTTTCTTCCAACGCACGCTTTTTGGTTTTAAATTTTCTTTCTTTTCCTTTTTTACCCCCTCCCGCCCCCCCGCAGTCGGGACTTGGAGCCTCCTCAGTGTCACCCGACGGCTTCGCAGCCCCTCGGCCGCAGTGAGTACAGCGAAGGGACCTGCAGCTGCCGGGGGTGCTGGCGACACTCGCTGCGGCTGCTGCCCGGGGCTCCCGCTGCAGAGCCGGGGCTCCCGCTGCAGAGCCGGGGCTCTGCTCCCCACCCCAGATTTCCGAGATGCAGAAGCATCTTCCCCCAGCGCAGCCCGCGTAGAAGGCACGAAGCAGCAGGTTCGCCTCCAGGTTTCCATTAAAAACGGGAAGCAAGGTGCGTCTCCCAGCCGGAGCTTTTCAGAACCGTTTGTTACATTTGAAAATTACAGACAGGCGAAAGAGAGCGGGGGGGGCGGGGGAGGGGGGGGAATCCACGGTTCTTGGTTTCTGTGTCACAGAGGCGAGGAAACGATCTTCGGATGTAAACTACATGTAAACTGCATTTCTGATAGCCAGATGTGCCAGGTCCGGCTCTGCAGAGCCGAGTTGCAGAGAAGTTAACTTCTGCCATGGCACGGAGTGGTAAGATGGCTCCTTGCATTCTGGAGAAGCACTAAGTACGAGTCACCAGGGACGTTTTACAGTGCTAAAGGTTACTGCTCGTCCTTTCGTACTTTTCCCCAGAACGTTTGAATTACCTTTCAGCACAGTATCAGTTATAATTGTGCGACGTTCATCTTAAGGAACTACGGGGAAGGGAAATCTCCTATTCTGGATACTTTAGAATAACCTTGACCTTTCCTTAGTGCTTATCCTGAGATAAGTCACACGGGAAAGCAGGGCATCGGGCAAGGCACCTGCAAAAGCATAAACGAAACGTCTCTATGTTCAAACCAGTGTTAAAATCGCTTCTGAATCCCACAGAACAAAGGGCACTGAGGGGCTAACATACAATATCTAGAGCTCGCTGGCAAAATTCGGTCTGACACATCGGACCCCGAGTTAATTTCCTCAGCCCGAGATGCACTTTCTGCCGTTTTTCGGCACCACTGCAGCCGAACTGCCAAACGGGGTAAATTCCCCCCGAAACAAACCGAATCAGCCAGAAGTATAATCAGCTTTTCAGGGAAGTACGAGAGCACTGAACCATGTTTCCAGTTGCGTTTCTTTGTTCCTCTGTAGCTGCTCTCTGATATTTGTAGAAGTAATTAGGAGGGCCACTGGTATTTATCAGTATTTTAAATAAAAAGCTTCATTCTCTGTAGAAAGGATGAAAAGCTGTGTTTCACAGTTCAGCCACTAAAAGGTTAAAGTCGATTCCCAGCTCCTGGTGCAAATTCTCCTTCAGCAGATAGTGCCTATCAAGATGGTCTTTCCTTCTCCTGTTACACCCCGAGAGCAGGAAACGGGCAGCATTTATATGGCAACACAGCCCTCTCCACTCCGCAATATTAAGATTATTGTCAACACAATGATATTCTAATGAGCACTTTGATACACGGAGCTGATGAACGTTTAAAGGAAAAGACACTCGCACAGCACAAACCACAATAAAATGCGATGCCCTGCAGGAACACTGGGTATTCAAAAGCTTTTCAGGGTTTGACCCTAATGAAACACAAGACCAGCCCTGGGTGCACATCGCATTTACATGCAGAGTATACTGCAGGCCAGAACGAGGGCTTCTGCCGAACTTAACTGCAATTTTCTGGTGAGGCCTTAAGTTACTGACATCTATTCCGACAGAAACAGGGTCAAACCGAAAAGAGCTTTCTGCTCCGGGGACCTGAGTGGGGGTGACGTCCCACCCCTGGGACACCTGCACTTCCCACTCAGGCGGGACACGATGGGAACGCGTCATGAACTGTTTGTATCTGGTAATGCTGCAGAACGGGCAGAGATTTTCGGGGCACACAGGCTAGAACACCATCGGGCCTGAACACTGAGCTGCTCATCGTCAATACTTCCTACAGACCGGCTGTATTTTTTAATACATTTTCTGAAAGGAGGAGTACACTGCTGGGAAAAGCAGCTGTGTGTCTGGACACAGCACAGGCCTTGAGGGCATGGCTGCAGGTACACAAGCAAAGCTGTATTTAATCTCTCTAGAGGAATTTTATAGAGAACATCTGTGAAAGAGAAAGGTGCATTTTTTCCACAGTACTGTAACTTTTCATGGTGTCACCTCCTTGCACCAACATACGTGCTCTGAACAGTGTGAGATCTGTGGATTTGTCAGATGTTGTTTGTTTTAGGTCCTGTAAAATAAGGGCTTCAGACAAAAAGCTGTGTTACCCTGTGATATATTCACAGTATTGTATTGGAATGAACAACAGTTTCCTTCCTGTACGAGCATTTTAATTTATAGAAACATATTGTTTTGGGTAAAGAAGGCAGTAGATAATTAACTGTATTCATTTAATCTAATTATAGGCCTCTGAGGCAAAAAGCTGACACTTTTCATTGTGGTATATTCAGAGAAGTTAATTGAAAAAACATTGCAGCCACAAGGCATAACATGCCCATCGTATATTTGATACTAATTCTTTTCTCAAAGATGGGATGAATCTGATGCTCGCTAGAGATAAGGATTACTGTTACTCATCGAGTAAGGCGAAGTCTGGGGAGGCTCGTTATGCAACGCTGCTGTGCACTGCAATATCTCTGCAATTCCGCAGCTAACCACAGACAACTTAATTTGCCAGATTGTGAGATGGTTTTGTAATGTACACAAGTATCTCTTGCAAATTAAGGAAAGACTGAACGCATTTTCAGCTGGGATGTAGGTCAGACCCCGAGCAGGGATCCGCCTCAAGCGCAGCTCGATGTGTCAGCCCTGAGCTCTGGTCAGTCTTTAGGAGGAACCGAGTAGTGACAGCAGCCTTACTTACCCCTAGGAGCTGTTATTTGGAGTGCAAGTCATGATTTTAAGCTATCAGTATGACAAACAGACAAACAGACAGCAAATCAACATTTGCAGCTCCCAAGTATATAAACATAAATGCATGTCAGGCCATTTGCAGTTTCAGAGTAATTTTTCCCATCACCTGATACACACCAACAACTTAATCTTCTGACAGCAGTGCTACTTTCGTTCTCAAAAGGAAAGTAAAGCAGCTCAGCTCTGCAAAGCTTCCCTTGAGCTGACAGGGAACAGACCAGGCCTGCTGGTGTGGGGAAGCAAATGCCATTTATGTTAAAGAAATTCCCGTTTGCAAGTGGAATTATCAGGTTAGAAGCAGATATCACCGTTCCCCGGTTCCCGGTGGGTGACAGCGCTGTGGTGAAGCACGGTTCGTTCCCCGAGAGGGGCTGTGAAGCGCTCCAGCGGGCCGGCCCGCGCAGGCCGAGCCAGCGCCTCGCTCGCTGCCAGCCCCACATATCAGCTTTACATTACTCAGAATATCTTCAAATGTATTTTGCAGAAGGATTTTTTTACTGCGGTTAAAAGCACAGCATATTGCACTTGAGGAACTTCAAATGTTTGTTAATAAAGTCAGAGGAAGCCTGAAAAGTAAACAGACAGTGACATGCGGTCACCCTAACTCCAGAATTCTGGCTCGAGAGATCCAGAATATCGATAAAGCAGCTCTCTAACAGGAAAAAAAGCATGGCTATAGATGCTAGCCGTACCCGATCCCTATTCCTATACCTTTACAGATAAATCACAATTTGCATTGACATCTGACTCAAAAGTCAGCCTGTTCTTAGAGTTCAGTCTGCGCCCATGCTCCTCCTCTCCCCTCGGTGCTCTCAGCTCCTCTTCCTCCTGCCCTCTCCTTCTCCCCTGGGCTGTCTCAGGCACCCCCAGCCCTCGCTCTTCCTCACTGGCTTTATCCGTCTCTCCATTCCCCGCTCCTGCCTCCTTGCAGTTTTCCATTTCCATCTCCTACTTTCCTTCGTCTGACATCCACCCTCTCTATTTTTTTCTCTTACGCATTTCCTCTGGCATCTTATCTTTATCTCCACTGCCTAACACTTCACATCCTCTCGCCATTGCCCAGCAGCATCTCATTATGTCGATACGTATTATCTTTTTTGTTCTAGTAATGAAGAACTGCTTCCACAACTGATTTCTGCCCACGATGTCCTAGCTGTCACAGAAGTCCCAGCACTGGTCAGTGATAGTTGTCTCCCTGGCATCTCCAGCCTTCCTGTCCTTCTGCCTCCAGCTTTCTGCTCCTGCCATGCTCTGCTGGTTCCAGGCCTCCTCCCAACTGCTTCATCCTCATCACCCACCCTTCGCCGCCTCGGCAGCAAGTGAGGGAGCGATGAGGGCACGGGAGGGTCTCCCCGCAGCCAGCGGGGCTGGGATCGCGGAGGAGTGGGCGGGCGGGCTGGCTCTGCACAGGAGCGATGAGGGCACGGGAGGGTCTCCCCGCAGCCAGCGGGCTGGGATCGCGGAGGAGCGGGCGGGCGGGCTGGCTCTGCACAGGAGCCGCGGTGCTGCCCGCCCAGCGCCCAACGGGCCCGTCAGCACGGGCGGCTCTGCAGCTGCCCAGTGCCGACCATTCTCAACCCATCACGTGAAAACGGAGATTCTATGGAGCCTTATGACTTTGTTACGTTTGGATGCACAGCTGTGAAACCACAGCAATGGTGCTGGCAAACTTCACGTTGCTGCTCAGAAGTTACACGGATGAAACTAGTCCAGTGACGGGTGTTCCATTCCAAATTCCTTCTGCAGAGAAACGGGGATACTGACACTTCTGAATGAAGCAACCAGATTATTATTTTTTAATAGGGGCAAAATATTTTTTTAACCTTGCTCTTGAAAATGAGTACAGTGGTTTAGCTGGAAACTGCCAAAAATTAAACCTGGGGCAGATGCTTGGCTTGGAAATTACCAGCCCAAACAGTTACAAGCAGCTGAAAACAAGATGTTATTATGAAGCACTGGACAAGATGAAGCGGAGCAGTTCCACGGCTTTGGCCTAAATGTGGAAGATTTTTAAGTGACCTGTAATGAATTTCTTAATAACAACTTTGTTGAAATAAGCAAAACTAAGTCAGATTTCACATTTTTGGGTGAAGACATTTCCTCTGAAAATAAAGGTTATGATCCAGAGGGCTCTGATGAGAAGAAGGAGAGGGAGGAGAGGGGGATGGAGACCAGGAGCACTGGAACCGAGGGCTGGAGTGGTTTCCTTGGGAAAAACAAGGAAGAACAAAAGAACTCAAAAGGTCTACAGAAGTGCAGAAACAAATGACCCCAAGTATTCTGTAGAGATGAAACTTCACGGAAACAGCAGAGGGAAGGGGGGAGATTGCTTCTTGTGGGAGAATCAACAGAAAGGGAAACACGCACATCTAGTTAGCCCTGGGGTTCAGAGATACCCTGGCTCTGCTCTGCATGCGCTGCTGGATTGAACCCACAGAATGAAGCAGGGACCCTCGTGCCTCGCGTCACACTCACCTGCTGACTCCAGCGCTCCCCCGGGATCCCCAGGGCAGGGGCACGGCCCCGGGCATCGCCCGCTCTGTGTCACACTCACCTGCTGACCCCGCTCTGTGTCACACTCACCTGCTGACCCCGCTCTGTGTCACACTCACCTGCTGACCCTGCTCTGTGTCACACCCACCTGCTGACCCCGCTCTGTGTCACACTCACCTGCTGACCCTGCTCTGTGTCACACTCACCTGCTGACCCCGCTCTGTGTCACACTCACCTGCTGACCCCGCTCTGTGTCACACTCACCTGCTGACCCAGGGCAGGGGCACGGCCCCGGCTGCCGCCACTACTGCCGAAGCTACTTCGCATTTTAAGCTGTCGTTGCACTCCTTTGTTGCGGATGAAAGTAAGAGTAAACCTGCCCATTTCATCTCCATCAGTCTCTGTCCACCATTTTAACAGCAAAATTACACTAATGCTGTAAGCCTCTGTGCAGTTAAATATTCTGAAACATCTTGCACAGCCTGTGTTTGAAGAAGTCTGGTTGCATTTCAGCAAAGTGCTTTTATGTTAATGATTATGGTTATATAAATTATAGTCAAAATGGTGACGTGGGATAACACTGCATGAACAGTGTGACATGAAAACTAACTAGAAAGAAAACCATCTGTCTTCATAAACACAAAGCTGAAAATTCTCGTTAGGTGCTGTTGCTCGGCATACAAGTTAGTTTGGCTTTCTTGAAAGTGCATGTGTTCAACACGGCTAGATTTCTTTTCAGGTTTAATATTAAGCCTGAGCTGGCAGTGCTTAGTGCTGGGACCACTTCAACATTGACATAACGTACCTAACCCTTAATGGTATTTTATGCTCAGCACCTCCTTCCATTTGATACAGTTTCACCTTTTTTCTAAGCAGGAAAAATGAGGTTTCAGGATAGCAGAAAACTTGGCCTGACAACATGATCTAACGAACCACAAAGCAGCCTTCAAAGAGCAAAAGTAGCAGGAAGTTCTTTCATAGCAGGTATTAAAAATAGACTGCACCGAGCCCTGGAATGCACACAGCAGTTATGTAACCATTTTTCAGTGACATGCATTAGGAAATATTCTCTGTAAGTGATTTTTCTTCCTAACACCCAGTTCACTTCTCTGAGATTTGGAAATTCTCTACATGGATTCTTCTAAGAAGCCTAAAATTATAATGTTCATTTGAATAACCTATCAATTAGCAAGCCACATAATGACACCATCTAATGGCACAATTGAAGTATTTGAATTTAATATACCATTTTCCTAATGGTACAATATGAAACAGAGGATGGAATAAATTTTTTCTTCCCCACAAGTTAGACTTGATTTTTTTCTGACAATGTAATATTTTTGCACTGGAGGCATTAAAAGAGAGACCTCAGTTTGGCTAAATTTCTCCAATGATGAGCACTCTGGCTATCCTGGAGCCCTGACAAGGCTTTCAAACATCTCAGAAAGGATCACTGGTTATCAGGTGCCTTTTGTAACCGGGAGGAACCCGTGGAGGACGGAGAGAGGCCAGAGGGGCCGTGTCCAGCTCCAGCACACTGAGGAAAGCGAGCGGTACATTGTTCTGTAGAACACGTTCTCGGACTTGCTCCCAGAGCCCGAGCAGCTTTCCCAGAGGGCTCTGGATCCTCGCAGTCTCATTCGAGAAGGTAGTAAAGGAGATGGAAAAGAATTACCGCCTGACTTTGATTTCCACAGTCCTGTTGTTTTCTTGGATTACTTAATTGTCAGAACAAATCTGCATCATCCTTGGCCTATAGCAAGAGTACCATACAAGGCGGGCAGCATCGCTTTGTCTGTCCATAGCCCCAGCTGCCTTTTCTAACTTGTCTGCTAAAAGACACAAGCCTTACCACAACCGTTAGACTCCCAAGGCCACCATGAACTTATCATTAACATCATTAATTTCAATTTCTACTTCAACGGGAGCAGAATTCCCTACAGTGAAGGCTCACACACCTGTCCCGCCACAGCAGGTACCCAACCACCGTGTCTGTACTTCCTGGGCTGCCACGTATCCAGATGTGCCCAGGAGCACGGTGACAGACAGGTCCGTCACCCACTCGCGGCAGTGACGGACAGTGATAGGAAGGATTATGGTGGGTGAAACTCTGCCCACGTTTTGGCTCCTACTAACAAGTTTTTCCCAATTAATGTAATGGAGATTAAGTACCAGGAGACCCCAAATGGTCGGCTATGGCCATGGTAAAGCAATATCAATCTTTTTCTGAGACGAGCAGAGCTCCACTCTTAGTGTTGGGTCTGGCTTTCCTGAGATGTCTTTAACATATTTTCAAAGCTGGAAACACTTTCCGTGGAGCAAGTGAAGCTCCACACTGTTCTTTCTGAGAACACAGAAAACCAAGCAGATAAAATATCTGATATATTTTCGCTGTTTACTGTTCTACAGAATGGCGGATTTTTTAAAAATCCATATTTGATGTGTGAAAAACCTGTGCACCATTCAGGATATTTCATTTGGGAGAGACAGCTGAGGGAGAACAGGCTCCGGGAACACGCCAGCCCCTCCTGGGGAGCCCGTTTGCTGACACACAACACGCACCTTGGCTGGCGGGCGGAGGGAAAGGCAAAGGGCGCAAGAACCCGTGCAGAAATCTGTGTTAGAAGAAGTAAGGAAGTGAGCACCAGGGTTGAGAGCAAAGTTCTGCTTTTCAAAAGGACGAAAACATAAATTTTGAAGATCAAGGTGTCTTTAAGGCCATAAAATGAAGGAAAAACTGATTAAATGATCAACAGATTCATTTGCTTCTAGATGCTGTTATACAAACACATTTTGGGGAACCCAGTGCCTAAAAAGTAACTTGTGAATGAGTCAATACTTATTTTTCTACACTGATATATGTGCAAAACTCGAGCTGCTTACGAGGGGAGGAACAGGGTTTCACGCACGGCACTCAGTGGTGCTGCAGGTACGGGAAGGCACCCTCATCATTCAGCCTGATCAGTTTACATGAACTGAAGCAAGTGACATCCTGCTGTTATCTGTGAAATAACATTTCTTCCATATTTTATGACTATTTTCATATAAGCAAAAAATGCCTTGAAACAGACTTCATCCATTTTGAGGAAAGGGCAGAACTGCAGACTCCCGTTACAGCAAATTTTTCTGTAAGCTGTACTTCAGTTATTTGTGAATATTTCTGAGTTGTACTGGATATATTCACTTACCTTTTAAATGAGACCTGCTGTCACGGAGTTCGATACAGAAGGCCAACATTTCAAATACAGTTGTAAATGAAAGCTGCTACTGTGGCTGAACTTAAAACCTCAAGTCTTTTCTGTCCCTGCACAAACACGGGGAAACTTATCTGCACATTTCCTTCTTTTTCCAAAATTCGCTGCTGTTTTGCTTGCAACCTTCCTTTGGTTTACATACTTTCATTCTCTTCATTAAAGCTGCCCATGTGTCTATAACATCAAGTCCCATTGTCACATTGATAAATGGGGCAAATTTGGCATCACCTATGAAGAGCAGAGCAAAGCTCTGCCCCGTGGCATTTCATCCGCTTTCCAGAAAGGGAGAGATTATCCTGTAGCATTTACACACACACTCTATCGTCATAGCGAGAAGAGATTCTGAGTTTTGCACTGTTTGTTGACTATGTACAACAGAAGAACAGATCCAAGGTTGGGACAATTAACAGGATGTCTTTAGAAGATTTTTATTACATTAATCTTTTACTTGAGCCAGCATTCCCCTTGAGAGGAAGAGAAATGATGCTGAGACAACTTACTATTGCAAATTAATTGTATGGTCTCTTTCCCAAGCATTTAATTTGGCCAGAGCAACCTGTTTAACTCAGACAAGTTGTCAGAAAGTGACACAAAAGAGAAACCAAGTTCTTTAAGAGGTGGCCAGTGCTATTAAAGGGATGAAGGGAAATGGCTGGCATTATTGCTTTTGTACAAATAAAGCCTCTTCTAAGCAGGGTAAGCGAAAACCAAGGGATTTAACTGCACCAAAATTCATGCTACTTGAGATCTTTTGGAAATGCTGAGTGAAGAGGAACTGTGGACTGGAAAAGACGACTCAGAGGTCAGGCTTCAGGCGGCAAAAGCAGATGAAACATAAAGACAAAACCCCAACATTCTTCACTTCTCATAACAGACAAGTCTAAAATTTGGAATATAAGTTTGGGATAGGAATTGGGATAGATGCACCTGCCTAAACCTCAGCCATCTACTTACAAGGCAGGTGTCTCCACCTGTGCGAGCACAGATACACCTGCTTTGTGAAAAGGACAATACATCAGGTCCCTGATGCTTCCAAGTCAGCGTGTATGAATTTAATCTTTCACAGCATGGTTCAGCTTTTTACTTTTTCAGCTTTGGCATTCTAGGAGGTATTTGCACGCCCGTACCCCTGGCTGGAGTCCCCTCTTGCTGTGTGGGCCACTGCGATTAAGCGATCTTGGGTCCTTGACCCATTGCCTGGGCTCTCCCAGCCGCTGCCTCGGTTCTTCTCTCACAGCTGGAGGGATTTCAGCTTTGCAAAGTCCAGTTTGATTCAGTCTGCCAACGCAGGAAATTATATCCATCAGAAAATCTTTTTGGAGTCCACAAAGGTATAATTTTACAGTTAAATACATCACATTTTTCTGGGAAACTTAAAGGCAGTGGATAATGGAGAGAGATTAGGATTTGGCATTTTATCAGACTCTCAAGGAATCTCTCTCTCCCTGAGTAAACTCAGTCTCACCGCGAATATTCATTGTTCAGGAAGCAACATTTAACATTTTCCACGCCAGGAAGAGTTCTGCAGAGTCCTGCAGCAGAAGGGGGTGTCACCCCAGGACGTGTATACACCCCAGGGGGGTATCAGCCCAGGGCGTGTATATGTCACCCCAGGACGTGTATACACCTCAGGGGGTGTCACCCCAGGACGTGTATACACCCCAGGGGGGTATCAGCCCAGGACGTGTATACACCCCAGGGGGTGTCAGCCCAGGACGTGTATACACCCCAGGGGGGTATCAGCCCAGGACGTGTATACACCCCAGGGGGTGTCACCCCAGGACGTGTATACACCCCAGGGGGTGTCAGCCCAGGACGTGTATACACCCCAGGGGGTGTCAGCCCAGGACGTGTATACACCCCAGGGGGTGTCAGCCCAGGACGTGTATACACCCCAGGGGGTGTCAGCCCAGGACGTGTATACACCCCAGGGGGTGTCAGCCCAGGACGACTCCCCGGACCGGTCACTGCCCGCAGCCGCCGGACCCTCCGCAGCGCAGGCAGGCGCCAGCACACACTCCTCACAGGGGATTCCTTCTCGAGTACAGGACACAGACACTGTAGTTATAGGGAGTAGGAGACTAATAGACATGAATACAAATTTAGAATGTATAAAATTCTTATCCTGGTGTATTTTGAAGATAATCAGTCCCCATTTTGTCAACGTGTCCTGGAGATGACTTATTTTCAGAGAATCACCTTTCACAGTTTCAGATTCCAGAGAAACACGATTTACTCCCAGAAGTTTGGCGATTCCTTTTACTAAACTGACCTTGAAGAAAATCTCTGTCTTGTTCTGTGCCTCCTCTCTTCCCTTCCTGCCTCCCCTGACGGCTCCTGAGACGCCGGCGCCACCGGTGGCCCTGGCTCGGCAGGCTCCGGGCTCCCTGCCCTCTTCGCTGGGCACAAACCGCTCCAAAACCTTCCTCAAAAATGCTCATCTGAATCTTGATACCAGATACCCATTCGTTTATTAAGAGCA
Source organism: Streptopelia decaocto (assembly GCF_964273445.1). NCBI lineage: Eukaryota > Metazoa > Chordata > Aves > Columbiformes > Columbidae > Streptopelia > Streptopelia decaocto. The sequence continues at coordinate 422,095 of NC_138659.1, read as the reverse complement.
AATACAGCAGACAACTAATGCTGCACTTCTTCTGTTCTTCAAACCTGCTGCTAACAATGAAGAAGATGATGTCATTCCCTGGATGTGACAAAGGACCAATATTACATGCAGTAAAAACAATGAGTCAACAGTTTCTGTGCCCTTGAGGTCAAAGCATTCAACAGTTTTGGAAGCAGGCTGTTCTTTCTGTGCACAGAGCTGGTAGCTGTGTATCAATACAAAATATGTAACATCAAGATACAATTTTTTAAAAGACACTTTTTAAAAATTTCAGAGTGTTTTAAACTCTAGCTGAAAATCCAACTGAAATATCTTATAAACTAACCGACACAAATTTTCCCCAGATATGCTAAGTATAACATTGCAAAACACTTTCTTTTGGTCAAAAATACATTATCTATGTTATCATTTGTACTATCTTGAGAGGCACTTGGCAATCACAATTCCCAGTAATGCCAGTAAGAACCGTGAGTATTAATGTGGCAACTAAATACTATGAAATGTTCTGGAGATATTTTGTAATGGTCTGAAAAATAAGAAAGACCTTTTACATGGAAATATGTTTTGAGAGGCAACAGAAAGCAAGGAGTCTAGCAACCCAAGTTTCCCAGATTTCCTGGAATACATGGAATATTGACCAAGTCCTGGCCACCTTCAACCACAGCTGCATCCCGCTCAGGCCAGTGCAAGAAATACCTCGTGTTGATCCTGATCCTTTCTTCAGGGAGTCTAAAAGCATTACGGAGGATTATCATCCTCCTCCTACAGACACAGATACTGAAGCACGGGGAAGTGGCAGCTCAAGGTCATTTAAAAGTCAGGAGAGCTTGGAAAAGAACCCAGATTTCTCAATCCCCGTCCCGCTCTCTGCCCACTGGGCTGCAATGCCTCGCTGAGTATCTGCTCGATACAGCTCCTTTTCAAAACCAGATAGAATTTAACAACTTTGAGAAGTTTTCAATTCATCATATTGTTGTCTACAATAATTTTACTTTGTGGGAAAATAGACTTGCCTAATTAGATCAGGCTGCTGACACAAAATCAAGTGCAAGGGAATCCCAGGCCAGCTGCAGTTGCTGTTCCTCCGTCCCTGTAATACCAAATTCAGAGACAGGAGAGCAAACTGGATTGTACCTAGATGGGTGTCTATGTAGGAAGAAATATAATTTTGTCTGCACTGATGGCAGCTGACAGTGTTTTGGATTAAAATGAGTCTTAGTGTAGAATAAATAACATTCAGCATCCTGACAATTAATTGAAATGAAACCTTAGACTCTGAATCCCAAGGAATTTCTTCTGGCACACTGACAAAAGTGCTAGATGAAGTTTCCTCAGTTCATGCTGACTGCTTTCTGTGTCACCGAAAATAACGGCAAATATCGGCAAACTTGTGCCGCAGATCCCAGGCACAGCTGGCTCCTCAGCATCCCGGCAGCTTTAGTGAAGAAGTAAATGCAAGAGGCACGGCTCAATTTGATCTTGAAACTCTGTGTCTTCTAATGCTTAAGAAACTCTTATTGTTTAGACATTTAAACCAAATATTTGAGGCCTAAAGAGATCTCAGGTGTGTTAGAGATATGTCATACTGCTCAAGCAAGATGAGGAAGGTTCTGAGTTATCCAACAGCCCCAAGGGCTCTGGGGCTCCGCAGGGGTCCTTGCAGATGACAGAACCCATGGGATTTTAGTGACAAGGACTTGTTACTGCACTTCAATTGAAACATACACATTTCCACCAAAAATTTAGTGACAAGTTGCTTGTACAAACTCAAAGAAAACCAGACAGATTTGAGACAAGGCAAAATGAAGACGCTAAAGCAACTTACAGAATTTCCTTGGGATATCCCGAGCTAATTACAAATCGCATGGCATGCAGTCTGGTGTGCTCATTTCCATTGTCATTGATCCTCCATACTCGTGATTAGGGAAGTACACAATGATTCTGAGGTCGTGTAAAAGAGTGATGAAATACATCTCCCACGTCAAACAGACAGACATCACAATCTCTTTTTGAAGCCATGAGATATTTTGCAGGCAACATCTCTTAGTGCTCAATGAAAGGCAGTATCTGAACGTTCTGCAGAAAGATTCACACATGCTGCAGCTACATTAGGTGTGCTGTTCGACAGAATACATAGATTTGTTCCTTCCCTGTGATTCATGCAAATACAAATATAATTAATTATGTTAAAAATATTATTGGTCTATTTAATAAGTAGAATTATGAAGAAGAAATAAACATAGGGGCCCATATCCTAGTGTGTTCCAAGAAGGGATCTTCACCTGACCTTTGCTTTCATAGCCCTGATCCCAGCAACGAACTTGGAAAACTTGCATAACATTAAGTACTGCAAGTACTATTGAAGCTGCTCCTTTGTTCAACAGGATATGACAAGCTGACACCAGGGACAGAGACTCCTGTCCAAGAAAGTACTGAAGATCATATTTCAAATTAAACATATCTTCATGTTATCTCGTAAATCAAAGCTTACCTAAGCAGGTGACACTTACAAAAGATAATATAATGAGCCTCCCCTCAAAGCAAAGGCACGTTAACTTCTAGGCATCAGCTCCCTTATCATTTAGAATTTGTTGCTAATATGACATCTGACAAAACCGAAGTTTTGTTCAGTGTTAGTTCGACTGTCAGCACAAAACTTTCATGTCAGTAGCATTTATAAATTCATAAAGAAAAATGTATTATTAATGTTAAATATTATAGGTACAAAATGATAAAAAGCTTTTCATGAAATTGTGAAGCAAATCATTAGGCTTTGGGCTATTTTGTATATATGTTTATCACATCAGCATTAGATCCATTAGTAGGGCAATCCTTTCTTATATGTTGCAGTGTCTATTTAGAACCTCACTCAGAACTATCATTTAAGAAATCAATTGACACAGTATAGCAAGATACTATTGATCTTCAACAGTATTGCAAGATCCAGGATCGCAAACAGGAAAAGTATCAAATAGCATCAACTCTGATTCTGATTTCACCCCACAATACAACTAACATCGAGCTGCAGTATGGATATAGATCTAGCTATGGCCTTGGGGCTTATATTTTTTCAGATGTATTAATTTGTTTCACAATTCTACTGTTACTTTTTCTCATTTATTAATACGGGCAAGGATGTTTCATAATATTCAAACAAACAAAATATTTAGCTGGAAGGCCTTTTGAGAGGACATTGTACGTTCTCCTCTAATTATTCCATAAAGTTACAGCTCTGTCTTATATTCTCTTCCCTTGTAATTTTCTGTTGCTGGGAGGAACAAGACCGAAACTTTACACCAGTTTTAATCTGTTTTCCCTGGTGAAACAAGGTAAGTAGGTGCAGCATGCCCATAGCATCCTCTCTGTCCAGGTTGAACCTGGGAGGCCCCCGACTCGATCGGTGATTTTCCGAAGTGCACGGACAGGTCTGAATCCCACACTGTCCCAGGGAAATGGCGAGAGAGGCTCCGAGAGCGGAATGAACGTCACCTCCAGCTGCACGGCTGAGGATGAACCCAAACCCCACGTCCTGGGAGCAGCGGCAGGAACAGACGCCTCTTTTCAGGTCAAGGTTGGAACCAACGTGTTCCTGCACTGCAAGACAGGGCTTGTTGGGGATGCTGGATGGAGAACAAGCCTGTTCCTGAATCCAAGGATTAGACAAGCAGGCATCGAGGGACTTGAGGGAAATGGGTACGGCGGGCAGGCTTTCTTATTGAGCTGAAGGACTAGGGCAGGTTTTTAGATGGCATAATTTTCTTGCAGAATACATAATCTGCCCTATCAGTTAATGGAATTATTACCCACTCGCAGCATTCTACGTAGCTAGAATGGTATTACTCATTCTCCTTAACAGAAACCTAGTATTGTGGGTTTGGTGACACACTGAAAATGTATTTTGATCTTTCTTGTGTTTTCAGATTGAAACGTACTGTCTCCTTCCTGATCTTGGATTAGAGCCCATACTGAAAACAATTTGTTTAAACTGATTAAGAATACAAGTTTATGTAGATTTATTTGCAAATGCTGGTTATGGGCCTCCCATAATGAATCAGCATTTTCCTAAAAGTCTTGTTAAGCACTAATTAGGAACTTGTCTATTTTCTCTTGCAAATGCATATTATGTGTGAGTTTTTCAAGAAGAATAAAATATTGCTTTTCAAACAGCAGTGGCTGCTATCACTTCAAGTGTGCTTATATGTATTTCCTGTGCTTAGATACAGCCCAGCAATAACAATACCACAATTACCAGAATGTATAATCTATAACGTAGTCCTGTGTAAATCAACACATAGCCAGACGAGTTGCACACATCCTGCAGGATACCACTGCCATTCTCAATTGCTTCCGGTGAACACTGTGCATCTGCGGATGATTTCTGAGCCACGCTCAGACTCGCTCCCGACTTAGAATACTCAAGCTACCTCTTTCTAATATTTAATGGGATCTAAATATAGATTTAGGCACAGACATAGAGCTAAAGCATATTTTGTTCATGACTGTATAGATGAGAAACCAGAAAACCAGACTTAGAAGAAAAACAGTTTTGATGTTTTAAAAATACTTATGGGATTTCCAACAAGAATGCAAAATCATCGCAAGCATCGCAAGGGCAAATATTCAGGATTTCAATTTGGTTGTTAAATTACTAAAACAACGCATACCTGGGTTTTACATACAGCGGAGATTTAAGTGTATGATCCCAGATGCTCTGCCATCCCCTTTAGAATAGAGCATCCTTTCTTCTCTGTGTAAAACATCTGAAAAATATACATTTTTGAAAGCAATTTTATCAAGTCAGAGAAAATGCAAAGTCCAAACTAAAACAGAAAGATGTCATTTCAATTGCACCACACATTGCAGCCACGCACCAGAACGACCTCGCAGGAACACCCTGACTGAATGTCGCTGTCGTGATTCGGTCAGTCCAAACGAGGTACGTGGACTGACTGACTCACTAATTAAATCTAGCTGACCTGTTCACTGACTTTGTGCTTTTAGTTGGTTCTCTCACTCTGACTTTTCCAAGCAGATGTTAAAACCAACAAAGGTTTTAAAATACTGTAAACCACTTTAAAATACAATTTAAATTATGATATTTAAAAAAAAAAACCAAAAACCAGAGGTGGTAGTTGTGTTATGTGATGACTTTTGGTACTGGACTCAATGAGCCTCCAACTCTCCCTCTCCTTAGAGCTGGGGAGAGGCCATCTTTAATGGGTGCATGTAATTCCCACCGATTCTCTTACAAGACACCAGAATTTTAGTATATTTTAAAATTTCAAGAAAATAAATTATCCAAAAGTTATTTTTCCCTTTCTGATATGGGCCTACCATACCAAAAAGAGATTCTAGCAGGAAGCGACAATCAGTGCAGTGCTTGCTTCAAAGCCATTTTAAATTATTCCTTTTTCTTGCTGCTTTTGTTACAAAATAATGTGATGAATAAATGACTCAATCTAGCCATTGCAAAGCTCTTAGAGGTGATTTGTTGTGTTAGCACACATACCTGCGTTGCAGAGGTCCCTGAGGCGAGCAGGGCAGGGTGCAAGCAGCAGCCATGGCCACGTAGCCAGGAGTAGCTGAACACACACATGCAGAGAGGAACGACCAAGCTCCTCTCCCCTTCAGCTCTTCTCAGACATGCAAGTCTGCTATAAAACAGTGCAGCCATTCGGAACTACACAAATAACTTTCTTCTCTAAGTTTTATTGTCTTTTCTGTACTGGGTGGTTAATTCATGTACTCCTTTTACATTCCCTGTTATTGCCTTCTACTTTCTCTAGTCTGATCTTGCGTAGAAGGATGCTCAGAAACAGTTTAGTACAGGATCACCTGTACTAAACGCAGTTTGGGATGGCTGCCTTTTTAGCTCTGATTGAAGAGAAAAAGACTGCTACTAAACTGCACCTGTATACACTAATCCAGCCGCTCTCATACCAGGTCCCTCCGTAAGCACTTCATACCCCTTTGGAATCAATAGTCAACAGTACATTATCAGATGGCAGGGGAGCAGGGAGCCTGGCTGTAGAAAAAACCTGAAAATTAGGCTACAACGTGCCACAGCCACACGAGGGTGACCGCATGGAAGCCGACTCAGCTGAGGCTGAGGGTGAACTACTCTGCTTGTCCGGACTCAGGCTGACTCAGGTCCTGCTGAAGTGATCCAGATGTTCATCTCCTCAAGCTCTCCACAAGAAGACACATCTGCGGGGCAGAGTGTTCGCACTGGCAGCCCTGCTTGGACATACCCGGCTCTGCTGGTCTCAGTCTCTACAGATCCCGTTCTTCATTCTTCTTCAGGCTCTCTGCTTAACCCTGAGCTGCTTCTTCGTCTTTGTACATGGTTTTGGGTGTTGCTCCCACCCAGGCAGCAGACAGACCCAGCTCTGCTGACACAGGTCATTTAAAAATAAAGCTTGCAAACCTGTGATGTCATTAGAAATGCAGATGACATTATGCTTATAAAATAATTATTAATTATTTAATGACACAGATACTTTAGTCAGTTAGAAAAAGCAGGTAAAATTATCAAATTATATTTTAGTTATTGTCAACTTTTTAGCTGTGGCACCACCTTGTGGACATTACTACGTGGAATGAAAAGCTGACTAGTGGTGACAAAGGCAACTAAAACAGGGCAGGCATTTTTGAAAAACAACAACTACCATTTGCTAAAGCAGAGTAAAATAACTAAATTAAAAACCTGATTCCTAAAAATCCACTTGTGGAACAGAATGTATAATAAACATTGTCATCCGTGTACTCTGCTGTCTTTGCAGTTTTTACCAACTCTACTGAGCATCAGCCAAGAAGAGTGGCAGCCTTCAAAACTATTTTTGGTCCTTCTTGATCAATGAGCCAGCAGCATCTGAACCCCAGTTCTGTTGTTGCTGTGCAAACAAAGGGACATGACTGCTTCAAGTATCCCAAGCAACACGACTTGCAAAGTCAGAACCATAATACTGAACACATGGAGAAAACATTAGGTCCTACCCCATAAACGTAAACTCAACAGTGAGATTAGTGTCCAAGCTAAGCTAAATAATCTCTGACAGAGATGAACTGGTGGAGCTTTTAAAAACTTGCTGAAAAACAAACCAAACCAAAAATTTAAATTACACTTTGTTGGCCATTAGATTCCCAGAGAATCTTTCACAGCTGAGATAAGAGCCTGTTACTAAGTACTCTATCTGCAATATGGGCAAATCAGTAAAGCACAGAGGAGTCAGAATTTTAAATAGAAGGAGATCTCCAGGTTGTGTGCAGTATATACCCATGCTGTGTGAGCGTATATCCGTCCTGTGTGAGTGTATATCCACGCTGTGTGAGTGTATATCCATCCTCTGTGCGCTTATATATTAAGCTGGGCAAGTATAACATTAAACATTGAATTGCATTTTCTATTTCTACCTCTTAAAAAAGTAAGTTCATATGATTTGTTTTTTACAGTAGTGTAAAGTGAAGGTGGAGGAGACGAAGCTCCTTCCCTCTCGGGTTGTCCATGGACTGTGCTGAACTCTGCCTGGGGATCTCACATGCACAAACCCTGCTGGGAAACAGCTTCTGTGTCTCTGCCACGGAATCTGGGCACAGACCCCCCGTTTTATGTCACTTCTTCCAATATGGAGCTCTGCAGCACAAACACTGCAGGCCCTTTGACTAACACTGACCATAACAACAGTCCCTCCTCAAGCTCTCCTCAGTAGTATATGAAAGTTCATCCACCGGAGCATTTCCATTTCTAGTTCAACTCTGACAAATAGGTAACTATTAGAGCAAGGCATACAAACCCTGCAGCCTTCAGCTGGGAAAACCTTTTTTAAGCAGCTGTCTCAGTCGATTGTTTTTTCTTTGTCAGGCAGCATCTCTTTTTAAACAAAGTTTGCACAAGTTTCTTTCTTCTCACCTCTTCTGGATTTTTCTGCATTCACAAGCTCTTCCCAATTAATCATTATAGTAATCGGAATAACCAGTAAATCCAGTTTTTGGCTGGCAGCTTCAGGGGCTGCTTCACAACTGCCCACTGCCCTTGTGCCATTTCTAACTGAAATGGAGTGTTACAGCAGACATCAGGGTTCGCTACATTGAACAAAATGAATAAACACAGGTGGTTAACAAAACTTTCATGGAGATGCTTGCTTGACATCTAAGGGAACTCTTAGAAGAAGTGGTCCCGCATTTGAGAAAACCAAACCGCTCTGGGAAGGAACGAAGCAAAGGAAATCTCAGGCTGGCTGAAATGATACACGGAGCACTGTCAGCAGGGGAGCAAGCGCACCCACGGTGGAGCGTGCGGATCTCACCCAAGAGCTCTGACTTACGGGGTTTTGGTGACAGGTTGTTCACACGGATTCCACAGCCTACACCCTTCTGTGTTCTTACAGCTGCACATCGTCAGTGAGGGAGGTGAATAACCATTGCTGCCAGCACTGCTGCATAGCCTTGGAAGAAGAGGGATGAGAACAGCAAAGGCCTTGGCACAGCCTCTGAAGACTCTGTTAGCTGAAAATAATCCAATTTACAGGTATTGCACCAAGAAAGAAACCTATATGACAACAAAATTCAGAGTCAAATTTACTCTTTGTTAAATAATCACTTATTATAATAATGTTCATTGTTGGAGAAGCTACCAGCTGAAAAATGAAGACTGGAGTGGATTACAGGAATAGAGTTAAAATAGCCAAAGCAACCTCTGAGGCAGTCGGTTCCATAATAATGTCACTCTGAAACGAATTATCAGGAAAGATCAGAACATACATCAATATAGATTTTTAGAAAGTTAGTTTATTAAAATGTCAGGTAATGCAATTAAATATATTGTTCAGTGTAAAGTCTATATTAGAAAACACTGTTTTTTTAGCTAAATGTACACAGAGATGGTTGGGCCAAAAGAACTTTGGAATTAATGAAAAGAAGTTTGAGCAAAAAATGATGACGTACTTTACAAAGGAAACATTTCTATTAATGATGTAAAATGATGTGATGCCATAACTGCTCGTGTTCCTGGGCCGCCTGAAAAATAACAGTCTGAACACAGCAGACACTGCTACACACAACAACATCGTTTTCCACATGAAACTTTTAAACTTTCTTTTCTATGTAGCTATTATGAACCACTTACTCTTCATTGCAGAACAGACACTACTCTTGTTGGAGCTGGTTTCTTTCCTTTGGGAACAGCAGTATTGTACCTGTTTTATGAAAGAACATAGAGAAATGTCAGTTTTTCTTTAATATCTCAAAACCAAAATATCTTCTAAAACATGACAATACAATTTTTACAATATAGACTTTTTTAGAATTGTTTCTTAGAAACTCAATTTTATTTTGTTCATTCTTCAATAACCACAGTTTTATTTATTCTTCTTCATCTCAAAAAGATGAAGCAGTTTATGCTGCTAAAATTGTTTTCCTTGAGTATCTTCATAGAGTGAATGTTACAGTTAATTTACTTTTTGTGCTCAGTCATTCTCTAGTATAAGTGCACTGTTTGGAATAAATATAGGCCTTCTAAATTCTTGGTGATTATTCTTTGAGATTGACTATTAAAACTATTTTCAATTTAACTTAATTATTTGTTTCTGAAAAAATAAGGCATTAGTTACCCCTTATTCACACTGAGTGCAGAGATTCTCCTTTCTCCTTAGGCGCCACCAGTGTCATCAGCTGCATTAGTGCAGCCTTGTTAGCGGCCCTGGATCTATTTGGATGGAACTTTTTACCCAGAAAACTGCAGCAGCAGTTCCAGTAAAACTGGTGTGAGCGACACAAAAGGACCGTGCCAAGTCTGTTCTTATCTTGAACTCGGTTTATAAAAAGATCTTATTTCTTATCCGCCTGAGCAGGTGAAAAATCTTATTGTGTGTCCATCACATTCAGTTGATCTCCTTTTAGAAAAGAAGCTAATAAGCTGTGTGGTAAAAATAACTTTATGTTTCCATAATGGCATTTTCTCCAGAGGCTCTGAACTCCCTTGAATGTTTTAATTATCTCTTTCCTGAAAGTCAATGAAGTAGCATGGCACTATATTAAACTAATTTTCTTTGGGTTTCTGCAAGAAGCAATTTCTTGCTGAATTAGCACATCAACTACAAAACCAATTTCCACAGCACTGGTGACCTTATGTCACTTCACATATTACAGAAGCCAGACAGAAACAGTTTCAGAGGGCTATAAGAGTTTTAAATTATTCGGTATAAATCCACTGATCAAACCGATACATGCGGGAGACAAGCTCCTGAAATTATGGTGCTAATCAATGTGGCTTGAAGTCAGATTTCTGCATTTTTAGATGCTGTCCACGCCAGCACGGAACTGCAGTGAGTGTTAACAGCAAATGGGACGGAACAGGCTGGAGAAAACCCTGGGAGGGAGAGAACGGGTGAGTTCCTACCAGAAGGAAAAGTGCAGAAGGGCACCACACCCTGTACACAACAGCTTCAGAGGGCCTCTCGACGGGAGAGAATACTGGGTGCCATTCAGAAAGGCTGCAGGAAGGGGTGCATCAACCCAGCCTCCTCTAGTCCAAACGCAGACGCTCTTTGGTCTACAGAAGAACTAAGTGCACAACTCTCCAGCTCTCGAAAGACAAGGTAATATCATTGTCATTTAATATTTTTTTCAGCGAACGAAGTTTGCATAAACCTCTGTGCTTATTAGGCATCAGATTTAATTTTCTGTATTACTGAGAAATAGGTGACTTAGATCTATGCCAGGCTCGGATAAACAGAATAGGCTAAAATTTATCAAAGGCAAACAGCAGCAGTAGAACTGCTGCCAGAAGTGTCAATTTAAAGCAATGCTCTTCTAATGCTTTTCCCAATGCAGCTCAGGATGCTGCTGGCCCTCTTCTCCAATATGTGTGTTTACAGATGTGATAGAATTTTAAGGACATGATTAGTTTTATATTTCCAGGGCCTGCTATGTATCAGGGAAATACAAACTATAATATTCTGCTAATACATGCTTTATGTCAGTATCTGGGACTGTATTTATGCTCGTTCCATGCTTTTCCTAAATAACTGGCCCATGAAAAACAGTTGCTTGGGATGACTACATACTGCCTTGTAAGAACATCTGTGCACAGATTCCTAAAGGTAAAACCTCTACCAGTGCAAATCTGGGTATGTTCACAGGAATGAAGGCATCTTGGAAAACTGCAACTCTAAAGAAAAGGAATTCTCAATTTCCTCATGTTGTTAGTGTTGAGATCTAAAGATAGCAGATTAATTACCATTGTTTAACTGACAGATAGCCTTTTGTAGCAGTAACATCCAGCTCATAAACTTCCAGAGTTTCCAAAAGCACTCCATACTGTTTCAGGAGCCAAAAATCCAGTTCTCCCTCGTGTATTCCTGAGAACCTTCTACTTCCTCTGCAGCTGCCACGGTGCAACTGTGGACAACACGCTTATGTATTTAAAACACACACATTTTCTGTGGAGAAAGGTCCATAGACTTTCCAGTGGGTTCTCAGGCAGCCTAAAGCAATGAGATGTTCTACCAGATTTGTTTGTCTTGGCAAGGAAGGGAGCAACCTTGTTCTTGAAAAATCTACACTTAGTTCCTCAACTATAAACAATTTTCATCAGTTCTTCCATCTGCAGTATGTGTCTTTGTTTGGCAAAGAATTTGCAGTGTTTCTTGTTTTACATGTCAAATTGTTTCTGTTCTGCATGAGCTATGACGCCTTGAAGGACCAAAGTTCCATGCGGCGGAAGGCGTTTGCTCCCTCTGAACGCAGCGGTGCCTGTACCGCTCGGCCATGGTTTCTCTGCCTTTCTCATAGTCTGTGAATGCAGAGAACAGGAACAATTAAGCAAAGCAAAACTTGCCACTAGTGACATACCAGTACGTGAGCCAACACGCAGTCTAGCTAATGTCCTTTTACCTTCTGGAATAGTTTAAAGGAGGATGCAAAATATTTTTCCAAAAATACACAAAGTCCATTTTCCACTAAAGCTATGCCAAAAGTCCTGGGAAAGTCTTTTGACTCTTCAGCTAACATGCTCAAAAGAAAATTAGGAGACTGGCAAAACCCCACAATATAACTGGGACAATGCTGGGATTCAGATTAACATTCTGAAAAGCAAACAGCCATCCTACCACTCCCGGCTCTCACATATCTGTGCTGAAGTGAGAGTCACATTCAGATGCTAGGAAGCAGAGTAGCTTTCTCAGAACAACACTAGATAGGCCCAGGTGGCCAAAACCTGCACGATTTTTCGTAGACTGACTTTCAAAGTGCCTCATAGCTGCCTCTCGGTCTCAGAAATGTTAAATATCTTTCTCAGCTTTTTCCAATGCAGACCAGATGTTGTATTGTGATAATTTTCTCATGGGCCTTTTCCATTTTGACTCTCCATCAACTAGGGATCCAAAGAGACATTACTTGAAAAACAGGAACCACAAAAGAGCCAGGAACTTATAAATTAAAACATAAACATTAATTTGTTTTCCAAGGTACAGATGTCTTTTGTCAGTTCAAGCCTTGATCTCCCCACCCGTTAGAGGCAACAGTCGCTCTGTGGAGCATGCACTGGAAATTAGCCAACGGGCATTAACTTTTGGTTCTGACTGAACTGGGGAAAATTCGAAACAGAAACACAGAATCAAAAGCTGTGACAGTAATTAATGACTGATGCCATTTTAAAATGTTCACGACATTAATACCAGAAAAAGCATCTTACCATAAGGAACTGTAGAATTATCGAACCCGTTGGCCAAGGCTCGGAAGAGCGTCAAGCTGTCTTTGGTGATGGCAGGGGCCTTGCCTCTCCTCACCTCGCTGATCTGTTCACGCACAGGGACCAGGATCCACCTCGGGGAAGCGGATCCTGCGGTGACGAGGAACTCAAGTGGCAGCGGGGTTACGTCAATGTGGCACCAGCACAGCTCCGGAGGAGGGACAGGGACACAAGGCAGACAGTACAGCTGCACAGCAGTGGAACTGGCTGATCCCATCGACGTAAAAAAGTGACAACCTGTATGCTTTAAATCACTATTCAGGTAAAATAGTACAGTAACATCAATATTGTTCTTTAACAGTTTTTCCAGCACCATATTCTCGCAGAAATTAATTGCCAAGACAAAACTCTGTCTGGTTGATAAAACATGGAAGGATTTGCTCTGGCGAGTTTTTAAAGACGTAAAGCAAAAGCTTTCCTCCTTTTGATTAAAAAGAAGAATCCACTCGAAGTGTAAGCCACATACCTGCAAAACCTAACGTGCTGAAAATCAATTGTGACGTACTGTGCTAAAATCACATACCCAGCTTGGAATTCAAATGTCATTATGGAGACAAAGATTTAGGACAACACTTTCATATATTACAAACACAAGTGCTCAGAGTTCAAATGCATAGATTTAATTTTGCAGTAACATAACTCATCCAGTCTTGTTTTCAAATGGCCACTGAAAATCATTCTCTCTTTTTTAATGCTAAAGCGCTTGATATAGCAGTATTATTACATCTCTTAACATTTTTAATCAATAAAACTTTAATATGCAAAGATTTAAAAGAGCAGCAAGGCTAGAGGCAACCACAGATAACATTTACAGAAATGTGCACAATAAAGAGAGAAGGATGAAGACACATTTTCGTTTTTAACATGACCTACATGTGCACTGATTTTTTCTATTTTAAAAGCAGCAATTCACAAGTGACACCTCTTTATTCCCTTTAAAATCAAATTTATACACCTACGCAACTCTCCTGCCAGTGGATTACTGCAAGTTTACACTTAGCGTCCAGTCCTGCTGTATGTTCTTGATAAAACATATTCGTACAAGAGATTCATATTACTTTGCAACTTTTAGCAATAAACCCTCTGTTTGCGACACACTGCAATGCAATATCCTACCATACATCCTAGAGGGGAATGTACAACAGGTTACTCTTCAGTGTCTTGATGTCATCAGTTTCCTTCTCCTATGGGCATGCACGAACAACTAAAATTTCTCATACAATCTGATACAAAAGGTATGACTGAATGCTTGTCCTTGTCTTACACTCCTCCAGAGACATCTGCTTTAACCAACATTGGCTTTTTCTAGAGCCTTCTGCTCGGAATAGGGCAGCAGTCTGCGCTTTATATTTGTCCTCTCTGTACCGCAATGAATTCACTCGGTGGAACAGGGACTATGAGCAATCATTATTCGCTCCCTGGACACCTCTGGAATAAATTCTTGCTTTCCAACACCCTTTTCTTCTCCTAGGCTACAGCTTCTCTAGATTGCACATCACACCAATATCTGTGCTCCTCTGGTTGAGTTGTCCATGCTTCATTAGTAGCTGTTTCCACTTCAAATGCTCTTCCCTTGGGGGGTGAACCAGCATCTGCTGTTCCCCATCTTCTGAGGAAGAAACACCTTCCACAGAAAGGAGTCACAAAGCTCCTTTCATGCCTTGATTTCACACTAAGACATTTTAATTCTTCTTTTTATTGCACATGCTGGCTCTGGCAGAATTTGCTCTCTGGTAAAAATGTTAGCCCTGTGTATTGTTAAAGTCCTAATAGTCCCTTTCTTAAGGAGCAGACTGAGACCAAACTTGAGAATATGCGTTCTTCTCAAAAGTTTTGCCCTGGCTTAGACAATTCCTCAAAGATGCCCTTCACCAAAAATGCAGATTTCTATTTCGAAAGAGGCTTCAGATTGCTCTGCAGAACAAAAGGAGTCAGTCATGAACTCCTGAGCAATCACAGGCATTCTGTGAACTTTAAAATAATACGCTTGTAACGTGCATTTATAGTTTTATCTGTTAATTTATTAAGAATGGTGACTTTTTTAGATCTATTTATGTTTTGAACAAGTTGTGTTTATGAAATTCCTAGACTACTGAAAATCTACGTCCTTAGATTTAATATGAGTAAAGAGTTGTTTTAATCTAAACTGTGAAGTGGCAGATGTGCACTCCCTTCTGCAGGTAACGTTAAATATTAAAATATATTGTACCTGATATGTCTTTAGAGTGAAGATTTCATCCAGACTCCTCTTGATAAGAACTAGGAAATTATTTCCTGGCTTTATGACGTCCAGATCACGACCTTTTGTCTCTTTTTTAATCCCCATGCTTAATCCGCCTTCCACCTGCAGGAACAGCAGCCTCTGTTCTGCTCCCAACAAAGGGGCTGGTGTGGCACCCGTCCACACGGCAGATTCCTCTCCACTCTCGCCAGCCCGTCCAAGCAAAGTCCCGCTGGCACGCCACCTTCACAAGGAAAAACGTGGGTACGTTTTCAGCTAGAGATGTAGGATGTCGTCTGAAGAGCAGATTGAATTTAAGCACATATCTGTCTCCTGATTAAAATTCACACAGATCTAATTTGCAAATTCAGTGAAAAGCAGCTCTTTTCTACTATCACCACGCAGAAATCCTCCTGGGGTCATTCTAAAACCTTAAAGATCATATTCTCATATTTCTTACGTTTATTTCTCAAGAGGTTATGTTGCTCGAGGCATTATTCTTTTTGCATGGAGTAGAAATGTCAAATGCTAACCTAAGAAGTGAAAAATGGAGCTACAGAAGTTTTAGCGTGGCGATACTTCTGCCAAACTTTCCCTAGGTGTCGCCACACTTTCGACTGCTTGGGGATAGCCTTTGTTATTAAATGGAACACTATCATGTCGTTTCCTAATTTCTTCATGCAGAAGAAATTAAAAAATTATCATACAGTAACCCAGTTTCTTCGGAGTGGCAAACATATTCTGTGTATATATTACTCTATATAATATACAGATATTATATTCTACTAACGTCATACTGAAATTTGAAAATAGCTTTTATCACAGGCTTTTTTCCACACTCTTTGTAGCTTCCTAACACTCTTCCTACCAAGCACATTGGCTGATCGTGTCTGGAGCTTGCCCTTTGCCATTACTTTGTGCTGAAACCAACTATCTCCTTAAGGATATTCCTGAAGTTTCCAGATTCAGTTCTCATACATACTTTGCTGCTCTTTCTGTCTTACCATTTTTTTCCAATAATGTCCTTCTGCCCTTCTATGATTTTGCCACCCAAAGACTCATTTATACTATACAAATGCTACAGGAAACTACTCTGGGAGTTCAAGGCAGGATTCAGGTTTGACAGTTTTTAGCTGATTCAGACTTAAAACAGAGTTCTAGGGACAACATCAGCTCTCTCTAGTTCACTATTTCTTACCTGTGGAAATAATCTTCAAAAAGCATATGTTGATTTCTGTACATGAATGAAGTTTCCATATTGTCCAGCAATAAGAAGACTCTCCAGTTTATTGTAAAGACTACCAAAATATCTTCAGATTTTCTAAGTATGTAAAATCTCAGTTGTGCTGAAGTAGTCATTGACTGGTTGTCCACAAGATGGGGCTTCTACAACAGAGATCTTTCTACACAAATTTAAGATTCTGATGCAAAAGCAATGAATGACATCACAGCTGACAAGAACACTTCCTCACGAAAGAAACCCCACTTCCCATTTCTCACGTAAAACCAAGTGGTCTTCCCTTGTCCCCAGCCCTTGCCCTGTGCCGGTGTGCAGCTTATGGCTCAGGCACCACATGCGCCGTTACCACCATCCTGTGTCTTGCAGAGGTTCTGTAAGGTCACTTCTACATGAGATTTGATGGGAAAGTACACAGCGAAGTGACGTTTTGAGACGTTTCCTAAGTCAATATATAGCCTAATAGATGAATTTCTAAAGCAGTTTGCAAATCTGCTGCTAGGATGTTCCTGTTAAGATGAGAACACCCCCAAAACCAGTGAGAAAGTAAAAGAAAGTAGCTCCACAGAGTCTGTAATTTCTACAAACTTAACTGAAAGAGGGAAAAGTTTGCTTTGCAGACTGTAGGCATGCACTTCAGAATAAATGATGTTTATTCTTAGACAAAAATTTTGAAACTTTTTTTTTTTTTAAATGGGAGTAGACTTACAGCATCTTTTGCTGGCTTGTTTCAGTTTGTGGGCAGTGTTTGTTTAACCAGAATGTGATTAGTTCTGCTAGAAAATCATCTCCCTCCTCTTTTGTCAGGTAAGTAAGCTTAAACAACTGAGATATTCATGTCTCATAGGAATGTCCACACAACCAAACCAGGACAGGCTAACTGGGACTGCACGACTGCTTTCTGGTACCCCTTCTCGTAGCACTAGACAAATCAGGTACACTTAATTTATGATCATTGCTGTTTTCTGCTTGATGTAGTTGTTTTCCAGAAATGTTTGCAGGAAGTGCAGTATTCTGTCAGACAACAGAAGTGTTTGTGCATGCACGAGCAAATCCTCGTACGCATTTCCAGCCTGCTCTCCCTCCATGAGGAGGGTGCACACGCAGACTATTGGAGAAGAAAAGTGAATCTTAAGAAGATAAAGCATTTCTGGCCAGATGGTAAGTTAATTTCCCACAGACGACCTCCTCTCCAGCCCCAGAGGCACTCATTCACAGTCACCTGATACTTTTCTGTGCAAAATCTCCAGCGGCTCCTCCTCACACCCCTCTGGTCAGACTCCAGTAACCCGTCTCCTGCAGTTCGGCCAGACGAGCCGTCACAGAGCAGAGTTCAACGGGAAGCACAAAACAGCGCCCTCAGAAGAGCCATCTGGAGAAGCATAAAGGAAGAAAATCTGAGTAAGCAGGAATTACCCAGAGACGGATAAGGAGGGACAGCGTGCTACAGACCCAAGTAAATGATGTCTTACGAAAAAGGAAGCACACTAAGTTTGATAAGTGGCATTTTTGCACATACTAAATAATATTCTCTTTAATCGACGCTGAGGTTTTAACTGGAGTACTTGTCCAGCTTTGGATGTGATGCTTCCTGAAAAAGCGGAACAAAGAAGGAGTCTGCAGGAGAGTGAAATGAGTGGGAGATTTACAGATCACGATCCACAAGGAAAGGCTGAAACAAAGCACCATGCTAAGAGTCTTCAGGTTTCTAAAATCACTGCAACAATGAAGAAGGACATGTAACAAAGAGTTTGACAGGTAGCAATCTTAGATATTAGGAAAAAAATTGAAATTGCAAGGGATTAAAATATAGTACCTACAGATGTCATTCAGCATGCAGAAAAGCTTCAAGAGTTTTCCATCAGGGAAGGACAAAGACATAAGTGATCTTGGACTGGGCAGAGTTGCATGTCGAGGCTCATACTCCATAGGTTCTCACGAATCTTTCCATGCGTCATTTTATCAGTCTGTTATTGCAGAAGTTCTATAGCTGCCTACAGGAATCAAACAGAGATTTAGGCTACAGGAAAAATGGTGAAAATCGGAGAAACAGGAGGACTTAGGGAGGTGAACATGCAGAAAGCATGTTCAACCAGGACAAATGATAAGTGCCCCAATTCTGCTTCAAATAAGAACAAGTCTAGTGGCAGGTGTCCCTGCCCACGGCAGGGGCTTGGAACGGGGTGATCTTTAAGGTCCTTTCCAACACAAATCATTCTATGATTCTACAACCTCTCGCCCCAGATCCATTAACAGGAAGAAAAATGTATTCCTTCTCTCTGTAGAGAAACTTTTAACGTTTTTTAAGATTATTACCACTTTTCTCAAGACTTTCCTTTTCTTTAGACTAAACAACCCCAATTCTTTCAGTCTTTCCTCTCAGATCATGTTTTCTGGGTCTCTGATCGTTCTTGAAGTTGAGACTGCGGTAATACATGGTACTCTGAAAAAAGGAAACTTGACTCCTACAGAAGACTGGCCAGGAAGCCGGGTGACGGCGTTTGTTTGCAGAGGTTACTTCTGTGTGATGACTGTCTGCTTTGTTGTTTGAGGTTTTTTAATGCCAAAATACACGTCCTTTTTCATGCAGTGAAGATACCCCAGTGCACTGAGTAGGTAGGCATTGTACTCCTTGCTAATAAAACATTTTGGATGTGAGGAAAACAGTTATTGTGGAAGGCAACTTATTTATGCCAATAACGGAAAACATATCCTTACCAAGATGGTATCTTTGGCATAAATTGATGTAAGTGGTATTTGCAATAGCAGCATAATTTAAGCAGAAGTTTAAGTAATTTTTAGAAACATGAGCAAAATTCTGCATCACAAAGTGCATTCAGGGAATTATATTAGTTCCATAATTGCTTTCTAATGCTGCATTCACTGTCTCTTGGAAAACAATGTACAATTGTAATATATACGGAGAAATGTCTGCAATTCAGCTAAAAATCAACAGAACTGAAAATAATCACATGCATTTTAGAAAATGCTATGTTCTTTATAAGCGGATAAATTAACTCACTCATTTCCATAATCAGATTCAAATATATATTAGAAGGATGTAACTTAATACTAAGAAGCAGTGAAAACAGCTCGTGTTCTCTAGGAAGAAGACTCCCATCAAATGGTCATTGAGCAACAAGGACAAGCAACCTCTACCTTGGAGAGCCCTTCAGCTGCTTTCTTGTCCCCAAGCTGCAGAAAAACGTGGTAGCAAAAGGAGTCACCTCACAGTCACACCACAGCATACATGTGGATATTAAAAGACAACATTTGTGCATTCATGAACACATGATTTTTTTCATTCTGCATCTCCTGGACCACTGTACAACTTTTGAGCTGGTGGTGCAAAGCCCTATGAACCACCTACCTCACAGAACAGGAGTGAACGGCCTAGAAAAGCAAGCAGCTTAAACCAGCCTTACTTTGAAGAACACAGTGAGGACTGGTAAGAGCTCTTCCTCTTTCAGAGCTCGCACGGGTGCAGTTTGTTGTGTTGCAAAGCCAAATGCGAACTGCTGCTACCTCTTTGGTCTCTGTGAGTCCATCACAAAACATTCATGTCTTCTGGCGTTTGGCAAGTCTCCATCTCCCAAATGGAGCCCAGATTTGGAGCATCCCGTATGTATTAATGGGAAAGTTTTACCTGGGCTGAGCAGTCATTCCTTTTGGAGATCTCACTCAAGGTGTTATAAATAAAGGCAACATCTACAATGTGGGACCCCACGGTATGTGTCCTGACTACAATATCAAGATGAGACCAGAGACCCGCGTTGGCACGCTGGTTTCCAAAGAAAGGAAATCTTGGCATGCCAGCCAGCAGGGAGGCACCACAAGGACCCACAGGACCTGCACACTGTGCAGGACCAGGACTGACGGCAGCACGTGCCTGTGGTCTACACTGAGCTACACCAACACCACTGGCGCTCCACAGAGAGAACAGGCCACGGAGCGACAGCTGAAGAAGGAAGGCTTCCTAGTCACCAGTCATCTCGCTGCTGATGTTGCCACTGCACAACTGAAAATACCAGTAACAGCTGGAGCCGCACCACCAGGTCCTCATCGCAAACAGATCTGACATTGCCTTACCCTTGAAATCAGGACTGGACGAGGCAGTGGTTTGCTGGATCCTCTCCAACGATTGCTTCACTAATTCTCCTATTAAACCAAGGCAACTTACTCATAGGGTACACACCCAAATGACCAAGTCATGTACAGCAGTCGCTATTATTTACAGCAGCCCATTGTAAAGCCTCTCCATCACCCACAACGCTCAAAATTTCTAAACCATTTTTATTCTGAATTTCTTAGAAAAGCCTACCATTGTGTTTGAACCCCATAAATACCAGTAATATCTGCTCTATTGCTACAGATTTTATGCTGGGGCTGTTTAGGCTATCCCCTGATAAGCAGCAAAACAAAATTCCTAAACGGTACTAAAATCAAATCTTCGAGAAAGAACTTGCATGGATGATCAGCAAAAAGGTCTGTTCCCAGACAGAGAGGTCCACCACAGGACCTCTCAAATGCTCCATCAAAGGTTCTAGAGCCAAATATGCCACTGTGCACAACCTGTTTGTAGATATTTTGACCTAAGATGGAAGCTGCAGTGCAAACCAGGACTGACACGGATCGGCCGAGAACGTGGTGATAAAACTCGTTGATAAAAAACAGCCATGCTGTACTGATTTACAGACTGCGCTTTGTAGCTCTTCTCATCTCCACCGAATTTGCTTCACTTCAAAAAATACTGTAACAAAAAAGGATTTTTAAATATTTTCCACTGTCTGAATCTGAAAGCCTGGGAGGGGCTTTGAGGAACCATCCTAGATGACAGAGTTGGAAAAAACACCGAAAAGGAAGATTGGGTAAAGCAATGTCGTTGCCCTCTGTGTGGGTCTGTGCTGACACAGGGAGAGCAGGGCATACACTCTCTTGAAATTTGCATTGCTCTATACTTACCTGTACTTATATCCAAGTGTGAATAGATTTATGACGAAAAACGCGGCTAAATGCATAGTTCACCTTAGCACCTGCTTATCACGTAAAAAGCCTGAAGGCTACCTTCAGAAACCTAAAGGTGATACAAAACCTGCCTGTTGCTTTTTGTGTCTTCCTCCACATTCGGGGTTCACTGCCCTGCTCCTACAACCACAGGAGCCCCCTTTCCTCCCCGAGAAACAACCCGGGTGCACCACACGCCGGGGACGGGGCCTTGGTCTCACACAAAGCCCCACAGCCAGGCTGGGCGGCCCGCGGGGGCCGAGCAGCCGCGGAGGAGCCGCGGAGGAGCCGCGGAGGAGCCGCGGAGGAGCCGCGGAGGGGCCGCGGAGGGGCCGCGGAGGGGCCGCGGAGGGGCCGCGGAGGGGCCGCGCCCGCTGCCGCCCGCACCCGCACCGCGCCCGCTGCCGCCCGCACCCGCACCGCGCCCGCTGCCGCCCGCCCGCTCGGCCCGGCCGCGCCGCCAGGCCCGGAAAACAAACAAACACAGCGCGCTGCCGGGGGTGGAGCAAAGCGGCACCCACCATTTGGGGAGCCGGGGGGTGCCCAGCGCCCCGCAAGCGGCGGCAGCCGGACGGGTCCCCCCTGCCCCGCTTCGCCTGGTTCTGCCGGGGGCGGGCAGGGCTCCCCCCGCCGCGGGGCCGGGCCGGGCCAGGCCGGGCCGGGCCTGGCGGCTGCGAACCTGGCCCGGCGGGGAGGAGTGAGAGGAGGAGCCAGGGCGGCCTGTGCGACAAAGCCCAGTGCGCAGGGAGCTGGTGACCAGGAAGCAGAACAGCGCCGGGGCTGCCGGGCCCACCGGAGCTCGCTGCCCCACGCCGCCGCCCCCCCGCGGGGTGGGAGGCCGGTCCTGCCGCCTCCCCGCGCTCGGGGGCCGGGGCGGCTGCGGAGCGGAGCGGGAGGCGGCGGCGCTGCTGCTGCTCAGCCGCTTGGGGCCGGGGCTGGCATGAGCCGCTCCGGCGGGCCGGCTGCGGGCTGCGCGCTGCGGCGGGGGCGCTGAGCGCGGAGCCGCCGGTGCGGGCTGGCGGCCCGGCCCTGAGGAGGCGGAGGGAGCCCCGCTCCCCGGGGAGAAGATGGGGAACTGCCTCAAGTCCCCCACCTCGGATGACATCTCGCTGCTCCACGAGTCCCAGTCGGACAGAGCCAGCTACGGGGACGGGGCCGAGCCGGATCAGGAGCCGCCGCCGCCATATCAGGTGGGCGAGGGGCGGGCAGCGGAGGCGGCGGGGCCGGAGGGAGCGGGGCGGGCAGCGGGGGCTGGACGGGGCCGGAGGGAGCGGGGCGGGCAGCGGGGGCGGCGGGGCCCGGGGAAGGGGGTGAGGAGGGGCCGGGGCAGCCGCCGCGCTGCTCTCCCTGCGGGCCGGGCCGGGGCCGCCGCTGCCCGCCGCCCCCCTGCGCTGGCCGGCCGCCCGAACCTCTCCCTTTCCGCTCCGCGTACCGGGGGAAGCCGCTTTGTCTCCTCCGGTCCGGCGGCTCGGGCCTCTCGGCAGCCGGGAGGCGCGGGAGCGGCGGCGGGCCGGGCCGCGTCCTTTGTTGGGCCCGCGGTGACATCACGGCGGGGCCGCTCGGGGCCGCTCGGGGCCGCGGGCCCGCGCGGGCTCTGTCCGGCGCCGTCGCTCCGTGTTCCCAGCGGCCTCTGATCCCCGGCAGTAACTCCCCCGCGCCGCGGATCCTGTTTGCCGCGGCCGTGTGTGGCACCAGCGGGAAGTGTTGCCCATTGTTGGGGCTTTTGTGTCTCTGAGAGAGTCTGATAATTTACCTCTTGATGGCAAATCAGGAGGGGAAAAAAGAAAACAAGAGGCCGAGTGTTTGGTGTTATCCTTTCCTCTCAGCGGAGGATAATGCTGGTGCAGCGGTGACGGCGTTGGTGTGGGCGGCTGGGGGGACGCTGAACTTGGGGTTGCACTTGCCTGGTCCTTGTCATCTCCCTCCCCATATATAGAAATGTGTATTGCCCTAAGCAAGCCATCCATAGAAAACGGTTGTGCAGCACTAGAAAATGAAAAAAAAATCCAGTGGCATAACCACACGTTTTATTGAAGTTTATAAAGTATTTTCCTGTCTAAGACAATAGGATATGTTCCAGAGAAATCTACAGAAGTGACAGCTGAGGCACAAATTGTGGAGGGTGACTTGGGAGCTCTCTGTTTTCTAGAATGGGAGTCACTCAGTAGTTGCAGACCTTGACGTATAATTAACAAAATTGCAGGAAGTATTTAACTGGGCAGACGTGTAATCTGCAAAAGCATTTGCACGTTCAGGAATC
The DNA here is from genome assembly GCF_964273445.1 of Streptopelia decaocto. NCBI lineage: Eukaryota > Metazoa > Chordata > Aves > Columbiformes > Columbidae > Streptopelia > Streptopelia decaocto. The sequence continues at coordinate 398,625 of NC_138659.1, read as the reverse complement.
ACAGCCCTGACAGGAGCCCCACAGTGTTGCAGGGAAGCCCCAAGCCTCGCAGCCCTTGCTGGCGCGGTGCAGCAGCACTGGTATTGCTTGGCAGTGCGTCGCTGCTGGTTTTGTTTGGGTGCAAAAGAAGCTTAATAATAGAATAAATTTCCTGACATGAGGATTTTTTCTTCTGACTTCAAAATGGTGTCTGCTGAAGTCCAGTAAATAGAAAGTGCTTGGTGGCAGAATAGTTTTTTTAAAGGTTGTGTTGTTCTAAATTAAGCCTGAATTGTCCATGTGGTTTAGGAATGCACTGTATTTTTGTCAAATCAACATATAAAGTTTGACTGTACATGCTATTTTTTGCACTTGCATCTGTGATTTCTAGGAAGATTTGTGGAAGCTTTTTTATTTTTTCCTTTGCCCTTCGAAAACAACCTGTTAGCCCTTGCAGGAGTCGTGGATCAAGTATACACCTCGTGCACACCTGCTTGTGTAGATAAGTACTCTTCCTCCATTGCTGTTTTACTGTATTTTTTTCTTGATGAAGATCTTGCTCACAAATGTGGATGGTTGACTGAGAACACAGTAGACGGTAAAATAAATGAACTTGCAGATGTCTGCTGTTGAGTAAGTGTATTCATAGCAAAACTTTCTTCGTTTGAATAAAGCTGTTTAGCATCAGGTGATGTGCCCACAAGCGCTTGAGTGTCCCGAAAGCCCCTCCACCGATCCTACCAGTTCCCAAATCAGCACCTTAAGATAGCATTTCATGTCTTGCATGGTCAAAATTCAAACCTACTCTTTCCACAGGTTTTGAACCACAGGGGTTTGTGATTTAAAAAGGCCTTACCTACAGTATTGTACAGCATTTCATGCACCCCGGAGGTCAAGGGGATTTGTAATTTTCAGTGGTTTTAGGTTTAGAAGATGCACAAGCCAGACTCTAAAGGTGAAGAGTTAATTCTTTATGCTCCATTATTGCTGTTGTGCTAGTGATAGGTCACTCTCTCGTTTTAACTTTCAGGTGGCAGCTTGGATTCAGTGTTACAAATGGCAATTTAGGAGTTTTGTCCCTGCGTGTGATACTTACTTCTTTTACAGTGTCTTCACCAGAACTAGGTTGTGTATTAGAACATGTAGACCTGAGGAAGGAAAGCAAGAAAGAGGATAAGATGAATTTGAAGACTAGCGGGTGGCAACTAGAAGTGTGTGCAAGAAATTGGGAGATGGACAGTTTAAAATCCAGCTACTGAAATTTCAGCTGTAAAATGCGCATATTTTAGAAGAGACTAAAATCTGGCATGTTTGCTTGTCTTGGGTTTGCAGCAATGATATGTCCACTTCCTAAACAGATCTTGCAAAGTATGCAAACTAGGAGAAGGGAGCAGTTGTACAAAATGACTCCTATGTCTCTTGTAAAACACTTCTATATTATTTTGGCAATTTACATACCTTTTTTTTTTTGTGTTCTGCTAGGATTGTGTCATGGGCATCCATATGGGAATGTTGTGAAACCGTGATCTTTGTTTAGCTCTTTACTTCTAACTGCAAAATGTGCCCCAAATAATCATTTCAGTATTGCATGTCAGGTTTATGGATGGGTGCTGTTGGACTGGCTGTGTGAAGTTCTGCTGCCAGCAGCGGGGCTGGAGCTGCGGTTGGCGCTGTGGACATGTGGGGCGGCGGGGAGCGGAGCTGCCGTTTGGAAGCTCGCACAGACCTGTCTCTGCTCTCAGGTTCTGTGGGAGAATGTGGTATAAGCGACAGCAGAAGGGCTTCAGGGAGGAAACATCTTTTTAAACAGGCACCTGAGTTAATGAGAACGTGGTCCATTAAAACATCAGCCGTTTTTCAGTGCATCAAGCTTAATGGCTAACATGGGAAATAATTAAAGCACACCAAGAAGGGATGAGGGGGCAGGGAAGGAAATTATTTCAATAGCAGACCAACATTTTCATGGACACTAATTTTGGATGCCTCTGGTTTAGAACCCAGAAATTACAACTGTATTTCTAAGTGCTAAGCACATGCAACTCCATTTTTATCCAGTGAATCTGTGATGAGGAAAGAGTTAGCTTTGGTTTTGTTTTTTTCAAGTCCTTAAAATTGAGTATACTTTCAAATTTGTTTCCTTTTCTGTGTGTGACTTCTTTGCCATAGGCAATATGCCTTCTTTTTTTTTCCGAACGAGTTCACTGTGTTTTCCAGTTTCTCCTACTTCTAGTAGTTCTTCTCAAAGACTTTATTTTGCAAAACAGATGTGCCCCTTTTCCTAATTCTTGTCTCCTGTTTCTGTTCTTAAATAGTTCCTAAATACTTGCAGGAAATAATTTGCTGGCTTATTAAATTGGAATTTTATTCAGCAAAGTACATAATACTTTACATCTTTTCTCCATGAGTTTCTAAACAGTACTACTGTGGACAAAACAAATTGCAGTCTTCTAAAAGAGATGTAGCATTTGCTAATTAGCTAAAAGCATGAGAAACAAGTGCCGGTTCTTGGTATTGCTACTGAACTCATGAAAGCACATGTGAAATGTTGATGTAGCAGGTGGACTAATCAAATATTTTACCTCCTTACCCGAAGAGATCCAGAGCATGCTCCGACACTCAGTTCCACCTTGTGTTGTCCTGCAGGCCCAGATAAAATATTTCAATAGATCTAGTGGATTTATTTTTTTTTTGTAAGGATTGATTTAAAACCTTTTGACCTGGACACTCCTTTGATTAGGCTGTAGCCACAAAATGTGATGAGAGATCACAAACATGAGCTTAAGCCAATGTCATGCTCTCATAATCTTTCAAAAGCTGTTGGGGACAGCAGGTTTTGAAAGCACAATTTAGGATGTCTCGTGGCTTCTCTTAAACTGAGGTTGCTCCAACAGCCTCCTTGGGCCTGCTGTGTAACCTGAGCGTCACCTGTACACGTTGTACCTTTGTCCCTGTCCATCTGTCCTGCTGTGCTTCTTTCCAGCTGTCCGCAGTTCAGGGAGGTGGCACAGCAGCCCACGGTGACGGTGCCCAAGGTGCCAAGTCACTCTCCAGGATCCCCTCAGCCGTTGATACAGCCCTGGAACGTTTCTTGGAATAGTCTGATCCGTTTCTGTGTGAAACTTACCCCTGTGAATGTATGTGTTGGACGTATTTTGCTCAACAGAGAAACAAAGCTTTTACTATGCTCTCCTCGTGACTTAACTAATATATTGCATTGGTGTTCTGATGCTGTCTTCTCAAACGCATGGTAATTAAGATCATTAAAAGCTGCAAACCAAATTCTGTTGTAGGAGTTGCACCTGTTTATACAAACATCTGTACAAAATTCTCTTGGGCTGCAAATAAGATCGTCTATCATCTGTGATTGTGTGCATTGTACAAGAAGGAAGATTATGGTAGTATAACGTTATAATTTGACATTGAGTGGTTGTGCAAAGCTAGAACTGTTGGAACAGTGTATGAGGAGGAAAGATGTGATGGGAAAACATGGCATACAGAAAGCTAACTGTGAAAAAAGCAAACCAACTAGTAAGTTTACTCTTATGTAAGAGGAAGGAGTATATTTGAAAATTGCATATGCAGGTCTTGCCCTTTTCTCTGCTTGTCCTCCACATCTCGGTGATGGTGTGTATGAATTACGGTTGCGTTTGTGGATTTGAGCGGAAATACTGCTCCAGTCCACGATTCCTCATTCCAGTGGAACCTTCAGAGGGTTTCAAGCACGAGTGTCACCGGCTGGTGCTGCTGGTGCCTCCTGGCAGTGCCTGAGCTGGGGGCCGGCTCTGGTGGGAGAGGAGGTGACGGAGGAGCTCAGGTTGGGAGGCTGCTGCGTGGATGGCAGATGGTACAGTAAGCCAGTGATGTTTCATGTTTACATCTTTTTTCAAGAATATGGTTGTTAAGCTACCTGATAACTGGTTCTCAAAAATGAACAAGTGATAGAATAGTACTCTGAAACAGTGTCTCTAACTGTGAAAGACCAAGCACTAAGTGCTTTAAGTCATTCCTGATAAATCGTTGCCATACACTTTAGATGGCTGCATTCAGAAAATCTGTAAGCCCTCCATGCCTTATGGTGCAGTTCTGGGAAATTATTTGTATGAGCAAAGCTTTTTTTTTTTTTTTCAATCTATATAGGGTTATATCGTTCATCTATCCAGACAGTAATGAAATAGGTGTACTATGAACTTCATTGAAATAGCATCCAAGGTTATTTGGCTGCTGAGCAATATGCCGTGACACTTCTTACTTCTTCCACATCTGAAGAACTCGAGGTGTCTGGAGGATTTTGTTGCTGGTAGTCAGTGCTAGATGGAAAGTTTCCTGAGGGTGCTAAGTCTAATTTCCTTTCTAGATAACAGTTAGGGAAAAAGGTGCGCTGTATTTCTTGTGTCAGGGTGGCCTACCTACCAGGCTGCCTGGTTTGGGCTGTTTTCCATTTTGCTTGTGCAAAAGCTGGGGTGGCAGTGGTGGAAGAGGGGAAGCAAGGCAAACCTGAAAATGAAGGATACCAGATGGTATCACGGAGTTGGGTAACTTTAATCCTGAAAATACTCATTCACAAACTGGTTTTAATGAATATTTTAGTGAATATTGGCTGCATATTGTAATTTTTTGCCTGCTTAAAATAGATTTTTAACTCCAATTGGTTCTAAATATGCATTAGACACGGCTAAAGGAAATGGCAAGTGTAAGCTGATGTTGGAGTTCTCTGTGTTATCATCTTTCTATTATGGAAATTAGAGCCAGTCTCTAGACTCAGTGTTGTTGAGTTACTGTTGGTAAAGATCTGTTCCTAGCCATTTTGTCCAGAAGGTTTTTCAAAAGTAATTTTGGAGAGAGTACGATATGTTTATAATCACATTTGACAGAGTATTGCTTACTGTTTTACATGGATTTCTGTAAGGAATGTGTTAAGTTGGATCAAGCTGCTGTGCAAGGTGTCCCCCCCGTCCGCCTGTGTCCCTGTTGATCACTTCAACAACAACGCTCGGTTTAATGAACACTTCTGCAGACCCTGGTAATGGTTGTGGTTAAACTGTTTGCAGAATGTAAGGTCAAGAAACTAAAAATAACGTGTTGCTTGCTTGTGACAGACTGGTGTCTTCCAGTCTTTGTGCTTGTCCTTGTTCTTGCCTTCTCACAGACACAGAGAGAAATGTATTTGTATTTTGAAGAGGTAGTGGTCTGTGGCATAGACTAAAGCAAATCAGCTGTGACTTTTCTATGAGCTAATGAGACAGTTCCTAAGAGACCGAAGAGTTACAAAATGAGCAGGTTTTTAGGGATGTCATGGCTCAGTTAGAATAAAACCTCTCCGGGGTAAAAAGCGGAAGATTCACCATTCTTGACTCTAAAAGGCAAAGCAAGCTCCAGTCTTGATTTAGACCACAGGAAAAATTTGCTCTGGCATTGTGAGGGGCTCAGAAATGAAGATGTCCCGGTTCCTGAAGCAGGGTGTGTTGTGGAAGGTGCTCCCTGTCCCTCTGGGGCTGGCTGTCCCAGCAGAGCTGGGTCCACGTGTCGCTTCTGGCTGGGTAAGACTGCACCATGGACTTCAACAAAACAAACACCCAAACCCCCAGCACAACAGGCCCAAGACCGAACAAAACAAAATCCACCAGAAAAATGTCTCCAGCAGCCCTAGCATAAGCCCTCATCGGTCTGGGTTCAGTCTTTTGTTTAGTTTGTAACTTTTGTGATTGATCTGTGCTTTAGTTTCCTCACTGTAAAATGAGAAGTAAAAGAGTAATAATGTTTATCTTCAGTGCAGGCATGCTTAGTAATTTAATTCATGTTTGTAAAGTGTTCCATGATAATTTGATTTTAATAAAATAATATTCCTCCATTATAAAATGAACCTCTGCAGGAATTTAGGACAAACCTGCTGCTGTGGAGAGGGAACTTTATCAGAAGCTCTGTTTAAGGCAGTAGATAAGTCTCCTAAAATCTGTTTTGGAATCTGATAGTTCAGTGTTTGTTTGGCTGCCCGTGTTCCAGATGCTTGATTAGTAGGAACAAAGAGGCCGTGGAGATGGTAATAAGAAATCTTGCCTAATCAAGACGATGAATCTTTGTTATACTGGGAGACCATGCATTCTTTCAGGCAAGCCAACCCAAACAAGAAATATCTCTCTCCCCAAAATCTAGGACCACCGTGTGTTTGGGAAGCTCTTATGTTTCCCATATGTACCACTGGTTCATTCCCATGATCACCAGCTGTTGCTGGCTGTACATCTGGACTTCAGAACCACAGAAGATAAACTAGTTTTATGTTTTCAAGAGATAATGATCTGTGGAACGGACTAAAGCAAATCAACCGTGACTTCCCTATGAACTAATGAAACAATTTCTCAGCGACCAAACAGCTATAGAGAGTGGCTGTTTTATTTACCAGGACTCTGCCGGCTGCTCTGTTTCTCATCAGTGAAGAAGACAGTCAGAGTGCTGGTGGCGTAAAAGCTGCTGGGCCACGGTCCACATGCGGTGACAGGGACAAACAGCAGATGCGTGCAGCGACTGCAGGAGGAGGTAAAAGAACCGTCCTTTCCACCGCAGTGGTGTCAGCCAAATCACAACCAGCTGGTTCATCACATCGGGCATTTCTGCTGATCCACTAGAATGCTTATGCATGCTCTCCGCTTCACACACGTGTGCACACACATACCAGAGTATCGAAGGCTGGGCTGATTTTTCAGTGTTCTCATCCTGCCTCTGTTTTTAGCTGCTGGTTGAGTTTAGGGATGATAAAGACCTGAGGTGCCTGCGGGAGGACTGAAACTGTGGGAGGAATGAGAGAAACTGTGACTCAGGAAATTCAGTTCCTCCCGTAGCCCCAGCATGCAGCAACGAACGTGCAGAGTATTATGCCTGCAACAGAGAAACCTGTTTCCCTTAATTGTCTGTTTTTGGACGGTGGAGAGGCCTCTGTGTCCCCTCATCTGCTTTTTCCCCAGTCAGAGTAATTGGTGTTTCTAGAGGCACGGTTTCAGAAGCAGTCCTTGTGTGTAGTTCACTGAACTCCAGGGCCGAGTGCCCGTGCAGGGACAGCCTCATCCTCAGAGACAAGTCTCAGCTGGCTGACAGTGCCGAGTTTTCCGGAGCTGGGATTGCAGCTAGCCTACGTGCCGTTGCAGTCTGGAGTGCTAAGGGAGCTACTAGAAGCATCAAGGAAATGCCTGGTTTGTGACTAATAATATTTAATGAAGCCACATGAATATCTAATGGTAAGCAAAAAATCATCTGGTGTTGGTTTGGACAAAGGCAGTGGAGCTGCACCATGTATTGCCGATTTCTAAGCTTTGTCATGGCATAACTGCTTTTAAAAGAAAAAGTTGGACTAGAATATAACCGAGAAATCTATGTATAACTATAGATAGATTTATATCTATAGGTATGTATACTTGGACAGTAGTTCTGTAGAGGCTGTAAGATTTCCCCATAGTCCTCACCAGTGTCCCTCTGTGTGGCTCTCTGGATGATTTGTATACAAGCTCCAGCCAGAAGGAAATGGAGCAATACTTATCTGACTTTATTCCCAGAAGGTGCATCTTGGTAGTGAGGGATACAAATCTCTGATGACTCAGTATGTGAACGTTGCGGAATTGGATGAGGCTGGGTGCTCTTGCCCTTTCTGTTTCAGAGCTGTGGCAGACTTATCTAAGAGATCAAAGTGCATCAGATTTCATTATTTCAGTATCTATGGGCCACTATAATGCATGACTACTCTGGGGTGATGCCTGTGTCTGACTTCTGTTCATCATTGTAATTAAACCCAGATACAGAGTTTGTTCTGTGCACTGAACGTTAATCACAGCATTTTATTAACACAGTTGTCCAAATCTGTAATTCAGGCATAGTATAATTTTGCAGTATAGGTTAAGACCAGTATTTACTTTGCCTGAATAAATTAGTTTTATTTAAAGTTCAGAAAGAGAAGTGATTGCTCTCAGGTTTTGAGCAAACAGGTGCAAGCATTGCTCAACTGCGGACGCACCAAACTGCTCAACTGGTTTGGTCTGTACTCTTGCTTAACAAAAAGCAGTTAACTGCTGTATTCAGTGGGAACTCTATAAAAGGCTCAGATTAGCAAACTAATGCTCTAAATTAAATTTTAGTTAAGACATTTAAATGAATATTTTAACACCCATAGACTTTATTTGATGCTCTATAATAGTACTCGCTTAATTGCCATTGCCAGTTTCTGATGTTTTGGGATTTCTCTTGGTTCCTTGTGGTTTAGGTATTATGGTTTGCATTGCAGTTGCATCCATGTACCTTCAACCTAGCTCATGAAATATGACCAAGTCACTGCCACAGTCTCTGCTTCAGAGTTCTGTAGAGTTATGTCGATATATTTGGAAACCTCGGGGCAGTTGCAGATCACCCCACGGGGAGTGGCATCCTTAAAAGTACATTGCCCTTCTTGGAAGGAAACAATATAACTTTTAAAATCCGAGCAAAAATACTTGATTTAACTGTTAATTCTTTTCTAGGTGAATGTTTTTCTCCTCTGGGTTCCTGGGTCTCTGATGTTGTATGGGCTGTTTTTACAGTGCTCACAAGAACTAATAAAGTCCCTCCTGTACTCACTAAATTCGGAATACAGGTCCATACCCCTACTTGAAAATGTTCAGGGCTCTGCAAATCAGAAACTGGTAAGCAGCACCATGTAGGCAGTGTTGCTCTAAGGCCTGTCCTGAGCCAAGAGCGCTGCTCTGCCTGCCCTGATGGGGCGCAGCTCGTTAGCCAACGGCATCAATGTCTGAACGTCAGTTCTTAGAAATTCCGGAGAGTTTAAGTCGTATTTATTTTATTGTGTGGCTAAACTTACCGAAGAGTGCCCATTTCTTTTGTAAATGTAGCGGGTTTCTTCATTTACAGTAGATGGAGTCAGGAATTCAGAGACGCAATGGTTAATGACTAATTATTTTTCTTTTAAAAAATCCTTTAGGAAAGAAAAAACACTATCCACACAAAATTTCATGCTCCAAGCAATCTTTGTTTTCCTCTACAAACTCTATTCTTGTTCAATGAGTAACTTTTTTTTCCCTACGTCCCAGATGAAGCAAGATGACCCAGATTTAGAGCTTTCTGGGGAAAAGTTCACCTTATATAAAGACACTTCAGGAGAAGCTATATATAGCTGTCACCTGCTCTAAGCTGATAAACTGAGGAGAAAAGAGCTATAGTTTTAGGCTGAGGTGGGAAAGGAGTGTGGTTTATCTTTCATTTTTCTTTTGGGGCCTGGTAAACACATCTTTCACACATGCCAGTGGATCCCAGTATGGTGAAGTCCAGACTTCCAGCTGCAGCATATAGAACTTCATGTCTCTGTGTCTCCTCGAGGTGCTGCAGCTGAAGAATGACCAGTTGCCTCTTGGTTTTCGGGTGAACTGGATCATGCCTTCGTGCGGGCAGGAGTTTCTGCACTGGACTCTGAACATGGTATTCTGCCATCAGCGTGTTCTTCGGCCTGCTCGGGTCACGCAGATGGAGATTCCTCCACGCCGCACTGCTGGTGTGGTGGGTTTTTTTATTGGATAGCAAAAACTGGGAAAATGGTAGTAACGAATATGTGACAGATGCTACCAAACAGGCTGTCAGTATTGAGAGATGAGACAAAGGTTTCCACCTCAGGGTAACACGTCCAAGGGTGAGGAGTGCTGTAGGCTGAGGGAGGTTTGTTCCTTTGTCAGTGTAAGGTATCCTGGTGTGGTTGGTTTTTGTTTTTTAAATACAGGGGAGTTTATCTGAGTCAGTGCATCAGCAGCTTGAGCTATTGGGGCTTCCGCAGCCTTTCTGGGCAGAGAAGGGAACTTTCTGTGTCCCTAGAGAAAGTGCCGCTGCCCAAGGACACCATATGCTCCTGTCCTGGGGCCTTCAGCACAGCAGGGGCGGGTGCCTGGGGAGCCTGTCGGTGCTCATGTGTTGTGTGTACACCTCTGGCATACGGGGCAACCAGCATCTGCGTCTGTTTGACTTGATTTGGGGCAGGATTCTGCTCCAGCACTTACAGATCGTGGCTTTGACAGACACTGCCTGGGAGTGAAGGCAGCCGAGGCCGAAGGAGGGGCTCAGGGGCTCTCTCTGTGTTCAGTGGACCACAGGCTGAACCAGGTGAAAATGTTGTGTACCTCGTGATGTGCGTTGTGTGCCTCCGTGTTTCTGGTGCAAGGAGGTCTGACCTAACCACCCGCTGCTGCCAAAAGGGATTGCTTTGCTTTTCCCTGCTGCTCTCTGCTTGCAGCCGTGTGCTCCGCAGTCGCTTCCTGTGGCTTTGGTGCTTATGTGATGCCTCGGTGAGTCAGCTCGTACCGTTCGAGTGTCTGAAATGGGTTCTCTTGCTCTCATTTTCCTCCTGTCAGATTAGCGAACTGAACTGACTTCCTGGTGGAGAGTGGATTTATCTGCACTCTGCCATATGTATATCACATTTTACTTTGTAACATCTCTGGAAAGGTCTAGAGGTGTCAGGTATAGGATGTGTGCCATTACCACCAAGTGTTATGGGAGTTTTGGCTTCATGTTGCAATTAAGGACATACTTGGACTTAATGGCATATTAGAGCATGCACAGAATGAATACGTGATGCTGGTGTGGGCAGTGAGTGTATTTGGAAATGGTCTGTGCATGAAATGCAGTCTAAAGGTGTCATTTCTAACTTCAGTGGGGTGGTGATTTCAGCTGGAGGGATTTGCTGCTTCAGGACACATCTCTGGTGTAGATAAAGCCTCAATTCTGCTTTCCTTGATGTCTTGGTTTAAAAAAACAAACCAAACACACCAAAACATAAGAAAGTATCAGTCTGTCTACCATGATGCTTGGATGCTTTTCCTCACTATTTTCTTCTTTTAAAGAAGCTTCAGTTCGTGAGTATATTTGGTGTGTACGGTGAGGGCTTTGGGAGCCTGCTGGCGTGCAGCAGCCTGTGACGCCCCGGGGACAGCGCTGGCTGCAGCGGCGCCGTCCGTGTGCTGCGCAGCTGCTCGGCCCTCGCACAGCAGGCTGTGACACCCCGGGGACAGCGCTGGCTGCAGCGGCACCGTCCGTGTGCTGCGCTGCTGCCCGGCCCGGCCCTCGCACAGCAGGCTGTGACGCCCCGGGGACAGCGCTGGCTGCAGCGGCGCCGTCCGTGTGCTGCACTGCTGCCCGGCCCGGCCCTCGCACAGCAGGCTGTGACACCCCGGGGACAGCGCTGGCTGCAGCGGCGCCGTCCGTGTGCTGCGCTGCTGCTCGGCCCGGCCCTCGCACAGCCCTTCCCGTGGCGACTCCGTGGAGCGTTTCCAAAGCCCAGAGGCGCTCGGCCTTGTCACCGCCTTGGACTTTGATTACCTTTGTGCCTACGTATGTGAGGACTGCCAGCGTATGTGGCTTTTGATGAAACAACCTCCCTGTTGTCTGAAACGTTTAGAGTTAAGAAATTATATATGCAAGAGCAGAAGCTGAGCTGGCCACCTCAATTTGTCTGTCCTGTTTTATGTGTTGTGGCTCCTTATTCTAGTCTGGTGTCCCTCAGGTGAGGCCACTAGTTTTATGTTGAAGCCAGACTGAGGGACAAAACCCTGTTTCAGTAAATGAACTTGAGAAGCAAATCTTGCCACTTCTTCACGCGTCTGCTTATGCAGCGTTACCAACTCCTGTCATTTCTGTGGCAGTTTTTTTCGGTACCTTTCTGTTTAGTTTTCTGAATTCAGAACCAGTAATGCTGAATGTGAGCAGTAAATACCATCTGTAAAGATGGATCTCATGAATTACGTCAGGTCAGGTGTAATTTTTGGCTTGGAGACCTAAAAGGCACAGGAGATGGGGCTGCTGGGCAGAGACCCTCTGCCGGTGGCGGGTCGGGTGAACGCCCAGCGCGTTGCCAGGGCTGCGGGACACTGGAACGCTGTAGAAATCACTTTCTGAATCAGACCGCTGCTGCCACAAACGTTTCCTTGATTTATTTGACAAAATATGCTGGCCAGGTTTCAGTTTGAATATAGTAATGCATTTCAGCCAGACAGAAATTACAATCTAAATTAGACCAATAGCTGTTGCCCTTTCTCCCTTAAAAAGACTTAGGTGACACATCAAACTGAAATAAGATACATATTTTTTAAAATCCTAGATGCAGAATGGTTACTCTGTTCCAGCAATAAAGTGGCTGTACATCAACACAGAGTGCAGTAATCCCACATATACTTGTTCACCCAAAGCGTTGCCAGTGGTGAGGCTGCCCAGTGCTACACGGGCAATACCGGTGGGTTTGTAAAGCCAGAGACTTCAGAATGTGCTAAAACTTCCAGCTAGCGTATGGTCAGTAGAATAAGCTTTATAAAGGTCTGTTTTTTTCCAGCCCTGCCTTCACTCCTGCTTCTACCCGTAGATTGTGCCATAGGAAACAGGGTTTGGCCAAGAACCTTTGTGCTTCTGCTGTAGGTGTTTTCCACCAGTGGGCTACTGAAAACGCAGCAGAGGTCAAACCAGAACTGCTAATGGAAAATTATTTTGTTCAAAAATTTATTGCCTTGTTCCTAAAGCTTTTGTTTTGTTAGTGTCCTAAACTTCCAGGTGGACATGACAGTGTCTGCAGGCATTTGTAATTGTCTCAACAAAACGAGGCTCAGAGTTAATGAGCGTTATCTTCTGTATGACAGGCTTTATTGCTAGTTACACTGCGTCATAGATTATAATAATTTGGATAACAGCCCTGTTTGGTACAGTGTTGGAAGTTGCATATTAACAAGCGTGTGAACTGGACTGTGTTCTGGTGCCTGTCAACAGGGGATGTATGGATAGTTACGCATCTGCTCAGTGAAGGTGGTGTATTTTCTGCAGGTGGTGTATGAATTTTGAAGGATGCTGGTCAGGCTTCGCCCTCACAGCTCCTACAGGGAACCTCTTTTGATCAAATCTAGATTCTTTATGGCAAACTCACACCTGTTATTCTTGTACCAAACAGATCTGTACTTGTTTTCCTGATGTTTACTCTCTTGATTTATTTAGACATCAGTGCTGTATCTCTGTCAGCCTTTGTTTTTCTAGGCTAATGCTTCTATTTTTATTTTGTTTGTTAGTGCATATGATATTCAAGCAACTTGGTTTTCCTGAAAAACAAAATCTGTCTCATCCATAGTCAGTGAAACCAAGACAAAACAAAAGCAGAAAGGAAAAAAGATTAAAGTGGAGAATATTTTAAGTGATTGAGGGGTCATTGACTGGCTGCTCAGCATCTTGCGGTGAATTTTGTCATGGTGACTGATTATGGAAGCCACAGGCAATATTTCCTTCAGGTCTGCACACCATGCACCTTCCCATGCATTGTGCCCTCTCATCGGGTAAACCATTCCAGACTGTGCTGAAGCCTTCACCGGGAACGCCGCGTTATGTGAAGTGACACAAAAAACAATCAGGACCAGGCGTGCAAGTTCTTTCAAGGATAATTTCTGTACAAAATTTCAGTGGAACAAAGACATTTTCTTTAACCTGGTCTGCCAGTCTGAAATGTCTCTGTAAGGTCCTTGACAGATGACTTTTAGCAGATTTAACTTGATGAACATTGGCGTTACTTTCGCCAAATTCATGGAGAAGCCATGCCCAGCCCTTTTCTGCCCCCAAGGAAGCATCTAGACGTGCCCGTCTCCCAACACAGCCAGTTTATTTCTGCTGTTACTATCTGATTCAAAACAACAAGTGAAAGAGCAAAAAATAGTTTGCTGCAGTGGTTTCTATTAGTGTCTTCACTGCCGGGGAGATCCATCCGTAGGAAAGGAGGTATCCAGATACAGCCGGAGCGCAGGCTCGCCGTGTTGCCTTGCCCGTGTATTCCCGAGGTGGCTCGGCAGAGCCCTGGGCGTCCCGGGCAGCGCCGCCCCGGCCGCTCCGCCGCGGGGAGACGGGCGAGCTGGTCCGGGCTCCACGGGCGGAGCTCACCCGGCCTCTCGGGACACCCTATTGAGTCCCAAGGTAACAAGGTGTATTCTAGACGAAATATCACAAATTAAACATAAGAAACTCCCAGGGTTTTCTTGATAGCTGTTTTGTTGTGGCTGTATATTCTTTATTTGACATGATACCATACTGAATACCTCCAAATTTACTGCATCAAAGGTCGGTTTTACTCCATTCCGGTGCTTTTTCGTGAGTGCGGTTTGTCTGTGTGTGTGTAAACTGTCAAAACGTATTTTTAGTGGTCATGTGGGTTGTAGAAGGACGTGGTTATTACACCCTAAACGTTAATGCAAGAGAATACGATAAATAGAAGTATTTCTTTATATCTTCATAAAGCCTGAAGGAGTGTCGGTAGCATAATGTTAATGACATGAGACTTCAATGTCTGACTCTGAGGGGCATTGAAAGTAGCACGTTCCTCACCTCTGGTAGAGTTATGATTCGGTGCAGGGCCTGAACAGTTTCCTTGTACCTATATGACTAAAGTGGAGTATTTCAAAGTCACAGGTGATGTTCAGGGGAAATGGGTGCTTTTAAATTTACAGAGATCAGCTTTATTTCCATGTGATCTTCTCCAGCCCTGACCTGCACCCTCTCTGTCGCTGCGGTGGGTGTTTGGGGTTTCTGGTGCACTTCACGCAGCGTGAAAGGTCCCTCGTTGCCTGCGGACGAGCTGAGGCTGGAGCCTGCCGGCTTTGCAGCTGCTCTCCTGCGGCCGCATCAGCGTCAAACGGGCCTTTGTCTGCCAGCCACTCAGTCCATATTCGCAAAAATGAGCTCTCTGTTTTCATCTCCTTCCTCTCAGACAGTTTTCTGTTCTGAGATTTTTGTAGCAGCCTGAGCCTTAATTCAGGCAAGTACTTAAGTAGGCGCTCAAGTGCTGCGTCCCTGACAGTGTTTGGAATTCCGGGGTAGCGGTGGGGACATTTGTAGATCTTACTGTCTGATACTTGCAGCAACGCGTTGTGGACATCTGAAGTTTTCCTTCAGAAAGCCAGTTTCAGTGTAAACAAAGCTCTTGGCACCTTCCGTGAGGGGTGTAAGCAGGGGAACGGCCTGACCAGACAGAGGCGTTTCTCCGCCCGTGGGGGCTGAACGAGGTGAGGCTGCGGGGCTGCCCCCGTGCCCCTCGCAGAGCTGGGCCCGCTGCTGGGACTGCGGGGCTGCCCCCGTGCCCCTCGCAGAGCTGGGCCCGCTGCTGGGACTGCGGGGCTGCCCCCGTGCCCCTCGCAGAGCTGGGCCCGCTGCTGGGACTGCGGGGCTGCCCCCGTGCCCCTCGCAGAGCTGGGCCCGCTGCTGGGACTGCGGGGCTGCCCCCGTGCCCCTCGCAGAGCTGGGCCCGCTGCTGGGACTGCGGGGCTGCCCCCGTGCCCCTCGCAGAGCTGGGCCCGCTGCTGGGACTGCGGGGCTGCCCCCGTGCCCCTCGCAGAGCTGGGCCCGCTGCTGGGACTGCGGGGCTGCCCCCGTGCCCCTCGCAGAGCTGGGCCCGCTGCTGGGACTGCGGGGCTGCCCCCGTGCCCCTCGCAGAGCTGGGCCCGCTGCTGGGACTGCGGGGCTGCCCCCGTGCCCCTCGCAGAGCTGGGCCCGCTGCTGGGACTGCGGGGCTGCCCCCGTGCCCCTCGCAGAGCTGGGCCCGCTGCTGGGACTGCGGGGCTGCCCCCGTGCCCCTCGCAGAGCTGGGCCCGCTGCAGCGCGCCCCTCAGCGCCCGCTGGAGAGCGCCCTGCCGAGACCAGCGCCCGCAGTCCTGGTGCAGAATCGGCACAGGCAACGTCTAAGAGGGGGGTTCAAAAGAACTAAAAGAAAAAACACGTGAACCCCCCCCAACACAAAAAACCCTGAAAATGCTGATAGACAAGTGGTGGTTGTTACAGTGAGTGATGGACGTCGTACCCTATTAATATGTGAAGCTGAATGTTTCTGGCTTGTCCTGCTTGCACCAGCAACTGGCTGGTAAAATTCAAGTAAAATGAATGTGTGTTTTCTGGTGACAGATTAAAGAAATAACCAGATGCTCATTGAACTGCCTCTATGCATTTAAAACTTTAAAATAAGTAGGAAAAACACATTCTGGAAATATTTTGCTTGTATAACCAACTCCTGTGAGAGCTATTTATGATTTTCCTACCTGTTCTTGGCACAGGCCTCTTTTCTGTTAGGAGAGGTTTGACAGTTGCATGAGGTCACACTTGGATTTGTGCCCTGTGAGCTGAAAACGCAGAGTCACTGCTCGCGAGGACAAGACTTAGCTGGAAAAAATAGAAACCTTGCCCTTGCGTTCACTGCTAATACTGCAGCGAAAAGCGGAGCTGTGTCAAGCTTTAGTGTGCCTTAATATTCATAGTCATTCCTTGCTTTTAGATACAGCACTGCTTTGAAAAAAAAACAACAAACCAACTGATTTAATAGTAATGGTTTAATGCCTGAGACATTCCTTTAAGATTAATAAACGACCAGCTGAGATGAGCCGATACCCTGACTTGGTGCCTCTGGCTGTTTACAGCTGCTGCTCATTGACTCAGAGTTGAAATAATTAATGTTATTATCAAATGACACTAAACAAACAGCCGAATTGCATTTTGTGTGTGTTCACCCTCGCTGAAGTGGTTTATGGCAGTGAGTGTGCCGCTGGG
This sequence comes from Streptopelia decaocto, assembly GCF_964273445.1. Lineage (NCBI taxonomy): Eukaryota > Metazoa > Chordata > Aves > Columbiformes > Columbidae > Streptopelia > Streptopelia decaocto. The sequence goes on along the minus strand of NC_138659.1, from coordinate 382,080 downwards.
ACAGGTGACCACGTCCCCACGACGTTACGCTGCAATCCCTTGTGTACAGCCCGGCAGGGCAGGCTGTCGGTACCCCTGGGTTGGAACACCACTGCCAGCTTCAGAACGTGGAAGAACTCATAGAAACCCGCATCGCTTGCCCTGGCGGAAGGAGGGAGCTGTTGGCTGGAGGGATGGTGGGGACATCCTCGCCAAGCCCAGAGACTCCAGCTACGTTTGGGGCGCCCTGGTGTATGGCGGCTGTATATGAGGCTTCATCTGTCTGTGGCTTTCTGGCAGGCTGATGCAGAAACACTCTTTTAAAAAAAGCTGTGGTTAAGCTGTTGCAAGCTGCAGCGTGATTATATCCTTTGATTGGCCTCGAGAAGCCTCCTGGCTGCCTGTGCACAGTCTGGTCCCCTGCTGTGCTGCCCAGGCTGAGCCTGCAAGTCACAGACCTGGATTCAGGGACATCCACTGTGTTAGAAATTCAGATGCTGCAAAGAAAATGAAAAAGCCTGTGGATTCGAGCGTACCACCAAACTGCCAAGGCACGGCAGCCTCCTCTGGAGCAAGTGTTCCTAACCGGGGGTGGTTTCGTTAAAAGGCAATTAAAATATTTCTAATTGAGGACAAAGTTATGATCAAGTGAAGTATAAGGCAGCCCGCTGGGTTTTGACACGAGCCCTGCTGTCGTGGGCTGCTTCACTGACACGGGCTCACAGCAGGTGCCCGCACCACCACTCTCTCTGCTTCAGGTTTTCTCGCTCTGTGGTTGCACAGACCCAGCTCGTCAGCAGCCCCATCTGCGTTGGAAGCTCCTCTGCAACAGGACGTGGACTGTTAGCACTTTTCTCCCCCAAGTCTCTCATCCTTAGTAGAGCGATGTGTTTTCTGTCCTTTCTCCGTGGCGTGGCGAGGTTTGCACCGTGTGAGCCCCGCTCTGCTGAGCCCGTGTTCGCTGCGAGGCCTCGTGGAAAGTTCTTCCTCAGGTTTGTGCTTGGCGCACCTTGCCCGGGGGATTGCCTGCTCCCTGCTCCAGGTTTGCAGAAGCCCTCGCCTGTGTATTTTGGTTGGGTAACAGACTATCTCGATAAAAAGAAATACTCTGTCCACTTTCAAGCCTCTTTTTTTTGGTGTGTTCTTACAGCTGGGCAGCTACAGAAAAGTATTTTGTGTTGTCAGGTAGGACAGTACATGGGGGCAGATGATCTTGGATCGCTTCTGTTGATCTGCCTGTTTGCTTTCGTTACCTGTTTCTTCTTATCTGAGGCTAAATTGACACCTCCCAGGAGACCATATGCTCCCAGAAGACTGTACATGGGGTTGATGTTCTCATTCTAATCGGGCTGTTCTGTCTATTTAAGCCCTATTTTAGGAACGTGGTGTATGAGGTACTTGCATTCAATAGGATGGTTTTGGGTGGGTGTTGAAACTTGTTTTAGAAAAGGCTGTTGAGTTGTGTTTTGGATGGCCCTCTTTGTCCAGGGAGGGTGGAGGCTGCTTGCCCTGTCTTTTAATGATAACACCAAGATAACACCTTACTCTGAGCCTAGAGATGAGGTCACTTCATTTTGCTGATCCTTTGATATGCTACTTACTCTATACTTCTTCTAAAATACATTCCTAGTTCTGCATCGTATTTCTCTGCTACGTGTTACTGTATTGTTATTAGTTCAAACTAGCACATTTAAATATACATATATACACATCTTCTGTTTACACACAGAAGTGCAGCCTGTATTTATACTTCAGCAGTCCTCCCCTGACGGATTGCTTGTGTCTTTGCCTTTTGTGCATTTGCATGCTTACTCCCTGTTTTGGCCCTTTCTCCCCAGCCTGTCCTCTTGGCTAATTAGGGCTGATTTCTCTAATTTGGCTACCTTGTTCCTGAAGTACTGGGAAGGGCTGTTTTTTACAATTGTTCTTAGAATTGCCTTGAAACTAACTTAATTCCTGCCAAAAGATACATTTTAGCGCCCTCGCTGTATTTTAAGTGTTTGGAGTCAGGATTTCCTGGCTGAAGTCTCTGACTGGGGTGCTTCTCCATCTTGCCCTGGGCCGCCTGTTCGCAGCTCTGCCGTGTCCGCAGCGATGGCACGGTGCGCGGTGACGGCTCCTTGGCTTGTCGTGAGGCCAGGAGCGCGTCTGGCCGGTGGGGAGCCCGCGGCAGACCCGCCTCGCGAGCCCGGCTGGGGCAGCTGCGCCCTCAACCCGGATCCCCCCAGTGGCACCTGAGGTGAGCAGGGCCTGCGTGGGCTCAGCTCAGCTACGCTGAGCCTGTGGGCTCAGTGGGGAGTTCAGGGCATAACATGTGCCCTGACTAACTCCCAGTGCGTTGCATTGCCTGTCTGAAGCCACCTATATATGTGCCTATACTCTCCATCAGGCACCTGCCTGTCCAGCAATCCATATCAAGGCCTTCATGTAAGGGACTTGCACGGACTTGTCCAAGCGTGTGATGCTTTGGGGGTTTGGGCCAAGCTTGTATCTCAGGAGGCAGAAGCACCTGTGAGCTTAAGCTCTTTTGTTTGCTGTGCCCTGGGGTGAGTCCAAGCCTCGGATGAGCGGTTTGGGTGTCTGGGACCTGTCACACGTGTGTGTTTGAGATCAGGGACAGCGGGACAGGTGTGAACAGGCCTGTTTGCTGCGCTGCCTGCGGAACCCGGCGCAGCGAGAGTCCGGGCTGCTGCAGGCTTACCCACCATGGTCAATACTCGTATTTTTAGCTGTTATCCCTTTGATTTATACTACAAACAGGTTACACTGATGGATGTTTACCCTTTCCAGAAAGTTACTATGTATCTGAAGGAAGTGTGAAGGATTCTCCTATTTCTGCGTGGACTGTTGGCGTTCTGTCAGCTTTTCCATCCTTAGCTCCTGAGTGCTTCCCCTGCCTCTTATGCTTGGATGCAGCCGCTGAAAATCATGTTGACTGGGTTCGTGGATTTGTTTGCTTGGGGTGTTCTTTATTTTTGCCTCCTATAGCCAGCAGTTCCACAGCAGTCAGTGGATGGGACAAGTAGGTTCCCTCTGTATCTTTCAGCAGAGAGATTTATTTATTTTCAGCACCTCCTGCTACAGGACCATTTTCTTCTTCCCAGAAAATGAGGGACTTTTTATTTGTTGTTAAATCTGCTCCTCGTTCCTCCAGCAGCCGTCTTGCTTGAACCGTAAGTGTGTTTGACATAGCCATAGCACCATAATAACAGTCTGTGCGTGCCAGGCGTACGAGGGGGTTTCTGCAAGATAACCACTTGGCGAAAGTAGGAGAGAGCGTGCACCGATGATGCGGGTGTGGTGGTGGCGTGTGGGTAGGACGAGCCGCACGCATGTGCTGGTTTTCTGCCGCCAGCTGCAGAAACGACTGCGAGATTTTCTCCTTACCCAGCTGATGTGCTTTGTAGTCCTTGGGCTGTACCAGTCTAGGGGGGCTGCGTTTTGTGTCCGAGTGTCCTTAATTTAACGTTTAGGGGCAACTGTTCTTACCTGGCTTTGCTCACTGCAGCAACTTGATATAAAAGCATGAAGTTTTGTACATTGTTTATGAATCTTTTCCCTTCCTATGTACAAAACAATACTATTTAAAATAATATGCTAGGAGCTGTAGTAAGAGAACTTTGTTATCTCTCAGAAATTGTGGCCTGATGCTGTCAGTGGGTCTGTCTGGATACATGGAGTCAGTTCTCTGGTGAGCAGTTTGGTCTGGGATGCGTTGGTGTCTGTGTTACCCACTTTACTGAAGCAATTCACACCCTGATGTTTGCTGGGATCACTGGAGAGAGGAACTAAGACAGGTAAAACCAACACGAAGCTGCTGAACGAGAGTTCAGTTGGTGGAACCGTACCCAAGGATATGGCCCCGGAGTCAGAGAAACCTGCCGTGCAGCCTGGGAATGTAAAAACTGTCTGGATGTGTCAGGAGATTGCGCTTCCAGGGATTAATTACTGCTTTTTAATTACTGCTTTTCCCCTACAACTGCTTCTTGCTAATCTTTTTGTATTTAGGTTCGCATTGATGTTAATTAAATTTCAGAGCAGGTGAGTCCAGAGTGGCAGGTGATTGTCACCGCCGGGTACGGCTGGGTTTGCACTGGCCAAGCGGCAAAGGGCACCGTCGACTCTTTATCTTGGCGGTGGGCAGCCAGTTTGGTTTGTGTGACAGCGCGGGTAAGAAGCCTGAAAGCAAAGTCCCTTTCTCCAGCAGCCCTTGTCGCCATCCCGGAAAGCGGCAGGCGGGACGTGTTGGGTTTGTGCCTCCCCTCCCTCTGCTCCAGCCCTATTTTCAGTAGCAACGCTGAGCTCAGGGAGCCAGAACTTGCTTTCTTTCATGGTTGCTTATGTTTTCTAACCCTCCTTAGGGAGGAATCCTGAGAAATGCAAGGACCTGGAACTCTATTTTGAAGGTGAGTGTATATTTAGCAGTGTGGTGCAATTGTTTTGAAACACGTTATTATTTATTGGGAGAGAACTACTTGGATTTTCATCTTTCTCACATAAGGGGAATCAGTCTTTGTTTGGCAGGCTTGAAAACTTGGTAAAGGATGAGTTAGTTTTGCTTAATATGGTGTTAATGTACTGTTTAATCTCTTTTCTGACTGCGTGACTGTTAAGTGAATGGTGTCTGCTGGACAGACTGTGCTCTGGATTCCAGCCTGTGCCAGAACGGCTCCCTTTGTGTGTCCAGGTCTGTCCGACCTGCTTGTCTGTCCCATCTGGTTGTCTGTCCCGGGTGTCTCCTCCGAGCAGGAGAGGTGAGAGGAGGGGATTTTTCTTACAAAAGAACTTTTTAGTGGAAGTGTTCAACTATCACAGTTATTTATACTGACTGGCCACCTGGAAGCAGAAATATAAAAGATTAGGTAACGATTTCATTACATGATGTTTTATAGCAACTGGTACTTAGCTTTCTAAACGAACTGTTCTGTATGGCAGAAAAAGGGTTTTATAGTTGGCAGGCTGCTCATAATCTAAGGATTATTAAAGTAAGCTGTAGTTGTCCTATAATGCATGTTTATAATGGTGAGTGGTTTTACATTAATACGTCTTGGGGGAGGATATTATTTCAGAATGTGCATTCACATACCGGTGGAGCTGGAGTCTTTTCATCCCCATCCGAATGGTGTTCACAGAAAGGGCCTCTGGACTGTCATCCCAGCAGGTTCCTTATGAGTAATAAAGTAGCAAAAAGAGAACATTTCATAACGTTCAGTGGGGATTTTGAGGAGGAAAAGAGGCGAGGCATTCCGACAACACATTTCAATAAGGACATTTTCATATCGAAGGGATTTCAAAAAGAGCTGTGGCAACGGCTGGCGAAATTCAAATGGAACGTTTATATCTGCATTAATTAATTAGGCACCGACCACAAGGACTGTAAGCGCGATACCTACCGGTATTTAAAAAATCTAAAAAAGACTTAGGATGAATGTAGCAAGGAAGACGTGTGTCTGCGTTGTTGGACCGAATTACCAGATGTGCTGGTGATCTGGTGTCAAAATAAACATCCCAGGGTGAGGCCCGTGGAGCACTGGATTAGATGAAGAAAATACAGCCATGGGAAGCGAGCAAAGCGGCCAGGGTGGAAAGCGGGTGCTGGGGGCAGATCCCGGGGACGGCGGTGCCGCTTTAACCTCTGCAGCTATTACACACTATGAATTATTCATCTCACCTTTGTGCATGCTGGTGCAGTTATTAAAAACAACAAACAAACAAAAGCCCTGATAACATACTGCTGCTGTGTGGCATAGGGGGATCTTAATCTTTATCCAGGGATTAAGAGTTTCTGATCTACTGCTGACCTGTTTTCAGAGTGTTACAAATTCACTGCATTTGCAAAACAAGATGCAAATGCTGTAAAACAAGAGAAAGGCAGATTTACAGTGGCATAAGTAACCAAGGTAAGTTGTATTGATGAGAAACCTCTGTAGGCCAGAACGTGCGTGGGAATCTGCGCGCAGGAGCAGCGCCCGGGCCTTGTGAGCCACGTGTGAAAACGTTCGTTTTCATGAGGCGGCAGACGCGGGCCCGCCGCGCCCGCCCCGCTCTGTCCTGCGCCCGCCCCGCTCTGTCCTGCTCCCGCGGGCCCGCCGCGCCCGCCCCGCTCTGTCCTGCGCCCGCCCCGCTCTGTCCTGCGCCCGCCCCGCTCTGTCCTGCGCCCGCCCCGCTCTGTCCTGCGCCCGCCCCGCTCTGTCCTGCTCCCGCGGGCCCGCCGCGCCCGCCCCGCTCTGTCCTGCGCCCGCCCCGCTCTGTCCTGCGCCCGCCCCGCTCTGTCCTGCGCCCGCCCCGCTCTGTCCTGCTCCCGCGGGCCCGCCGCGCCCGCCCCGCTCTGTCCTGCGCCCGCCCCGCTCTGTCCTGCTCCCGCGGGCCCGCCGCGCCCGCCCCGCTCTGTCCTGCTCCCGCCGGGGCCGGGGAGCGCCCGCCCCGCTCTGTCCTGCGCCCGCCCCGCTCTGTCCTGCTCCCGCCGGGGCCGGGGAGCGCCCGCCCCGCTCTGTCCTGCGCCCGCCGGGGCCGGGGAGCGCCCGCCCCGCTCTGTCCTGCTCCCGCCGGGGCCGGGGAGCGCCCGCCCCGCTCTGTCCTGCGCCCGCCCCGCTCTGTCCTGCTCCCGCCGGGGCCGGGGAGCGCCCGCCCCGCTCTGTCCTGCTCCCGCCGGGGCCGGGGAGCGCCCGCCCCGCTCTGTCCTGCTCCCGCCGGGGCCGGGGAGCGCCCGCCCCGCTCTGTCCTGCTCCCGCGGGTCCGCAGCGCCCGCCCCGCTCTGTCCTGCTCCCGCGGGCCCGCAGCGCCCGCCCCGCTCTGTCCTGCTCCCGCCGGGGCCGGGGAGCGCCCGCCCCGCTCTGTCCTGCTCCCGCCGGGGCCGGGGAGCGCCCGCCCCGCTCTGTCCTGCTCCCGCGGGCCCGCAGCGCCCGCCCCGCTCTGTCCTGCGCCCGCCCCGCTCTGTCCTGCGCCCGCCCCGCTCTGTCCTGCTCCCGCCGGGGCCGGGGAGCGCCCGCCCCGCTCTGTCCTGCTCCCGCGGGCCCGCCGCGCCCGCCCCGCTCTGTCCTGCTCCCGCCGGGGCCGGGGAGCACCCGCCCCGCTCTGTCCTGCTCCCGCCGGGGCCGGGGAGCGCGCGCCACCCCTGCCGGGAGCTGCAGCCCAAGTAACGCTGTTACCTGAGGGCTGAACACCGTTAGGGGGGAGTGATTGCTGTGCACAGTCAGCACAAGTTTCCGTGGCTTTCATCACCTACTTTGGGAACAAGAAAAGAGTTGTGTATCTCCAGGACTGGCCATCTCAGATGTTTCATCATTACTAAATTCATAGGGGAAAAAAATAATTGATTAAAGCAAATTAAGTGCCAGAAAGTGATTTTTATTTCATGGCCTGACACTGTTATGTGTTTTTTTTATTACTTGTTTTGGCCTTTTTAAGTTAACATGAAATTCCTTCTTAATTTGAAGTGCCTGACATCTTTATCAAATAATAAATAACACAGGCTTTGGCTAGAAGGTCAGTATTTTGTAATTTTGTCCGCAAAAACACTTTCCGTGGTAGATAACAGAAAAGTGAGACACGAGCAATAAATTCATGCTTCTCTTTGGAGTAAAATAATAATTACTTGGGTAATACGATCTTTTAATATAAATGTCCATGTAAGGGGGCCTCTAGCTACAAACGTAAGTTGACTGCAGTCTCGAATCCTCATGTCGTTACCCTTGGCTATCCAAGCTGGAGCAGGCGGGACCTTGTGTGTCCATAAATACAGTAACAGTAGCTGCGGGGTTTTGCGGAGGGTGACGGGCTGGGCTCTGCCCCTACAGGCGGCTTCAAATTAGTGTCGGGTGAGCTCAGCTTCCAAAAGCGCTTCAGAGATTTGCTGGAGGAGAACGCAGGGGATGCAGCGGCTGCTGTGGGGCCGGATGGGTGGGTGCTGGGGGCCGCTGGGGCCGCCGGTGGGTCCAGCTGAGGGAGCACTTTGCGCAGTCTGCTCCATCCCTTGCTGTGACCCTCTGGGGATGCTGGACGTCGCTTTCTCAAACTGCCAGACCAGCCTGGGCTCTTGTATTCTCAGGAATAAATAGTTTAAAATATTTTCAGAATCATACAAACATGCCTTTTTAATCTGTTGTGGGGAGAGGACTGGTTTGAAAAGGCCACTGTCGGTGTACCCCGTAATTTAAATCTCTGCAATGCGTGCAGCTGCGTTCTTCCATTTTCCTGGTATGTTTGTAGCCAGTTTCTGGGGTGCTCTGGCTTTTCACAGTAATTGCAATTTGAGATTGAAGTGCCACCAGACAGCATGTTAAGGAACCGCGCCGGATTGCGGGTATTGAGTCGTCACCGTTTTTATGTAAGTAGTGCAACTTAACGCATTTTTCGCAACACCGTGGCAGCCGCCGCCAACCCCCGGTTTTTTGGATTCACAGATACAAAGCTGCCGTGGTGAAGGACGGCACCGTTTTCACCCAGGGTTACTCGTCTGACAGGAGATCCTTGTCCAGTACGTGGAACTGTAGAAGCCCCGGCTGGCAGCGATAGGGCCGTGCCGTGCCCGGGCACGTCGGGCACGTCGCGCAGGGGGCTGGCTCCCTGGGAGGGGACCCAGACGGGCCCCAGCGTTCCCATGCGGGGCTGGTGGCGGAAAGCATTTGTGTATCCGCGGTGGGAAGGGGGCCCGGGGTCCTTCAGGTCCCCGTGTTCTCAAGGTCTCCATGGGGAAGGTGGTGCCCATGGAAGGGGCACTGCAGCGATGCAAAAAGGGGTTAAAAGTTGTGTTAATTTACTGTCCAAAACCTAACCGAAGCACTCATTGGTTGGTCAGCATGACTGAGCTCTTGTTTCAGAATTGTCCAAATGTGACAGTTCAAACTCCTAAGAGATCACTTCCCTGTCGTTACTTTTGCTATGTAATTTCTGCTGAGCTGACCGGTTTGCTGCTGCTCTGCTATAGGCATTCGCTGCCAGTTGTCACTGCTACGTTCAGATGTTCGGAGAGTTTATTGGATCTTTTTTCCTCCTCCTGTTTTTTTTCCTTTCCTTGTATTTCTGCATGATCCCGTGCAGTCACGGTTTTGCCAGGTGAGCTGTACTGAATCCATCCCCTCCTCTGCCCATGCCTGTGCTTAGTTACATTGCTCCTCTTTTTTCCAGGAGGGGAAGGAGGATGCATCATCTCTCTCCGAATACTAAGAAGTGTTCTCTCTGTCTTTGTAATAAGTGAAGGAGTACTGTCTTCTTCTTTGGACAGATTATTAAATCCACAGCAGAATAGCAACGCTCGGTGGGGGGAAGTTACTGATAGTTTGTGTTGTTAAAAGTTCTTGAAACAAAAGCAGGACGGGGCTCTCCCTGGAGCTGTTGTGTTCAGTGCAGAGGGGCTGCAGCACTTGGGATGAGAAAAAAAGGCAGCTGATCAAGAAGAAATCTCTCATTCTCTGAAATATGGTTTAGTCAGGAAATTAATGAAACCTACAGAACCACTGGCATTTTGGCTCTTGAACCTGCTCATAGTTCCTCTGAGCTCTGCTGGGCAATCAGAGGGGAAAGTCCTCGGGTAGTGAAATTAAGAGGAGACTTTGAATTTTACCCTACAGCTGAATTGTGAGTGGTAGGCACCATATTAAAAGAATTGCCAGGCAGACTTGTATCCTTTTATTAGCATTTCTGTATTTGTGATGAGCATTTCTGTAAGCGAGTTGTGCTGCCGGCGCTGCTGTGTGCTCCGCTGTCTGCCGTCTGTCTGCCGTCCGTCTGCCCGCCTGCTCTGCTCCCTAGCCGTGAAAGAGGAATTTCTTTATCAGGTTTACAGTCACGGCATTACCTGTGTTAAACCCTGTATCTGGACTTCGCCAGGTGTTGGTGGCAGCTGAATGCAGCACTAGAGCATCGCCAAAGGTCAAGAGGGAGCAGGAGAGGGGAAGGCTGTTCCTGCTGCCATAGGGACCTGCGGATGCCCACAGCGGTCGCTGCTCTGTCAGGACACACATTTCGGAAGGTGGTGGCTCTGTCCTGGACAGTAAAAGCCGATATTGTCACCATACCGGTGACGAGTGGCGGTTCGGCGATGGGTCCCTCGCGCCACGTGCTGCCGCGGCGCCCCGCTGCAGCGCGCGCTCTGCGGCTGCTGGTCCCGCAGCAGCGTCCCCCGAAGCATCAGCTCCGGCGTTTTTTCAGACAGATGAGCCGACGCTATTGCGTCACTGACACACCAGGTTTATTTTCAGAACACAGCTACAGGTTGAAGCTTTTTCTGTTGTATAAGAAGTGCCACTGAAATGGGCCTATTACAAGAAACTGTCTCCCTGTTAACAGTCGATTTATGGGTACTGGCTAATACCGTCCTAATAGTATCTCCTGTTGGTATTCATGGTATTCATGGCCAAAAAAGTGCTTTGAAAGCAAGTAAAATAAGTACCATGTTAATACAAATGTTAGTGAAAATATCTCATCTAAAGTTTGTTAGTATTGAGAAGAAGTTTCTGAGAACATGTCAGAGGAAGGACTGTGTCATACCTGCATGGTGCCTATTATTTGTTTGGGAAACACGTACTTTGAACATACAGCAGTTGAAATCCAGCTTGGGAGAACTTGTGAAATTATATTAATGTATGAGAACAAATGTAGAACTTGGATTACTTACTTAAGCTATTCCTTCTATTGTCCAGGTGACACTTTTTAAACACACAGGAATTAAATCCACAGTTCTGATTGGAGTTTGTGTGGCCCAGAACAGTTCACATAAATTTTAATTATTACAGAAACAAAAAAGCCCTTCCTTTCTAAAACTCCTAAGAATAGGTGCTGTCCTCATCTCTGCAAAGGATTCTTCCTAAATGTAAAAGAAAAAAATCTACTTCTTGTTGCAAATACTGGGGTCTCGTCCTTGGCCACTGTGGTGCTCAGTGCAGTACTCAGCAGTTCCGCAGGTGCCTGCTGGACATGCAGTTCCTGTACGAATGATTCCTGGAGCTCGAAAGATCTCGCAGAGAACAACCATGAACCGCTCCTTGCTCAGGATTCTGGCCTCGATTCTTTATCCCCTTCATTCTCAGTACAATTATAGCCCCAAAATTGCAAAGTAGGAGTGGGAGATCCTACATGTGTGGGACGACTAAGAGCAACAGTTAGCTCCACTGTGTGCACTGTAACGGCAGTATTCTGTTTCAGGAGCAGGTCCCCGTTCCTGTGTATCACCCCACGCCCAGCCAGACGCGGCTGGCGACGCAGCTGACCGAGGAGGAGCAGATCCGGATCGCGCAGCGCATCGGCCTCATCCAGCACCTCCCCAAAGGCGTCTACGACCCCGGGCGAGACGGCTCTGAGAAGAAGATCAGAGAGTAAGGGACGGGAACCTGACTGGGCTGAAGTGGCTGTTGCTTCGGTTTATGGGATTGCCCAGGGAAACCCGCTCTTGTCCTCCTGGTTTTGCCTGATCTGCAGGGCCTGTAATCTAACGTAGCTTTCTCAGAAAAATGACCTTTATCCTCACTTGTTCTCCTGTTACAGGTGAAACTTACTTTCCCAACCCATGTCATTCATGCCCTCATAGTGTGTTTTGATTCCCCCCCTTTACTCGCTCTTCACAGAGAAGTCATTTCACATTACTGCCTCACCGTTCTGGCTCCCTGTTACCGCCTCTCGCTGTGCGCCCCGAGCTGCAGTGCATGCCTGCCGCGGGCACGCTGCCCCGCCGCAGCCGCAGGCACGCTGCCCCGCCGCCGCCGCAGCCGCGGGCACGCTGCCCCGCCGCCGCCGCAGGCACGCGCTGCAAAGGGAGCGCCGAAAATAAAACCTGCTGCTTGGTGGAGTGGGCACAGGCAGAGCAAACACCTCCCACAGCACCTGCAGACAGTGCAGTTTGCTTGTCTCACACATATCCAGGAGCAGACAGTTCGTTACTTTCCATTTCCAGTGCGGTAACACCAGCTTAAATATTTGTATGGTGCTTTTTTTCTTATTTTTTCTTTCTTCTTGTCCCCAGGTGTGTCATTTGTATGATGGACTTTGTTTATGGGGACCCTATCCGATTTCTGCCATGCATGCACATTTACCACCTGGACTGTATAGATGACTGGTTGATGAGATCCTTTACCTGTCCGTCCTGCATGGAGCCGGTGGATGCAGCGCTGCTGTCCTCCTACGAGACTAACTGAGCCCGGGTTTCTGCACCGAACCTTCGAGACCATCCACGTCAATGGGTTTGATCCTTTTGTCATTCAGCCCAAAGAGCCAGGAATTAGGAATTAAGATCATGCACAAAGTACACATTTCCTAAGAAATAAAGAAAATATTCCTGAATGGCTGCAAATATTGGAAAAAAACATAGTATTTTAGAGACTATAGAAAAAGTAGGTTGTTATTTTTAATGTAAAGCCTTGACCCACCATTGTCTTTTAATGTTTGTTCTTACACCCGTATATAGGAATTGTGTAAAGTGTTACGGCAACTGTAAATGTTTAAACTGCGTGTATCTAATTTTATTAGCAGCAAGGTAAGAGTATTTTTTTCCTAAATAAAGTAACCAGTTTTGTTCTGATTCTTTTCACAAGTCCTGGCATTTGGGTCAAGGCTTTATTGAAATCTACATTTTATAACACTGGCACAAAGAAATAGTTTTAAGCTTGTTTGCACAGTTCTTTTTTCTTTTTTTCCATTGGAGATGGAATTCATTGCCTTAGGTCTTTTTAATAGTGTATTGTTATTGTTGGGCTGGCTCTATGCTTGAAAACCAGTTTATTTATAACCTGTTTAAAGTGCTATATTTTGTTTGCAGTTAGGAATACGCAGACTTCAAAGTGATCTCCTAGCTTGTAAGCAAACTGAGATGCATTATCCCTTTCCTACAAGTGATGTGGAATATGAAGACAGGAAACAAGCCCTATCGTGAAGTTATGGCTTCATGGATTTGTAGGCCTTAAACTTTGTCACAGGTTAAAAGTGGGCCAGATGGACAATAAATAGTTAAGCTACCATGACTGAAGAAAAAAAACCCAAAATTGGAACTAATGTAGTGTTAGCACTGATCACTTATTCTACTTTTTTCTCCCTAAAAATGGTTGTCTTGGATCCTAGCAAATGGATATTGCATCTCTCATTCCTGTAGTTCTGAGGTTACCAGAAGTTAAGAATAAACATACTGTATCTCAGTCTCCTGTATGGAATGTATCTGTTAAGCCCTGCTGGCTGACGCACCAGTGCACCAGAGACAAAATCAGATATGAGGAAAATACATTTTGCTCTGCACATAAATGCCAAGTTTCTATAAGCACAGCCTGTCGTAGGAGCGGTGAGGGGCACGCGGGGCTGCGCTGGCCACAACGTCCTTAGCCAACGTCTGTAGCCCACAGGCTGTGCTTAGGAGCCGGTCTGGCAGGGACTGGAGCTCTAAAGACCTTTTTTCCACTTAGCTTGTTTTTTTCTCCTCAATGCACCCTCCTTTGACTTTCACGTATCCACCAGGACGCTGACACATGGGGAAGTCAAAATGAGATGGCAATCTCAAGAAAACCACAACAAATCAGGGAGCGTTCTTGATTGGTTTTCGCATATAAGTGAGTACTTGACACAACAAGTTGTGTTGAAAGATCCAAGTACTTTGAGACTCAGAGTATTTACAAGATCAAGTTGTGCATGTTATGGATAATTTCTGAAGGGCTGTTCAGCAAAATGCAGAATCAACATGTTGATTGATTTATTACCCTGCAGCTGGCAGCAACCTGCTCTCTTGGAGGAGAACCCCAGGTAGCGTCAGGAGGACGGGAAGCGGGCTGCAGTGCCAGATTCACTCCAACTGCCACACAGTTATCGGACACAAAGTTCTGCTGAATTTGTACATACCTAGTTACAAGGATCAAAATCTGCGAAGAGAGACCTGAAGCTGTGCAATATCACTGTTCTTTTCATCATTCCATATGTGTTCGTGTCCTCCTTTTCGTCTGTTTCTTTGGGGGTTTGGTTTCTTTTTTTTTTGGTAAAATAATGTCCGCATTAAGTATCCATTTATTTTATCTTGTTAAAACTGGCAAATGAACAATTTGAAAAAACAGCATTGTCATGTTGGTATTAGTCCTTATTTATTACGAGACTTAAGAAAGATGAAGTGACCAGTTACTGAGCAGAATGCTTTTCTAGGCACTTTGTGTAGTTGAACTTTTAACACTGATTTACTGACCGGGCTAAGGGAAAACATTACTTTTATTAAAATACTTGTTAAATAGTAAAAAGGTGTGAAGGGCTGAAACTAGAGGTGATTACACAAAAACATTCCAAAAAGTTCAAATTTTAGATTAAAGACAAATGTGTAAATATAACAAATAAATCAAATGGTTTTTCAAGTTTCTAGGTGCAATGCTGTTCTGGATGATTTCTAATTCAAAAAAATTCAATGCCAAATAATGTGTAACCTGAATTTTAGCTGGAGTTGTGAAACCAGATCCGTGTTTTAATCCCACCATCTGTAAGATGCAGAGAGTATTTGCCTCCTGTCTCAGAGATGTCTAATAAATCACTGACGGTTCAGCCACGGGACCGTCCATTCCAGCCCAGCCGGTTCCTCCCCCAGTCCGGTGCAGGGCTGGTTCTGGGTCAGCGTGGCCCTTCCGAGCCAGCGCCAGGTGCTTCGGGGGGCGCGGGCCCGCGGCAAAACCTCTAAAGCAATCTGAAAAAATTACTCTTTCAGTTACTGTGTGTAAGTTACCGAGTTTGTAGGTGCATCTTCAGTAACCAAAAAAATGTTGCTTTAAAGCGTTTTGTAGGCGCTGTGCGGTGGGATGAAAACGTGCAGCGAACAACGCTGTTTGTACTTCAGAACCCTGCCCAAACAATCCAGCCCCGGAAACAGACGAGGGAACATCAGGCTCGAGCCTCTGCCATTTCAGGTGACAACGCAAGAGCCAGCGCGTGTGACAGTGACAGTGACAGTCCGCCCAGCGCGTGTGACAGTGACAGTCAGTCGGCCCAGCGCGTGTGACAGTGGCAGTGACAGTCGGCCCAGCACGTGTGACAGTGACAGTCAGTCGGCCCAGCGCGTGTGACAGTGGCAGTGACAGTCGGCCCAGCGCGTGTGACAGTGACAGTCAGTCGGCCCAGCGCGTGTGACTGTGGCAGTGACAGTTGGCCCAGCGCGTGTGACAGTGACAGTCAGTCGGCCCAGCGCGTGTGACAGTGGCAGTGACGGCCCAGCGCGTGTGCCGGTCGGCTCTGCCAGCACCGGTCCCTGGAGGCACCGCGGCAGCTCCGGAGCGACCCGCTGGCCCGGTTGGAGGCGAAGCGGCCGCAGCCAGGAGCGCCGCTCCCCGTGCTGGGGCGGCGCCAGTTACACCCGCAGATCAGACATGGACTTTTGTCTCGTACAACAGAAGAAAAAAACCCCAACATTTTTCACAAATCTGAGGCAGAAGAGATGCAACGACAAGTAATAAATACTCAGCTTTGTAAGACCTTGATGCTTAAAAACTCTTGCATGCTACCAGAATTACCACTTCCATCATTTTACATGTAAGGATGATAATCCTTATTACTTGTTGCTGTAGTTCATTATGTAAATCTGGGAGAAAATCACAAAATTTGTACATAAACAGACACAAACCCCAGCAGGCAATTTGTGAGGAGCTGATGTTGTAGAAGGGCTTTTAGGTTTTCGAAGTTCCTGCTGTCTTGCAGCTTCCCAGGGCTGAAAGCAACTACGTGTTTGGAAGGCTGACGGTTCTCTCTTTGCAGCTCTAGAAATGTCTATTTCTGGGCTAAGGGGTTATGAAATACCTGATTTACTTAAGCAGTGCCAGGACTCCAGTGTTTCCTGTCCTTGCGCAATCGTAGTGAAGAGAAAGATTCTTCTGGGTCAGACAGGGAGTCAAATAAACAACAAGATGGCTGAAACCAAACATACAAGGCCTCTCATCACCTAATCCTGGATTAAAATGGATTGGGAAACAAAGTGGATGGTAGTTGATTACAAATACAGTTTACTACAAACACCACATTTTTACTAAAAACATACAAACTAGTTGGTAACATATAAAACAACATGAATAAAAATCTGTTCAGAAGAACCCTTCTTGACTTATTACCCAAAATAAAAATTAGCCACCAGGATTAACATTTCCTTTTATATGGCATTTAACTTCGAAGAATGTAATTTATGCTAACCATCCTTTGCAGATTTGCATTTAAACCTGTTCTGCGATGAGAGTTTGGGGCTTCGATAAAAAGAACAGTCCAAACATACCCTGCAAAACCATCCTTTGAAGCAGAAGAAATACCTGTATTTGCACGCTAGCAACTGATTTCTTACAACATCCACTCTGCACAGATACTCAGCTCAGTAAGAGCTGTGGAGAGGAATCGATAAAATATTGGTGAAAACGCCCGTCCCTGTTTCTGGCAGCACAAGGCTGGTATGTACTTAGCACAAGGGGACCAACCGTACTACAAACGAAAAGCCCCCAACCTCCATCCTCTCAGTTGAAAAGTAGAAACAAAACCTCCATAAATGTATTGTTTGCAGCACCAACCCCTAGAAAATGTTGTCTTTATGTTAAATAAGGCATTTCAACAACAACTGCACAGAAGGGTGCGTGTCCAAGTGCTCCATGCGCCATGGCTGGGCACACCAGGCCTTGCCCTTGCTCACTAGAGGCTCTTTTGCCAGGGTTCTCACTGCAGACAGACAGACAAACCGCCACCT
Organism: Streptopelia decaocto; assembly: GCF_964273445.1. Lineage (NCBI taxonomy): Eukaryota > Metazoa > Chordata > Aves > Columbiformes > Columbidae > Streptopelia > Streptopelia decaocto. Next base: position 365,441 of record NC_138659.1, on the reverse strand, counting down.
TTCAGCATCTTCTCCCTGCCCCGCTGGCCCGTGAGCAGCAGCTGCCTCTCTCATCAAAAGTCCCAGCTGGGTAAGCAGACAGAGGGAGACAAGGCTGAAAGTCGGGAGGAAGATGAATCGCCCCAAACCGGAGCTACGTGGGCCGGCCGGAGCCGTCCCGGGCGCTCCCCGCCGGGGCGCAGCTCTGCCCGCCCGCCGGAGCCGTCCCGGGCGCTCCCCGCCGGGGCGCAGCTCTGCCCGCCCGCCGGAGCCGTCCCGGGCGCTCCCCGCCGGGGCACAGCTCTGCCCGCCGGAGCCGTCCCGGGCGCTCCCCGCCGGGGCGCAGCTCTGCCCGCCCGCCGGAGCCGTCCCGGGCGCTCCCCGCCGGGGCGCAGCTCTGCCCGCCCGCCGGAGCCGTCCCGGGCGCTCCCCGCCGGGGCGCAGCTCTGCCCGCCCGCCGGAGCCGTCCCGGGCGCTCCCCGCCGGGGCGCAGCTCTGCCCGCCGGAGCCGTCCCGGGCGCTCCCCGCCGGGGCACAGCTCTGCCCGCCGGAGCCGTCCCGGGCGCTCCCCGCCGGGGCGCAGCTCTGCCCGCCCGCCGGAGCCGTCCCGGGCGCTCCCCGCCGGGTTGCAGCTCTGCCCGCCGGAGCCGTCCCGGGCGCTCCCCGCCGGGGCGCAGCTCTGCCCGCCCGCCGGAGCCGTCCCGGGCGCTCCCCGCCGGGTTGCAGCTCTGCCCGCCGGAGCCGTCCCGGGCGCTCCCCGCCGGGGCGCAGCTCTGCCCGCCCGCCGGAGCCGATGTCCTCCCACTCTCCAGCCCGGAACGCTTTCTGGTGAGGGTTCCAGATTGCCGTTTGTTCTGGGGTGTCTCCTTGCAGAATATACCGCCCGCTCCTTTACGACGCACCGCAAACCGACGCAGAGGGGCTGCGCCTCCTGGCCCCCTCAGCCACCATCTCAAAAGGTGTCAAAGCTTTTTCTAAAAAAAATCTTTTTTTTTTTAAGAGTTGAATTTAATAGTTTAAAGACTCCTGATAACTTTTCAAAAAGCTTTGGCAACAGAGCCTGCTACTGGTATGTGCATGAATATACATACATGGACTTTTTGTGTATATCTAGATATACTTTTATATATGTGTATGTGTGCGACAGATCACACACTTTCAACATCCAGAGACGCATGACAAAGGCACTCGGATGAGATTCCTGCTGTTCCTCAGAAACACCAAGCAGTACGTGCATCAGTGGTGAGCCCAGCATCAGCCCACAGAAACCTGGCTATCCACAAGCCCTAAGAACGAAAGCCAAAGCACATTTTCCACAACGAGAACAATCAGCCATTGGAATAATCTCCCCAGGGAAGTGGATTCCTCAACATTGGACATGTTTAAGGTTCAGCTGGACAGGACATCTTGTCTAGACAGGGCTTGTGCCAGGAAAGGCTGGACCAGATGATCCTTGAGGTCCCTTCCAACCTGGTATTGTGATCCTACGACTGAAATACCAAAACTGTAACTGGCCCTGCTGGCTGCTTCTAAAAACACCCTGTGCAGCTGCCCAGCAGAGGCTGAGTGACCGTGGCAGTGCTGACGGCTGGGAACTGTGCCCCATGAAGGTGACACTGAACATGCCCCACGTACTGTATCATCTTGAGCTAACCAACATCACTTCACCTCCCTAAAGTGAATTACTGAACTCTGTTGGAGCTGAAGTTCCTACTCTGCATCTTTGGACAGCAGGAGCAGGAGCAGGAGCCAACCCTCAGGCATCTCCCAGCACCACCGGGAAAAGCACCACGTGAACCCACGGAACACCCGCTCGCCCCAGAACCGCGCCCGACGCCAACGCCAAACACGGGCCCTGGGGCTCCAGCGTGGCACACACGTCCCGCACACACACACGTCCCGCACACACACACACACACACACGTCCCGCACACACACACACACACACACACACACGTCCCGCACACACACACATCCCGCACACACACACACACACACACGTCCCGCACACACACACACATCCCGCACACACACACACACACACACACACACACGTCCCGCACACACACACGTCCCGCACACACACACACACACACACGTCCCGCACACACACACACACACACGTCCCGCACACACACACACGTCCCGCACACACACACACACACACACACACACACGTCCCGCACACACACACGTCCCGCACACACACACACACACACACGTCCCGCACACACACACACACACACGTCCCGCACACACACACGTCCCGCACACACACACACGTCCCGCACACACACACACACACACACACATACACACACACACACACACACACACACACACACGCACACACACACACACACACACACACACACGTCCCGCACACACGCACACACACACACACACACACACGTCCCGCACACACACACACACACACACACACACAGACGTCCCGCACACACACACACACACACACACACACACGTCCCGCACACACACACACACGTCCCGCACACACACACACACACACACACACACGTCCCGCACACACACACACACGTCCCGCACACACACACACACACGTCCCGCACACAGACGCCCCGCACGGCTCTGCACGCAGGCCGCGCCCCTCACCGGCGCCTGCGGAAGGAGCGGCCGCAGATGAAAGCCAGCCCGACCTGGCGGTTCTGCTCCCGCGCGCCTCCCCACGCTGCGCGGCTGCGGGTCTGGCTCAGGAGATGAACAGCCGCTTCCTCGTCTGACAGCAGCAGCCCCCAGAGAGCGCGGCGGGGCGGGGCGGGGCTGCGACTGCTGCTTGTGCTCTTCCGGTAAAGCAGCCGAGAGAGAACGCGAGTCGGGTTCCCTGCAATACATGGTTCTGAATGAGCATTTTGCCTGTGTTTAGCCAGGATGGAAGTAAGCGAGCCCGGAGAGTTAAAAAAGCCCAGACAAAAATGGAAGCCAGCCCTGTCCTACAAAAGCATGGTTGAATTTGGAGCAAACACCGTGCAGAATTTTACCACAGTGCAAGGCAGGTATTTATTGGCTCTGCTGCTGTTCATCAACCCTGGAGACAGGGATATGCTGGGCATGCTTTTAAAAGAAAGTATCTGCATTTATATTTTTTCAAACACGTAAAGCAAACCTAGATAGCATCTTCAGAAATATTTCACGACGACAAATCATTCAATTAAAAAACTTGCCAATGCACACTTTGCATCTAATCCATCACAAAAAGGTATTTGCAGAACATAATGAGTCTCTTCAGGTTTTCTGATCTCATTCACCGGTGACGTTTCCAACCATTAACCATTTTCCTGTACAGCAGTAAACACCATGACTCACCTCTTTATCTTCTCCTCTTCCTCCCAGAGGGGGAACTCCGTGGAACACATTGTTTCCGTCATTTCATACACATCTGCCTTGGTGCTGTGTTTTTATGCTTGAGAAGGCAAAGAAGTGCGAATCGCAGGTGGAACCGGGGGCTGAGCATGTTCGTTGTTGTATTTAAACCCTGGGATGTCTGCGTTCTGGAGCTGACCTGGAGGAAGCTGATTTCACGCACAGAGCGGTGTCTGATGCTTCTGCTGGGCCAGAGGTATTCGATCATCCCACCATCTCTTAGTAGTCTTGGACCCAGGCCATAGATCAACTACAAATACTAAGCCACTCAATATATAATTTAGTGCAAAAACCAGTGTGAAATGGGAGGAAATGTTGGATATGATCCTGTTCTGTGCTGCTGTATTTTACCAAAGGCCAAGCTTCCTAAGCAAAGGTTTCAAGGCTGTGTCACGGCAGCATGAACAGCCTGAGGACAAGCGCTGTCAGAATGGGACGGTCTTTAAATGAACCATCCATGACCGAATGCATTAACTGTAGATTGTAGCACAACTGCCTATCAGTAATAACCAAAGCATGTTCCCAGGCTACTGGTTTAGTTGAACAAACATAAGTGGGTGTTTCCAAATAATAGTGGTTGTATCACGTATGTCACTTCATCAAAATCCCTTCTGATCAAGAAAACCTGTGAGCAGGTTCAGCTTGAGCCCCACTGTTCTCTGTCTGGTGTTACCTGTAGGACCCAGGTGTCAGTGTAGTTACACCTCATTAGACCTCAGCTTAAGCTGCTGGCTTTTCAGCCCATGTCCTCCCTTCAGTTTACTGAGAGAACATACATACACGTATCCCACATATCAGATCTAGTGATAAAAGTCATGTTCGTTTCTCTGCTTGTCCCTTCCTGGCCACTGCCACTTCCAGGTGACACAGGGATGCCACGAGGCACCATGGCAACCGCTGCAGACACCCGGGACACTGAGCAGTGACTTCTTCCCCTCCATGGCTACCGGCAGGAGACCATTATCCTCCCTGCAAACCTACATAGAAAAAGAAATACAGTTTATAAGTTTTATGATAAAGGTCCTACCAAGTGCAGAAAGCTATTTTCTTGCATATGAGTTAGCAGTTTGCCTTTGGTGAACTTTTCTGGCTTTGCTGAGGCCAGAGAAGGGCTGATACGAGCAGCCGTTGGCTAGAGCCCGGCACACAGGGTGGGCTTCTCGGGCCTAAGTCAGACAATTCAATGTCTAACGCAGAGGGGAGCGCTCCTTCTGCTCACCAGGGGTTGTGTTGACGATATCCATCTGAGCTCCTTCTGCTCACCAGGGGTTGTGTTGACGATATCCGTCTGAGCTCCTTCTGCTCACCGGGGTTGTGTTGACGATATCCATCTGAGCTCCTTCTGCTCACCGGGGTTGTGTTGACGATATCCATCTGAGCTCCTTCTGCTCACCGGGGTTGTGTTGACGATATCCATCTGAGCTCCTTCTGCTCACCAGGGGTTGTGTTGACGATATCCATTTGAGGCAGTACTTACATTTCCTGAATCTTACACCACGCTGAAAATTGTGATTCCATTAGAATATCTGCTGTTTTCTGGTAGGTGAATAGACTGAACACTGAAGCTGCTTGAGAACTTGCACCAATTGTGCTTTTGCTAATTCACTGTACTGGAGACTCCAGAGTGATGAAGCGATGGATCATCCTGGAGCTGCCCCAGGCAGAACTCAGCTGCTCCAGGAGGAGCGATGGAAACAGGACCAGCGCAGAGCTGCCCTGCCACTGGAGAGCATCAGAAGGGACGACACGGATGGACAAAGGGCAATGACGGGCAATTCAAAATGGAACACCTTGCAAAACGTATACAGTGACAATATATCAGACCTTCCATTTATCTTTTAGCAAGCAAGGTGTTCTTTTCCTTTAGTGAGTTCAGAATATTACAGTCTGTAAATATTAGCTGCTCTCTCAGGAAGGTGAATTTTCCTACTGGTTGGGAGCTGAAAAGCCGGAGTGAAAGCATGGGCTGCTTGACCACGATCCTGAGCTGGAGATCAGCTCCACGGTACCACCGGCGCTTGTGCTTCACCCAAGATCACCACGAAAACCGCTGGATCTCCAGCGCTCCAGGACTCGGGGCCGCCGGCTGCGCCGCGCGCTGCGCTCCGTGTCCCTGCGCGGCGCAGCCGAGAGCCGGCGGAACGGGCTGCGGGTGACACTGCGAAGGGCGTCTCACTGGCCTCGAGAGACGAATCCACAGTCAGAAGGATTGTTCACTTTCTGCAAGTACAATTTATGCTGATTTTCATGGCATTGCTTGCTTACAAGATGCTAAGACTGTTACAATATTTGGAAAGGACACAACTGGAAGAAGAGGTGTTATATGCATGAAATAGAACATTTTTTATTCTATACAAAGAATGACTGAATTTTTACACTCAAGTTTTGATATGATATATGTAAATATAGCATAACTTGTTTATACTGAACTTTGTCTGAATTAAGAAATCTATCTGAACTGAATTTATCTGAGCAAGTAACTTTAAAAAATGCGTTCGTCTACAATTTAACTTGGGAAGACTTTTATAAAGGGTGTCTATTTTTAAGACAATGTAAGTTCTCCATGTGGAGGAACAGGGGGTCTGTCTCCTTGCATATTAATTTGCAATTATAAAACAGTGTGGTTTCCTCAGAGGAGGTAAAAGCAGCGCTATAATACGTCAATTTTCTCTCCTGCTGGGAACAATCTCTTTGGAAAGAATATTCACTGTGAGGTACATAGGTATGAATATTCCTGACCGGTATCTCCATTGGAGGAAAGGGGCTGTGCAGCAGCCCTCCCCTTCTCCACAGCTCAGAGCGCGTCACGGGGTGAAGCTCTTTCAAAAGGGAGGTAGAAGTGCGCCCCAGAACCCCACAGGCACATGGACACGGAGCCAGCCTGGAGAACGGCGATGAAGTCAACCCGCGCTACGCTGACTGCACCAGTCTTGCGGAAAAGCAGCAATTAAAGCAGACCCAGCTCGTTGCTCTATTCTCAAAGCCCCTTAACACAGAAATTCCCCAAAAGATCAGCAGAGAGCAGAAAACAAAGGGCTCTCCCTTGTGGAAAGCAGAGCCGTGCCAGGGCCCGCTCCACCCACCCTGTGCCAGCACGGCCCCTCGGGCCAGGAAACCCGGGACAACGGCTCGAGAAGCACCGGGCCGGCACCGCGCCCCCGCGGCCGGCGACACGGCGCTGTGTCGAAGCACCGGGCCGGCACCGCGCCCCCGCGGCCGGCGACACGGCGCTGTGTCGAAGCACCGGGCCGGCACTGCGCCCCCGCGGCCAGCGACACGGCGCTGTGTCTCAGGTCACCTCAGGGACTTGTGCTTTACAGCTGATAGAAACTGGTCATGTTTGTTCTGATGAAAAAACTGTTTCCTAAGGACCTCTCGGTTTTTAAACCTGTCACAGAAGTGATGCAGTTTTATATCGTCACCACCTTCCTCCTCCAAATCCTCAGTAAATCATTCAGCTGCTACGAGCAGCACACTTGACATGAAAACCAAATTAAAGAAAAAGTCAAGATACTTGCATAAGGGAGACCATTCTTTTTCACCAGCAAGTTTCTTACAGAAGCAAAAACTTGACTGGTAAAAGTCACACCCACAGCCGAGATTGATCTGTCAGTCTTTAAAGCTGCGTGGTTTGATTCTCTCCAATGTTTCCCTTTATGCTGTACTTGCTTAGTAAACGCTGCAAACGCAAGGAAACGGCAGACATGATTGAAAAACGGATTACACAGATGTAAGGAATCAAAAAGCCACTGTTGGAAAAACAATATTTTTCAGAGTTATGCTTGGTTTGAGAAGATTTTTTGCCATGTTATTACACTAGATTAATGTTTTATGCATCACCTTTAAAATTACAAATGATTTGTTTTCTCACTGACTTGAAAGAGAAGGAAAGTAACTCTAAAGTGTCGGCAACTTTCTGCACCCGGGTTTTCAACCGACAGGGCGTCCAGGAGGAAGGTTACGGCACGGCCGCGGCTCCGGCTCCTGGGGCCGATCTGGCGTGGTGCAGGGCGGCCTGAATTCTGAAATGTGTTCGTGTTTCCATGGAGTAATTCTTGTAGTTTTGTCTAAAACAAAAGCAGATCCACTCTGATTAATATATGTTTTAAAAACATTTTTCAAGTTATCTTTATATGACTGTTCTAAGCAAAACAACTGTAGACACCAAAAAAGCCTTTCTTCACGAGCTGCTGTGCTGCCCCCTCTAAAACACAAAACACGCGTTCCGAGCCAAACAACACAGCTCTTGATTTGTGGTTCCACTGCCTGGCAATGAGCAGAAAAATACAGCTTAATGCGAAACTGAGTCTGGTCGACTCAACCAAATAGCACCCATATTAAATATCTGTAACACCCACTTAGGTTACAGGCGGAACAAATTTGAATACAAACATTTTCAGGATATATATTTTTAAAAATCATTTTAGTAAGATAGATTCATCTTAATTCAGCAGACACATTTCAAGCAAGTAGAGAAGAGGCAAAAAAGCCCAGGAGACAGAGAGAAGCCGTCCTGAAGCAGGAACCACCCGTCGGTGGGGCAGCAGCCCCACGCGCCCATGGGCTCGGGTAGCGGTGCCACGCTACGAGAGTTACAGAAACATTACAAGAATCTGGATTTTCATGGAAAAGCTTGTGTTAAAAAAAAAGAAAAACTGCCCCAGGACCACACGGAAGTGCAGATCCTGCTTAACAGGAATTAACACGTCATCTCCTGCAGGATGGCTACGGAATCCAGGTACCAAATGGGATCTGACTGTGGATTTTCTGTTAGAAGATACCTGTCATCTTTACAGAAACATGAACTATTGAACAGTTTACAAGCATTTCAGTTAAAAATCTGTCATCCAGTCAAGCACAGCAGCACGGTGTCTGTCACCACGGCGGTGCGGGTGAGAACACCCGTCCCGCACCAGCTCACCATTGCGTGTACACAACACCCAAGAGGCTGAGTGAGGAAAGGAGACGACTGGGTCATGCTGTGTGCTGATCTGGAGCCCTTTGGACTTTTCTCTTTACGTTGAGTAGCTTTTGCCACGCTGATATTGTATTTCTCATCCGTAGGCTGATATTCTTGCTTGTAGCTTACAGTTACACAAATGTAAGTATTTCCACGCATGACCAAGCCCAAACTGTTTATCATCCCGCTCCACTCTCTCTCCCAGAGCTGAAACGTTCCAGCCAGCAGCAGCCTGTGGATTTAGGTCAAGCAAATCGAGCGTCACCGCACAAGCCGGTGCCGTCCGCCCTCCTGCCAACTGCAAACAATTCTGCAGCCCTGAAACCCGCCGCGTTCTCCCCCTGGTGACTGCAAACACGCTCTGCATTCCCAGCTGAAAGCTTAAAACCCCAGCATTCTAACGTGGTGCAGCAGCTGCAGGTGGGAATGTAAAGACTGCAGGTTTTTAATGACTCACTGAAACAAGGAGGGGGGTTTGTGGTGGTGTTTGTTTTTTAAAAAAATATCATCACAGTTTCCTTGAGTTCTTTCCGCACAGCAAGTCTCACGTTGTCTTTCACACACTGGGCGCCAGCGTCTCCTGAAGAGCGGCGGCGCGGGGGCTCCCGTTGGGCAGCCCGTCCGCTGGGGGCCGCCACCGGCGCCGCACGGGGCCGCACGGGGCCGCCACCGGCGCCGCACGGGGCCGCACGGGGCCGCACGGGGCCGCACGGGGCCGTCACCGGCGCCGCACGGGGCCGCACGGGGCCGCACGGGGCCGCACGGGGCCGCTGCTGGCGCCGCACGGGGCCGCACGGGGCCGCACGGGGCCGCCACCGGCGCCGCACGGGGCCGCACGGGGCCGCGGGGACGGCCGAGGCCGAGCGGCAGCGCCGGGCGGGGGAGCAGCTCTGCATCACCAGCTTCTGCATCTCTGCTCAAGATGAGTCTGGGCGAAGGAAACCAGGGCAGGCGGAGAGGGCTGCTCTGAGGAATGCAAAACCAATTTAAGCACTTTCCACTGCGTTGTGCTAATGTAATTTTTGCTCTCCCATGAGCCTACAGAGAACCAGGCTGACAAGCACAGGAGATTCGGAACTGCAGTATTTTAATTCTGCGTGACAGGCTTTTGGCACAATCTCCAGCAGGCGGGCTCCCCTCTCTGCCTCGGACAGCAGCTCAACACAAAACCTCCGTCTGACCTTTCTGAGACCTGGGACCAGCCATCACCTCTGTAGCTGCTCACACCCAGTGACCGGTGGGACCCTCAGCACTCGGAAAGATGCAGAACCTGGACCCGTTCCGGATCCCGGCAGACAGGGAACTCCTCTGCTGCAGGACGCTCGGACAGGGCAAGAGCCATTTGGTTTGCATTCCCCCCATCAAGAAATTTTGGCTCAGCAGAGAAGTAAAGGCGCAGACAGGCAAAAAAAGTATTTTGTTAATTTTATAATAAAGAACATACATGATCAAGTCCAACTATTCCTGATAGACCTACTTTGCTAGAAAAATCAATCACACGAAGTAGTAAATGCAGGTGTTTCAGGTGCCTTTCAGATGCAGATGGAACAATACAAAAGTACTAAATGCAAAATGAAGCATTAATCTTAAATATATTTCATCAAGGAAAGAAAACAGCACCGGTAGCCATCAATTTGAGCAATGTTATTTTAGCCATAACTCAGAGTTTTGATTTAATTTAGTACAGCTCTTATGATTAAGCAAATAGACTACGAAGATTACTACGTTTTGTTACACATGGGTTATTTCTTATGGAAGCCTTTCAAATTCATATTAACATCTTGAAATGTTTTTTGCTCTTATCAGAATGGATGAGTAAGTGACAGACCAGACGATCAGACAATGTCTACAACTAGAAAGGTCCAAACCAAAACTAAGGTATACATGCTGCCATTCAAAAAATGGAACAATGAGTTTCCACTATATTAATGAAATGTGTCTGCTTCCCGCTAACCAATAAAATACCATCCTGACTCATCAGGCACCAGCACAGCCTTTCCCTTGCTTACTTTGCTCTTTCCAGTAGTTTTATTGCCTCTCCTCTTCTGTCCTGGTCTAGGTACAATATCGCCAGCTCCAGCAAGGCATTTGGAATGAGATAATGGTCATATTTTATCTTCTTCTCACTGCATTGGAAAAGAAATAGCCTCAAGATCTTGCAATGGTATATTGTTTCCCTCATTTAACAGCTCCAACACAAATAAATAGATTAGCTGAGAAGGAACAATCGGTCTCTGTTACAACACTTGTCATGTTCTCTGTCCAAAGCTGCCATCCAGGTTATTAACTGTGTACTTTGCAAAACCATCCCACACATCTCAGGGTTGCGAAACCTTGCCTTTATTATCATGGAAGGATTAGAAAAGATGACAATATTATGAGCTCTATCCATGTGAACTGACAAAGAGAGACGCCGCAGCGTCCCCCCAGGAGTCCCAGGGTGACCCTGCTGCCGTCCGCAGGCCGTCCGGCTTTTGGGTGCGGCGCATCTGTGACCCGTCAGAGAACGGGCAAACAAAATACGAGTGCTCTCAACATTTTTCTGCACATATAGCCCCCCAAAAAGGAGAAAACAGCTCAGTAAAGGTGCAGATTTGCAATTCTTCTTCTATACACGGCTAACAACACTGGCAATTAAAACTGCAGTTCCTTAATATCAAAGTAACTGAAATGAATACTGCAGTCCTCTCCCTTCTATTCATCTCATGGTTCCATCTCCTCTTACTTGATACGAACAGTACTAAGAAATTCAAGAGCTCTCCTATATGCCATGTAAGGAAACTTACTTTAAATAGATGTAATTAAAATGGCCTTCTGCTTCCGAGATGTTCCCCAAATGCTTGAGGCATAAGCCCTTTAACAGCTTTATCACGCACTGGTCATCTACTAGTACTTCTGTAGCTGCAAGGTGAAGTAAATGGCACATTTTAGAAAGCCCTGGAGCAGCAGAGACTGTCCTGCCTGTAAGGAAACTTTCACCAGGTAGGTGTGAGCACAACCTGTTTACTGGAACAGAAGGAACTAACCGGTCAGTGTAATTCATTTAATGCAGAGGCAAACACACACCAACCCTTCCATGAATCGACCAAGCTTTGACTAAAAATCGTTGGGCTGTTCTTTCCCTCCCTACTCCCACTGAAAGGCTGTTCCACAATCTTACTGTTCTGGCACCTGAAAACTAATTTACAGTGTCCACTTTGGAAACTCTGAGGTTCAGTTTAAAATCTTTTAACCTTCTGCCTTCACTGCCCTTCCATATTTACAGTTGTCCTTTGGCTCCCAGCCACATGACCTATTAGCACGCAAGTATTTCATCCATTCTCCGCCTTTGTTCAGCTAAACAGAAACGCGCCCAGCTCTGCTGCCCGCGCTTCCCCTCCCCCACCCCCTCACTGTACCTTCTTCTCGCTCCCAGAGTCTCCCCAGTGCCCAGTTCAAAGTCAGGACTATTGTCACCCTTTCTCCACCAGAAATTTTTTGCATAGTACATTTCAGAGAAAATACCTGGCTTTTCCATAGCCGTTCCTTACAGGCAGCTTAGTCTTAATGCTGACAAGCAAAATCTTCAGCTTGCTTGCTCATTTCCAGTTCATGAAATACTAACTAAAAATAATTTCTGCAAAACGTCCGATACCGCACCTCCTGCTATGGAATATCTCTGTTTTCACTCCTCCAAACCTCACCTGGTCCTGCTGCTGCCGCTGCAGCTGACGGAATGACACACGCTGCACGAACCAGCTGCTTCCCTGGGGACTACGCACCTGCAGTTACGGTGTATTACCCACGGCCCTCCTGTGATCAGATTAACTTTACTAATGAGTATCTCTCTTTATTCGCAGATAATATCTTTAGCTATTGCACTGTAAAATAGCTGCTTAAACCATATCACGGGTTACCTGAACTACTTGCCAATGCTGCTTCTGCTTCAGTTAAAGTCTCTAACATGCCTTCTGTTAAGTTGGGACATTTTCCAATTACAGCGTAGCCGTTCCAGATATACATCATTTCCTAGGGTCAGGGAGAAATGACAACATCATTAATTACAGTGCTGGATAAACGCAGTTATCAAATACTTCAGTTTATCTCTGTGTGATGAAAAAGTGACAGATTCCTTAAATAAACAGTTTGTCAAAACATATTTTCATTGCAATTGAAAACTTGTTACACTGGTTTTCTGAACAAATTAGCCCTGGAAGATAACTAAAGAGCCATTTACTTCATACAATGCAAGCAGCATTGCTTGAACAGAACGCAAACACAACCCCACTGAGAGATAAAGGAAAGCGCCAACACAACAGACTTAAACCATTCACGGCAGGTGGGTAGCTGTCCCCTGACCCTCCTCTTGTTTTTCGGCTCTGTCCCAGCCGGGGCAGTAATAACTATCAATAACTACCATGTGCTGCTTCCATAGAAAAATGTACGAAATCCGAGGACAAACAAAACCAAAACCCCTGACCTGTAAGCCAAGGTCAAACAAACCAACAGGATTTCAGAGCTGAACTGTGAACCCCTTAAATTCTCCAGGTTTGTTTGATGTTCCCACACAAAGCAACTTCTTCCTTATTCAACTATTCTTACAGTAAATTTTATTAAAAACTATTAGTTTCATTCCTATTTTTTACTGGGGTTCTCTTAGTACATCACCAGGCCAAATGGGCCCATTGCTGCGAGCAATCACAAAGTTAAATATACTGATATTATGTTGATGCTATATAGACTTACAACTGGTCCTGAAGACAAGCTAGTTATTCTATTTATTTACGCAACCTAGTCTGTATTTGATAATCTAACACTTTTTGATAAAATTTCTGTATAGAATAATTGAATTCTGGAACTCTAGCATGAAAACCTGTCAGGCTGGAACAGATGAGACAGCGCGTTAACCCCATTGCTGCTGCTTTCACCACCTGGTCTCTATTGATTGGAAAACCTGCACTGAGCTTACTGTGTCTACTGCAGATTTGTTAACGGGGTTTTGATACAGAAGTACTCAAACTACGCTTATTCCAGGCTAAACCTCTGACTCTCTCCTCTCAGCAAGTCCCTTCACAGTGAAAAGAAAAATGCCAGAGATGAGATTCTGCACCCAGTATCGCACCCTCGGTGCTCTGAGCGCTGGGCTGGGGCGCTGCTGCCTCGGAAACGCCACCGCAGCAGGAGCGGGACACGGCGCCCGCCGCGCCAGGAGAGCCAGACCAGCTCTGCTCAGCACCCCAACAGCCGGCCGAGCCCACCGCAGCAGAGCCAGACCAGCTCTGCTCAGCACCCCAACAGCCGGCCGAGCCCACCGCAGCAGAGCCAGACCAGCTCTGCTCAGCACCCCAACAGCCGGCCGAACCCACCGCAGCAGAGCCAGACCAGCTCTGCTCAGCACCCCAACAGCCGGCCGAGCCCACCGCAGCAGAGCCAGACCAGCTCTGCTCAGCACCCCAACAGCCGGCCGAACCCACCGCAGCAGAGCCAGACCAGCTCTGCTCAGCACCCCAACAGCCGGCCGAGCCCACCGCAGCAGAGCCAGACCAGCTCTGCTCAGCACCCCAACAGCCGGCCGAACCCCCCGCAGCAGGAGCGGGACACGGCGCCTGCCGCGCCAGGAGAGCCAGACCAGCTCTGCTCAGCACCCCAACAGCCGGCCGAGCCCACCGCAGCAGAGCCAGACCAGCTCTGCTCAGCACCCCAACAGCCCGGCCGAGCCCACCGCAGCAGAGCCAGACCAGCTCTGCTCAGCACCCCAACAGCCCGGCCGAGCCCACCGCAGCAGAGCCAGACCAGCTCTGCTCAGCACCCCAACAGCCCGGCCGAGCCCCCCTGCGCGCCTCCGCCCTCCTCAATCTCCAGAACCTGAAAGGCCAATCAAAGGAACTAATCATTTCCTCTCATTTCAGCCTTACCACTCAGCGGGAAGCGGCCCCAGTGAATACCCATGCTACGCCCTAACAAATGTAATTCTTTGAGAAGCTGTGCCACACATTCAGCTGGTGGGCTGAGAAATGACTACTCGCTGGTGTCTCCAAGAGGCTCTCCTTGCTCAGCCATTTTCCTGAAGAGTATTTACTAACTACCCATCTGTTTCTCAAACACAGCAGCTCAAAGCACTGCAAATTCTAACAGTGTTGCACTTGGCAAACCTGTGTATTCACAAATCTTTTCTGTTCTTTCCTGTGTTCTTTGCAGGTAGATTATTGTTTCAAAGTGCAGGTGGGCGAGGCAAAGGGCCCTTGTGCGGCTGCTCTCGCGTGGCCGCAGGGAACCGGCCAGCATTGCAGGAGAAAAATGAATTAAAAAAGCCAACAGTATGCAGTAGCTTTTTGGAGTGTTAAAGGATTTGGTTGCTTCATCCTGGCACCCGTGAGTTACTTTGGAGAGCAAACATTCAGGAGCCCATAAAATAGGTGCTGACCCGTAGTGCCCAATTCTTGCATTGTTTCCTTGATTTTTCCCCCTCCTCACTTGTACCTTTAAGTCTTCTTTTAGTAGTCTCAGTAAACAACACATGACAGAAGAGACCCAGGGCAAAGTTCCTCAAAAGGAATCAAAGGAAAGAAAGCTGTTAGGAGCACGCTCGTCTAGAGCTGGAATAATGAGTTACACATGCAACACAGTTACGTGTCGCAAACAACTGGCGGAGCTCCCTGCGGCTGGTGCGCGCCCCAGTTTCACCGCATTCCTCGCATTCATTTGGCTTTGCTCTGGGAACATTCCAGTCTCCTGCAGAGGTTCTACCTTAGAAACACGGAAAGATTCAACTCCATCTCAGTTTTATTTCCAGAAATTTTAAAATGATAGTAATGAAGGGGATGGGTGTGTATTTCTAACTTACCAAAGGTGGAACAGGCAAGGGAACGGGGTTTGGAGAAAGATATCGTCGAGCTTTCCGAATTGCAAATTTTTCTGTAGGCAGCGATTTCCCTGCAATTTTCAGTTTCAAACTGGGAACAATCCTGAAAGTTTAAAGGCAAATGTAAGGAATTTTTCCTCTGGGAAAACACATTCAAACATTAACAAAAAAAATCAAACCAAAGAGAACTTTAAAAAGCTGTTGCACACTGAGTTATTTCTACCTCCAGGGAAGCTGCGCAACACACATTCACAAAAGCTGCCTTTATGCGGGGCACGTATGTCTTTATGCGGGGCACGTATGTCTTTATGCGGGGCACGTATGTCTTTATGCGGGGCACGTATGTCTTTATGCGGGGCACGTATGTCTTTATGCGGGGCACGTATGTCTTTATGCGGGGCACGTATGTCTTTAGTCTTCCTCTTTAATCAGGCAGGAAGGCCAGCCCAGGTGGCGCCCCCCTTGCCAAGGGCCCATCGCCCACGGACCGAGGGCCGGGGGCTCTTGCCGGCGCTGCTCCCGTCCTCCCAAAGACCAAACTGATTCGCTTTGTGATGGATCCCACAGCCAGTGAAATCTGCTCGTAATGTTTATATATGATATAGAAGGCCTGAAAAGTATCAATATATTGCAATCACATTAAAAAGTGATATTTAGATTTTACAGAAAATTTTTAAAGCCAAAGAAATCCATTTTCTTTGGACCAACAAATTTTTGGCATTTTTGAGCTTAAACATTACAGTTAGGTTAATCCACTGTGTTCATAATGCATATATTCACTTGCACGTTTAACTATTTCATGTTTCTCTCGGACTCAGAAGCCAGGAATCGAGTTGTACTGATGCTGCCTGCACCAAGGGGACACGTCTCGCAGCCAACCCACTGAAGGCTTCCAGACTTTACAGGCCATTTGACAAAAAGAGAAAACTGGAAAAGAATGCGAGTACTGCAGGAACAGCAGCAGCCACTGCATGGCTGGCAGCCCCAATGCCCTGTCCTGAAGCGTTTCAGGACGGCAGAAATACGCTGTCTGAACTCAGAGTCCACTTCATTTCGTCCTGCAACTTCTTACCAATCCAACACTATTTGTGCGGATCCTCCAAGCTGCGCTATGAATAATTTCGCCTCTCTTCCCCCAACACCACGGCATGAAAAGACGGGAAATTGTTGTAACTGGGTGTTAGCAAATTTTACCTAAATAATTCAACTACGTTGTCTCCAAAAGGACTGCAGTCATCTGGTCCAAACATACTGAGATAAGCAGCTTTCATGTAAATGTAAGTAGCCTGCAAATGCAATCAAAAATATCTGTATAGAAAAATGAATTTACAGCATCACCATTATTGATGTGAACTACAAAACAGGAACAAAGGGGTAGAAGTTGCTGCTTTTGCTCACAAACCTAAGCAATCTTACAAAATTTTAAGCAGGAGATGAGCAGTTTAGAAAGTGGAGTACAGATTCCTTTTTTCATCACGTATGTCTTTGCTTACTTTGTACCAGTTTATAGTTTATGTCCACATTCCAAGAACAAATGTCATGTTTGTGTAAAGCGAATTTTTATTACTCAGGAATGCACGCTAGAAAACTTATGAAAAGGTCATGCTCAGAGAAAAAAAATGCTACTGTATAGTCTGTCTGTTCCCTCAAATATTAGGTTCTAGAGAACATGAAATGGTTTTTGAAGGGTTCCACGATTTCAGATCATTAAAAGTACTGATTTCATAGGAATTCCTGAGCAAACACACATTCAGCAACCAAGGAAAGCAAAGCAGCAGACAGTGTAACTCCTGCAACAGCAGAGGATAACAGTGGCTGAGTTCTTGATTTAACCATGACCTTCAGGAGTTTTTGGGAATATTTTAAGCTGTGATTATTTATTTACACAGGAATCTAACAGTGCACGTATGCGGACATCTTTCATTTAGCTCATGTAGTTACTAATTTGCTACTATCACTTTGCACTGTAGGTTACATATTTACAGGAAGCCTCTTCTCTGCTTCTCTAAGGCCCCTGCAATATAGCACAAAACTCTACACACGGCCTAAATGGACACGTTAATATTAACCCTCAAATACGTACAACGTAGAGTAGAAAAAACAGAGATACTCTCCCCACACACGTAGTTTGATCACGTTAAAACCAAACAAGCCAATAAAACTCCCACCAACCACACATACCCCCTGGCCAGACTTAACTCGTTCTGACGCATTTCCCTGGGGCTCGGGGGAGACAGAGGGAAGAAAGCTCGCGGGTGTGGGTGGAAGGGCTGCTCCCTTTCCCATGCACAGGGCAAGGCGTCTCTTCTAACTACATTTATTATCCTGGAGGCACCACCACGGCTAGCCTCACTCACCACCAAAAGAGCTTATATCCACAATAGAAATAAAGAAATGGCAACTCATACCATTAACTGCAGCGCGTTGATGACACAACCAGTAAATGCACAGCAGAACATCTTTAACAAGTTGTTCTTCATCTACAAGTCAGGCCCAAGAGGTTTCTATTTGCCCTCAATCTGTTCAGATTTGAATGACTACTATTCACATTGTTCTACATGAGCCACAGCAGACAGGGTTCATCTGCAAAGCTACAAAAAGTCAACTCAAGTCTTACGAGGGGCAGCTGTGGGAGCTGGGGCTGTTCAGGCTGGAGAACAGGAGCTGAGGGGAGACCTTCTTGCTCTCTGCAACTGCCTAAAAGGAGGGTGTGGAATGGAGGGTGTTGGTCTCTTCTCCTAAGTATCGAGTGATAGGACAAGAGAAATGGCCTCAATTTGTGCCAGGGGAGGTTTAGATTGGATATTAGGAAAATTCTTCACTGAAAGGGCTGTGGGGCATTGGAACAGGCTGCCCAGGGCAGTGGTGGAGTCGCCATCCCTGGAGGGGTTTAAAAGGCGTTTAGACAAGGTTCTTAGGGACGTGGTTTAGTGCTAGATTTAGGTTAGGTTATGGTTGGACTCGATGATCCTGAGGGTCTCTTCCAACTGAAATGATGCTATGATTCTATGACTCAATCTGATGGAGAGTTAACAGATAAGTAGAGGGCTTTCCACCCTCCTGTTGTGCTTAACTCACCTTTGACCAAGTGTTTTCCTTGCTTAGCAGGTCTGCATAGAAGAAAGCCATCTTCCACTGACGCTTGTAGGTAAAGCACCACATGAGCTCCCAGTAACACATGTGATGGAACTGCTTCCAGTACTGCTGCGCCTCGCAACATTCTTCATACCTACTCACTGCCTGAACACAGAGATTTCCAAACGCTGCCTTAATCACGTGTAAATGCGCATACGCCCATCCTATAACAGACACTGGGTCTCCGGGATCTGCCGGCATAGCTCCTGCAACTTCCCAACTATTAACAGCCCAGTATTCCCCAAGATCACATCTGCTGGCTTTACACAAGAGATTCTTGGCTCTAGACTCAAGCTGGTGTTAGCCAGCTTGCCCCGTCACAGAGCTCCTCATCCCTGGAGGCTGTATTAAGCACAGGTGAAATGAATGTTTGTGTCCAGGGAAATTAGGAAACTAAAGTCAGAGGACAGATGCTCAGCTGACACTGATTATTGCAGCTCCAAAGACTGGAAGGGAGCTCTCACACTGTACGCCAGCTGATCCTCCACCTCCGAGCACTTTGGACACACATTCTTCATTTCCCTAATTCTTTCAAGTCTTGTATGACTCTTTGCTCAGGCTGAAGGCGAAGGATTACCACTGGATGTTATTAAAGGCACAACTTGCTTCATGATAGGAAAGGCAATGAGAAAACTCTGCCATTAATACTGGCAGACTATGACCAGAATTTGAGAAATGAGCAAAATGAGCTCGTCAAACAAGCTATTCAAAATAGTTTTCAAAATTCCTATTTGTAATTCATGAACTAAAGATTACATACATGCCAAAGCCACAGGAAGTATTAGCCAAAATGGTAACATTGTTCCTGGAGGAAAGTTTCTAAAGCTCTTGAAACTTACTTCCCAAGAGCAAAAGGATTACTTACCGCATCAATATTACCCTTCAGTGTTTCTATCCTGCCTGCAAAAAACAGGAATATGGCTCCCTGTAACAAATAATAATAAAAAAACAAGTATTCTGTAACAGTTCTCAAGCTGATCATACAGTCTAGGTCTTTGTTACCTGGCAAGAAAAATTAAACAATCATACAAAACTAAATTATGATTAATTTTACCTTTGGATAGCGAGTCAAGTAAGGCTTAAGTAGTCTTTCTGCCTCCTCAACATTTCCTTTTCCTGTCCCTAGAATAAATAAAAATGCAAGTGATAAAAACAGTAAGAAAAGAAAAAACAAAACAGGAATGCAAGGTACAGATGAGCCATCCTCATCTGGCCAATACATAAGCTCCTCTTTGGTAAGTCAGTCATAAATACAGGTTGGTGTTGCACTAAGCCAGAAGAACCTGAACAACATTGTGCTTACTGACTTGAAAACTCACTTGTGCACAAACACATTTTGTAGAATGCTTTAGAGATAACAGGGAAATATGTCTCAGCAGAAAAAGTCAGGGATGACATATAAACGTGATAAAAGTATTCAGGAAGCCATTACTTATAGCCAGTATTTTAAGCTCCCAAATTATGCACCTGACTGCTGAGGATGGATTTAGCTCTCACAACGTTCTTTGCGATCCTCACCGGGTCCCTTCTCATGTGCTAAGCAAACTTCTGCCTTGAAGACTAAGACACTCTTAAGTTATGACCACTACTGTAAAATTACCCCCAAATGAGTTACATTTAATCTGGTCATGAACAAACAATTCACCAACAAAAAGGTGATGGAATAATCTTTTTCCCCTCTGTGTCCCACAAGAACTAATCAAATCCAAGAGTTATTATAAACAATCTTACCTAACACAAAGGTCATGAAAGTATGATAGCAAAGCAACAGCATGGTACACAGCACCGACCTAAAGCTGTATGACGACGCTCCCTCCTGCAGCTGCCGCAGACCGTGCTCCTGTGCAACAGAGGCAGGACAAGGCGTCGGACAAGAACCAAAGTCGTGTTTTGCTAGTTTGTCAACTTGTGCAGCGTCAGCTACAGATTGCTCACTCACCAGGTTCCCCAAATGCATGGACATCCGTCGCTTACACAGCAATCAAAGATAAAAATACAGGAATTCATCTAACAGTTTTTCATGGAGTTATTGCTTAGCCTGGAAAACATCCAATGGCAGAGCAGCAACGTGGGATGTATTACATGGTTAACAAGGGTGATGGTGGTAAGCTGCTGTTAAACAGCGATCCAGAAACACAAAACACAGAGTTTTGAAATGCAAGGCAAATAAAATGTATCATCTTTGTGCAGTGTAACCATGTTTGGTGTTATTCACTGCATAAGCAAGTTAAAGACAGCAAGAAAAAAACAACCTACAACTAGCAGGGCAAAAGGATGTTTCTAACTATGCTAAGAACAAAAGGAGCTTTGCAATGGTGTTGGCCCACTATCACCAGTGGAAAAATATGATGAAAAGAATATTTCTGTTCCCTTTGGGAAGAAGGAAAGCCATCAAGTACAATACGACGCTGCATTCATATTCAGTGAGAGCATGACGGATAACCAGCTTTAAGGATTTAAGCTCCTGAGGCAACAGCATTTAGCAGCCCATTCTAGGACCAGTTCCCTGACATCAACAGCAAGAATATAAATATGCAAACATATTAAACACAAGATATGCATACTAGTAAATATGCTCAGCGAGACATGCACTGTGTGCGGGGGAAAATTCTGTTTAAAAGTTCCACTACGACTGCAATGGAAAGTTACTGGCACACGATGTATGTGCCTATAAGGACATCCTTCAGAGCAGCTGCTCTATAAACAGGGACCCCGAGGGACGTCCACCAGAGCCGCTGCGGAAGGTACCGGCGACTCCATTCCCATCTCCGCGCGTCCGCATCACAGAGCGGCGCTTCCTGCCCACCCTCACCGCTCACCGCATGACCCTGCAGTCCGTAATCATATTCGAACTTTCATCATACGCGTACTCCTTCAGTTAACTAGTGTGGTTAAGTGTTTTCATATAAATACGGTTATTTTGTATTTTAAAAAAAATTATTAATTACTGTCCTAGAAAAAGGTGCCATTAACAGATATATTTGCAGGTCAATTAGTATAACATCTCACCCAGACAAAATAACGGAAATACTGACTTGCACGTCACTTCAGAATACATTAGAAGATAGTAAAATCAGTACTGAAAATCAATGACTTCATGGAATTACAGCCAACTTCATTTTCAGCTGAGAGCAAAGGTTTGATTGATACAGATCAGTTACAAAATATGATACATTCAGTTTCTTTAAACTGCCCAGATGAAAACCACAAATATTTGGGTTTTTTTAAAGTAGCACTAAAGCACTGGGAGGCAGAAGAAAGACAAAACATGCTCTGGAATGAATTTTGGCAGAAAAAACATCCAAAGTAGATTTCCAAAGCACATTTTTTTGAAGTGAAAAACCTTCAGGCTGGAGATTTCACCGAAATCAGCACTGGGCCTTACAGTGTTTGAAATCTTCCATATAATATAGAAATACATATAAAATGAATGCCGATCACGTTTGCGAATAGCACCAAGAACGATACAGAAACAAATTAAATTAGTCGTATAGAATAATTCAGTCATTTGTGAAGTTGATCTCGCTTATGTATTTTAGTCTCAACAATGTATTTTAACCCGCCAAACACAAAGTCGTCCTGTCGCGGACACGGCACGAAGCCCACGGGCGCCCCTGCGTCCCGGAGGCCTCGGCATGAAGGAGGCGTGGCCGCTGGCCGGCGGGCGGTGCCGCCCCGCACGCCCAGCCCGCCCCGCGCGGCACAGCCCGCCCCGCGCGGCACAGCCCGCCCCGCGCGGCACAGCCCGCCCCGCGCGGCACAGCCCGCCCCGCGCGGCACAGCCCGCCCCGCGCGGCACAGCCCGCCCCGCGCGGCACAGCCCGCCCCGCGCGGCACAGCCCGCCCCGCGCGGCACAGCCCGCCCCGCGCGGCACAGCCCGCCCCGCGCGGCACAGCCCGCCCCGCGCGGCACAGCCCCGCGCGGCACAGCCCGCCCCGCGCGGCACAGCCCGCCCCGCGCGGCACAGCCCGCCCCGCGCGGCACAGCCCGCCCCGCGCGGCACAGCCCCGCGCGGCACAGCCCCGCGCGGCACAGCCCCGCGCGGCACAGCCCGCCCCGCGCGGCACAGCCCGCCCCGCACGCCCAGCCCGCCCCGCACGCCCAGCCCGCCCCGCGCGGCACAGCCCCGCGCGGCACAGCCCACAGTCCTGCTCTGCGCAGCACGCGTATCAGAGAACGCTCACTCTGCACTTCAACACCCCTAACTTCCTGTATTAAACGAACAATACAATCAGCAGACACAAACTGAAAAAAAAGAAATCTATAAGTAGTTACGATCAGTATTACAACACTTGCTTGTAGAAAAGGTGGTAACAAAGCTGCTCCTCCTCAAAAACACTCCTGCCTTTTCAAGCACCTGCTCCTTCTCCGCAGGAGCCTCTGGAGAGCCAGCAAACGAGTCAGCTGAGTGCGGTGTCAGAGCCGGACAGCACCCCGGGTGATCCTCACCGCGGATCAAACCAGGATCTCGGGACCAGATCACGGGCAACCAGCGCCCGAGCCTAAGGAGCAGCGCTGCAAACAACCCGCGCCCACTGGTGCCAGTCACTAGGGAGCACATTATATTTAATTGTTAGGACACGCCTTCTAGCCACAAGAAACCCATAAATTTCCCCCACACCTATGTCACAAGTGATATGAGCAATCCCAGAACACCAGGAATGAGCTTCCAAACAAAGTCTATTACAGGGCGTATTGCTACAATATAAAACTGATGTCAAGGCAATAACTGCTTGTGATTTCTCCAAAATACCTAAACCACATCAACATGTTTAGGTTTTGTTTCACATAAAACGTACATTACTCTGAAGGGCATATGGTATAAGGCAGAGCAGGGAGCAATGATGCTTCTTAAGCAATAAATGTGATCCAATATGTTAACTTCCACCTTTCTGTGCAATTTGCTCGTAACATACCATGATCTCTTAATTCCCAAGACTGTCACTACATTGTATTACGTCAGCATCTCATTGATTTGATCCTTGCCCCAAGACATCCCGTGCTCCGTCCCTCAGGCCTCCCCCCAGGACCGGTGGGGATTCCCACAGCGAATGCAGGGCCAGCGAGGACACTGCTCAAAACCACTACCAGAAAATACTGAGATTGCTTGATACTTGTTTCAGCTGTCACCGACTAAAATCCATCTACCTTCCTGATGCAACAGCTCTTGAATGATATCTTAAAATCACTCCCTTTTAATCAGGGATCTCGACAACAAAAGCAAAGTCATCTTTCATGTCCCATGACCTGATGACAGTATCGCAGGCTTAGCAAGAGGGATGGATAAAATTAACAGCCTTTACAAAGAACTGACTAATTACACTGGTATACAGGGCATCTGAATATATCCCATGAAATACTTTTAGATCTAACTTCATTTCAAAGTTGCAGAAGAGATAAAAATACAATTCAAAAAGATGGTTAGTGGGGAACTGAAATTCAATTTATTACAAATTAACACATCAAAAATATTCTTCAGCTCAGCTGCTTTACGAAAAATATCCTCCCACATCAAAAATTATGATTTCAAAGAAACTGGTTCTATCTGAACGTTTTCGTGCCTTCTCCTGAAACCACGCTGTCATCTTACCCCCGACAAATTGCATTTAACATATGGTGGGCTCACATCAAACTTTTCTACAGTTTAGCAGCACAGCATTTGTAATCGTCTACAAAATAAGAATGAGAGTAAATACTACCCTGAGACTGGCAGAGAAGCCAGCAAGAAGGGCTCGGTGCCGACACGGGGACGGTGCAAGGGCTCCCATCTGAGTTAGTGCCGCGGCGCGCAGCTCCGCGCGGGACGCACGGCGCACGGCTCCCCGCGGGACGCATGGTGCTCCGCGCGGGACGCACGGCGCGCGGCTCCCCGCGGGACGCATGGTGCTCCCCGCGGGACGCACGGCGCGCGGATCCCCGCGGGACGCACGGCGCGCACAGCTCCGGGACGCACGGCGCGCGGCTCCCCGCGGGACGCATGGTGCTCCGCACGGGACGCACGGCGCGCGGCTCCCCGCGGGACGCATGGTGCTCCGCACGGGACGCACGGCGCGCGGCTCCCCGCGGGACGCACGGCGCGCAGCTCCCCGCGGGACGCATGGTGCTCCGCGCGGGACGCACGGCGCGCAGCTCCCCGCGGGACGCACGGCGCGCACAGCTCCGGGACGCACGGCGCGCGCGGCTCCCCGCGGGACGCACGGCACGCACAGCTCCGGGACGCACGGCGCGCGCGGCTCCCCGCGGGACGCACGGCGCGCACAGCTCCGGGACGCACGGCGCGCGCGGCTCCCCGCGGGACGCTCGCTCCACCTGCTGCCCAGCGGGGGGGGCAGCGCCGCCCGCACCGCGCGCTGGGCGGCAGAACCGCACCGGCCTCAGCACTCAAGTACCGTTTAACACAAATAAGCGTGTATGTTGACTAACGATACAAGGCAAAGGAACAGTGACAACAGCACAACAGCCACATCCTGGACTGGTGGGGACAAACGCGGCCTGAGGCTACTTTTACACTTAATACTTTTATACTTTCTTGATCTTATCCTACCTACTGTTCTGAGACTCCAGACTGCTGTTAAGTTGATCATGTTGGCCACAGTGCCTACAAATGGTTTAGGAGGTAATGGAGCTTTGGGCACGGCCTCATTTACTATCAGACACGACACATCTGCGAGACAAGAACAGTCCCTGGGGGCAAATCTGCTGGCCTGAAGGCAGATTAGTGTCGTGGAAGATACCACAATGTAATTTCCTAACCAGTTTTAATCAACACATGACCCACACCACAAACAAGCTGTCCTCTGGTGCGCTGTAGCTCTCCCAGGTAAACTGTAAACAGCCCAAGGCTCTTGGTTTTTGCACAAACTGATGCTCACCATGAGCACTGAAGGGAAAAGGTTGTGAGATCAAACACAGATGTATTCAAAACCCCTTTCTTCTGGACGGGGTGCAGCACATAACACACAAACCTTCCCTCTCATCTGCCACTGTTTCTTTCACCTTCCAGACTCCTGTCTGTATTGCAGGGGACACCTTCTCGCAAGCTTTGGAAAACCAATTGCAATTTTGCTTTTCGCATCTGACTCACAAACATTAAATGTAGACTTTCTAGGATATTAAAATAAATGACCATCAATGAACTTTAATCAACATGTTTAAAATACTCCTTTTTATGGTACGCAGAGAACAGGTTTTTGCTTAACTTTATGGTAATCTAGGTTATGCTTCAGTGAGTTATTAAAAAAACTGGAACAGGAGCTGACTCATCAACACAAATATCAGCCCACTCACAGCCACACAAGAAATCCCAGGGCCAAAAGAAAACATCAGAAATTCAGTCAGAGGGACAATTTTCGTTTGCAGCAACAAGATGAGTGTTCAGCAAAGTATTCTCAGAACTCTGCTGGTGAGTGCACTGCCCTTTCATTTCACGAATACTTTGCTTTAGCTGCTCTCTGTTTTCACAACTGACAGGTACAGCCATTTGGTTTTTGCCTCCACTGCTCCTGCTCAGCACACTCTGCCGCAAGCTCCTCGCTTTAAACTAGACAGTTTCTTTTCAGATCTAAGATCCTTCCTGTAAACCAATAAAATGGCGATGACACTCACCCACCCAGTACCCAAGGTGGCAGCTCTGATTAAGGAAACATTTTTCTCCTTAAAACTCATTTAGTCAATAGGAAGCATTACAAAAGAGTTAAGTTTGAACATGTTTATACAGCTTTTTGTGTGTCCGCAGGACATCAAACATTTACCTTTACCCAGTATTTAGGAAATAAATGTGACTAATGGTTAAACAGACCATGTTTTCTTAATCCAGGGACCCAATTTTGAGTGAATCTCCTGTTCTGGTGGCAGATGGAGAGACAAGAGCAAGTACAAGGCACCAAGGCCAAGATATTCCCATCAATTTAGAACCCAATTTTAAAACAACAAATCCACGAAAAACTACCACAGCGCTTTCTGTGCATCTGCCCTGCAGAGTAACTCAAGTTCATGCGAGTTTACTGGTGCCTCGTTACCGAACTTCTGTCTTTAAACGGCGTGTACAAACAACACAGGTCAGACCAGTTACTCTCTGGGCAAAAAACCCGAGTCTTTTGAGCAAAGGGGATTTAGATGCCGCACTCAAATGATCAGTTACTATTAAAGGCACAGAGAAAAAAAATCAGAAATAAGTTGAATTATTTTTTTCCCTGACTGGATGTCATGCTGAAACCTGTCAGGGAGACTCAGATGTCATAGTGACAGTAACTATCAGGTAAGCTAACATATTTAAGGCTAAGAATACACCATGGCTATGGATTTCTAAGCATAAGCACTAAAAAACCAAATGTGTCAACACCATCGTATTAGCCATTGTCTTTATCACGTACCATCACTGAAAAATGGTGTCACAATCTTTGTTAAGTGTAACAGTTCAGACAAAAATCTAAAGGAAGAGTGATCTGCATCATGTATCTCAGCATCAGTGGCAGCAGCGACCCCAGAGCCTTGCGGAGGGCTCGGGCTGCAGAGCGGAGGAAGAGGCTGTGCTCTCAGTTAACAGTGACGGGAATGTACCAGTAAGAGTCAGTTCACATTTACCTTGTTTCCAGAAAATCCAACAAACTCCAGTAATCTCAGAATCCGTGCGGGAAACATGGACAATGTCTACAGAAAGAAAGACAACAGTTATGCAGTAATAAACCTCCTAGCTCCCAGTTGCCTCTTATAACTTTTCCAAACACAAGAAATCATCACTAAAATTATTAAAAACATCTTTATATATCTGACAATTTCCAGGTGTATACCTGCTATATTTTACATACAATTTAAAGAAAAATATTTGTTTAATACAGAGACCCTGCTTCTCCAGGAGTCCCTGCATAGAAATATGCTTACACAGCACACGCTTAGTAACTCATACTTCTTGGATGTTTCATAAATACTGAGTGCATACCACACAGCACATATTTGTACTTTATGCAGTAAATCTAACATTTGGGCACGTGCTGGACTCACCCAAAGTAATGCAAGCAAGGGGAACCACCATGCACTTTCTGCAGCCCATCAACTGAACAACCACGTCACCCCTCAGCATCTCAGTCAATGTCTCTCTGACATATCATTAGTAACACGGATGTCAATGGGACTTCTCTGGTATTTAAGTTAAGATTATTTTCAGAAATGCAGAAGGTTGCAGCGCTTCAGCTCAAAACCGTTGGTACATACCAGATTAAATGCTCCAACTCCAAGTTTTACGCTGCCCTCAAAATGGAGATGGTTCTCTCCCTTGACATAATGTGGAGACTGTATGAGACTGTCCAGCTCCCTGAAAATGCACCAAGATTCTGTTACGTTGTCAGTAAACAAAATAATTAATTACAGTTCAGTAAGAAAGTAAACCAGTTACCGTGAACTACACAGTAGTTCAAAAAAGGTCTATTTGTCCTCCCACCCAGGTGAACAACGTTTACAACATTTTGTTGGATTTATCAACAAATCATTTCTGTCACATTGCTATCAATTCAAAACCACGCAGTCCTGGAGCTGAACTCCTGTCAAATACACATAGGCAATTAGCAAGCACATTTCTGCCCAAAAGTGTTCCAAGAACGGTTGTTGGGAGCAACATCAACCTTTACAACGGCAAAAAAGATGACGGGGCAGCGCAGGCGAGTTAAATTTAAACCAGCAGATTTAAATCAGCAAACGTGAGTTTCACTAATCCTGGATTAGGTATTCTCTTTTTGTGCACCTTCCTTCAAAACACTATTTTCTTATATATAGGAAAAGACAATTTTAAGAAATATTTTAAAATGGGCAGGTATATTGGAAATTACTTTTCACTTAGTTTTGTAACATTCAGGTATCTCAACTTTGTAGTGCCCCTTTATTTCCCTGTGTAATCCATCTGGATTTGAACCTGTTCTGTCTCCAAACCTTCTACGCGTTTTTCACAGTATTGTTTATTTTGTTAAGTACTAGAAGAAAAATACCGTTTCGATGGCAGCCACATATTTGTACTCAGGCCGTCAGGTTTTAATCTGCTGGTTGCTCCAGCAGGTACTTTCCCTGTAAGTGCAGCCGTCACCACGGGCCTGCGCTCAGTCACCCTCGCCCGCCCGGACGCGGGCACCATCACCTCCCTCCCTGTCAGCACCTGACACTTTGGACAACGCTTTGTGTATGTTCTGAGTTCAAATTTAACATCCTAAAATAAACCAAAATACGATGCATATTTAGCTTTCACTTTTAGAAATTATTCGTACAAGTTTGTACTACTGTGAAAGGTTTCTGATACTTTTTATTCACTAACCATTATTTCGTTCTATCTTTTCTACAGTGTATGGTAACCTTCCTCCCTCAAAGACAGGTTCAAAGACTGATCTTTGTGACATTCACTCCTGCCTTTCCAGGGCTGCTGTTGGGGACTATCCAGGAGCGGGGAAAGGAAAGATGGCGCTTCTATCAGAAACCGTGTTGTAAAAATACCGATCAATCAAAGCAAATTCTTGTTGCCATATTTCACTGTTCTCTCTGTAACCTGCCGCACCACACTCTCACCAAAACTGCAAACAATTACTTCTTCCCACATCAAAGGTACAGGATGAAACTGTAACCGCCAACCTCAGATACAAACCTTCCCTTTGTTAAAGCACATCTTAGTAATATTCAAGTTGTTGTTAGCATTATTTTGAAGACCACCCAAGGGTTACCAGATTTATAATACTTTGTTTTTACATATGTTAGAGCTGATCTTAATTTATTAAGACACAACTGAGTCTGCTTCCCGTAGTGTACATTTTAATGTCATTTTTAGAATTTACTACTGCCCTTTCGAAACCTTTTCGCATGTTGAAAGCAGCTCCCCGTAACTTCCTGCTTGAAAAGAAACCTGCTTAAGCAGATGTTTTTGGCTTATAGACACCAAGTAATGGGCATAGTGCGAGTTCAGACAAGCGACGCTGCTGGTCATTGCCAACAGCGCCCACCTTCTCCCAGAGCAGAGCCGCCGCACCTCACCAGGTCACAGTGCAGCTAACGGAGCACGTCCTGCAGCTCACCAGGTCACAGTGCAGCTAACGGAGCACGTCCTGCAGCTCACCAGGTCACAGTGCAGCTAACGGAGCATGTCCTGCAGCTCACCAGGTCACAGTGCAGCTAACGGAGCATCTCCTGCAGCTCACCAGGTCACAGTGCAGCTAACGGAGCACGTCCTGCAGCTCACCAGGTCACAGTGCAGCTAACGGAGCATCTCCTGCAGCTCACCAGGTCACAGTGCAGCTAACGGAGCATGTCCTGCAGCTCACCAGGTCACAGTGCAGCTAACGGAGCATGTCCTGCAGCTCACCAGGTCACAGTGCAGCTAACGGAGCATGTCCCTGCAGCTCACCAGGTCACAGTGCAGCTAACGGAGCATCTCCTGCAGCTCACCAGGTCACAGTGCAGCTAACGGAGCATCTCCTGCAGCTCACCAGGTCACAGTGCAGCTAACGGAGCATGTCCTGCAGCTCACCAGGTCACAGTGCAGCTAACGGAGCATGTCCTGCAGCTCACCAGGTCACAGTGCAGCTAACGGAGCATGTCCTGCAGCTCACCAGGTCACAGTGCAGCTAACGGAGCATGTCCTGCAGCACAGAGCGGCCTCTGGGCCGGGGCTGCCCGGGGACTCCGAGACAGAGAGGCGGCAGCTGCTCCGCTGTGCTAACCAGCCCCTATAAACCCATTTCCTGTACATTTGGTTAATCTTTGAAGACATTTATAACTTTCCACTGCAAGCTCTTCAGTTTATTGTCTCTTAATTTCGCTACAGTTTCATGCATTTATTATGGAATTACTTGTGCTTCAGCTACTGGTTTTGAATGTTCCAAAACGCTGCAGCTAGAACTACAAAGAAATGCCATTCTGTATGCCCAATGGCAGTGGAACCTCCAAATTATGCTATGGAGACACAACAAGCACTACATCATTCAGAATAGTTATTTTTTGCCATAATTTCAAGCATATAATACTTGAAGCAGGTAAACCTTGGGAGCTAACGGCATTAGGGTCCACTATCTCCACATTTCAAATCAACCATAGTATAAGTGTCCTTGGTTATGCAGAGGAGTGTGTGTGCGCTGAGAAAGGCTACAGGCATGAGGCTTATAATAACAGTAATTAATTTGTGAATTTGACAATTTGACCAGCGGCACTTTTTACTGAAACTACACTTAATTACACCGTAACTCTGACCTACCTGTACGTTTGGTAACTGTTTCGGACTTTGATGCCTCCTTTTATGAAGCTAACCATATTCTCATCCTGTTAGAATAGAAACACATTAGTGATATGGATTTTTAAGAATTATAAAGGGCTTTTATTTTTCTTGAGAAGAACAAGCCTTGAACGTGTCGTGACATAG
Source organism: Streptopelia decaocto (assembly GCF_964273445.1). Taxonomy (NCBI): domain Eukaryota; kingdom Metazoa; phylum Chordata; class Aves; order Columbiformes; family Columbidae; genus Streptopelia; species Streptopelia decaocto. Next base: position 334,738 of record NC_138659.1, on the reverse strand, counting down.
GCAACAGAAGTCTCTAAGAAACAATACAAAGATTTAGGACTTCCTTCCTATATTAAATTATTTTTTTACTCTGTTGAGACATATACACTTTATTTTTATACCTTCTGAAATTAGTTTAGCCCTTGTGCCCTTTGGACCATCCGTATTTGCACCAATGAACATAAGGACTAAGCTAATGGATGGCACCCAAGGCACGTGTATTTGTGGCTTTTTCAAAAAACAGCTTTCTCTCGTTTGTCCCTCAGCGCAGTTGAGATCCAAACACCTCCTGGCTCGGCCTGAGACAGAAATAACTGCTTGTCCTCAGGAGTCTACTCCATAGAGCTTCCCATCCTAAAAAGGAAGCAGGGTAATTAAAGTTATGCAGGATACGCTCCTTCTGGTCTGAATATTCAAGTGTCTATGAGATCCATACTAATATGGTAAGATGTTACACCAGAAGCTATATCGAACTGAGAACTTACAGCAAAGTGTATTTGAGGGACCACTAGTTTACAGTCGCACCCCAAAGAGGGAACTCTTGAGTCTCCTAACTTTCCAGTGGCACCTTCTTGCCTTGCTCATCCTATATGATCTGTCACTCTGGTTTGTTTTGGTATCTGCTGACAATCTGGGATAGGAAGACTACATGTGTTTTAGCAGATCACTTTTCTGTGATGGCATTTTAAGGGGCTATATGAAGCACTGTGGAGAAAATAGCCTAGATCAGGTGAACATTTGGTTGTTTTACTGTTCCTGTTAAGGATTTGGGGCCCAATTGTATTTAGTGGTATGTACACAAGACAGAACCTGCCTCAAAGAACCTTCCATCCTCCTCTAAGTCAGGAAGATATTTCAATCAAAGTTACAGTTCAACTTCTTACAGACTTTGCTTTTTAGGAACTAGTATGGGCAGCCTCATGCTGAACTGCCCGTGTCCTTCACAGCCACCCGTAACCAAGGTGACCAACAGTGACAACTGCGGACAGGAACTATGTACCATAAATGAACATGTAATTCCTGATGATATATCCCCAGAGACTTGAATTCCAATCACACACAGACAGATAACCGCTGAGAAATATGATCCTGTTTTAATTTGTTCTGTGGAAAGTTCAGTTTTTAATTAGCAGCTGGGGGAAGGGGTATGGCAAACCTAACTATATGTAAAAGTTCAGTCATATTTTCCTTTCAGTGGAAAATGGAAAGAAGATGGTTTAAAAATGTTTAAATTCAGCATTCATTATACGAACAACAGAAGTAACAACGTGAGAATAATCCAGCCCTTGAAAAATCCCGAGACTAATTTTTACGTGTTTTCACCTGGATTTGGTCATTTGCATTAAGCAGCAAAACTAACCACTTCAACAGCTGTCGGAACCAAGTACCTTTGTTTCATTTTTAAAACCAGTTCATGTGTTCATGAAAAAAAGAACACAGAATAGAAGAGGAAGCAAGTAGACAGAGATTCTTTATGTGGAAAGGACAATAAATTATTGTCTTACTCTCATGTATCTATAAACATTTTTAAAAACAGATACCTGTGAAAATAGTGCTTAAAACAAAGAGACACTTTTCAGAGGCACAAAGAAGTTCTGAAAAGCCTTGCTTCCACAGCTTCGGATACTGCCCGAACCATCCCCAGGGCGAGAGGCTACTCATGACCCAAAGGAACACGGGAATAGATACCTACACCTTGGCCACTTCAAAGTCCATCATTTTACACTAAGTCACCATCATCACCGCTCTAAAATCCTCCAGAAGCAGCTGCTCTGGCTACGGGTTTGCCAGGAAGCGATGGTTTCTAGCAGAGGGGCACGGCGGATCGTTGACAAAGGTCACACGGTTCATAAACTATGAGCAGCGCAGATCAGAGCCCATTTGACAACTCCCACACATCACAACATCACCACATCACCACCTGCATTTCATTCTCTATCAGCATCTGTGAGCCAAGAGGCAGAAGCCCTTTGTGAATGTGACTTTGATTATCTCCTCTGCAAAGATGAAATGGGCCACTGTCATATAGCAAGTCCGGCCAAATCAAGAAGAAAATTCAGTTATTTCAACTATGATTAACAATTTAAATTGAAAGCTGGAGCCCAACTAAGTATTGCTAACGTTGATCCATCAAACAAATCAAGTTTCATTGGTACAGACAGATAAAATTCAAAGAAGAAGGAGAGCTCCCCTCCTTTCAGACCCAGGCGGCACTGTTCAGCAAAAAGCCTGTGAGGAGCCTAATAGACCAAAACAGCTGTTCAAGGACTAACAAGTGAGAAAGCAGCCTGGGAAAGCAAACACCCAGCGGACTGAAACAAGAGTCTCGCTTGCACTCCAGCAGAGCACAGCTTCAATAGCCACCCTTTTAAAAAATAATTTTAAAAAGTCTGATATCCCAATATAGAGTGTTCGAAACATCACTGCTGACCGCAGTTCCATCGCGCACATCCGAAAGGGGCTGGAGAAGGGCGTCGCAGGGGACCCAGTGATACGCGCAGTGAGACTACCACTTTAAACAACCACGAAGGACAACAGAACATTCTACTATCTCATCAGCAGGTAGTCCAGATAAAATCCAGATTTAATACGGATGAGAAAATCTTACACCATTAGGTCAAACTAGGGTCTTCTACCATTTCATTCATTTTAAGAAATGAAACCTGAACTTCTTTCCTCCCAAAGAGCCCTCGGGAATCCGTACCTGGAGGAACGTGAGTGCTGCTCTCTGAAGCAAACATTCAGCATAGCAAATCTCTGCGTGGATTTCCTCTGGTGTCACACAGAGCAGGGAAGAAAACAAATCAATCAGACAGAGTAATTGAAAAACGCTTGGCCTGTGAATACAGGAATGAGATCACAAAGCTCAAACTGAGAAAACGTTTTGAAATTTGCTGCAGTGTTTCAGTTCCGGACTACTGACGTTACCCCAAACAGCAAATGACACACAGTTCCAGAAACTCTGGAGGAATTCCTCTGGTGCTTTCCAGGAATTCTGGATCTAGAACCTTTCTAGGCATTTCCCTACTTCTTTCAAGGTGTTTCTTTACCCAGCAACTATTGGAAATGCTGAGTCAGCAGCCAACAAAAAAGTCAGTAATTTTGGATGTGGTGACACAGCAATTTTGGAAATGCCAAATCAGCAATTTTGTCAGCGAACTCACAGTCTGCAAAAACATCTTGGGTGAGCAATTCTACACAATTCACACTGCAGCAAAAAAGAGATGAAAACACGATGCACTTAGAGAGAATCTTACCTTCAGTAAAGTGCTCAAGGGTTTGCCTATGCACAAGGTTGTTGATAGAATCAGCTACTGTTGTTTTCTTCCTGAATCTGCAGAAAAGTGAGTTTGGTCATTCTGGACAGGAAGCATCAACAACAGAGAACGTTATCATTCAACTGGCCACGCATACAGCCGCTAACGTACCCCGGGTGCTCACCAAGTCTCTGCCATCTCACCGCATCCACAAACTTCAGCATATTCCACGCAGAACTTAGTCAACATGGTCCTCCTGGGGTCCATCTTTTACCCTTTGTGTGCAGAAATCTGGCTTTTTGATTCATGTTGTGTGTATGTATGTGTGCATATGTGTGCACAGAGGTGGGAGCACAGCTGTCCCCAAGACAGCACAACCGTCACCGAACGGCGAGATTCCGCAGTGTCTGCAAACGCTAAACAACCTCCAGGCCCCGCAGGAGTGGGGACACAGACAGGACAAAAATCTCATTGACAAGAAAAATCAGATATTGCAGCAAGCTGAAGCTTTCAAGGCCAGACTGCTGAAAACCCTAAATTATGCGGTCTGACCTCACAACCGACCCCCCTTTGAGCAGGAGGCTGGAGCAGACGACTCCTGAAGCCCCTTCCAACCTCCTATGTTTTCTGTGAAATCACATGTCCTTTTTTAACCTGTATGTCTTTCAAAAGTTTCCCATGAAGAGACTATTTATTGACTGAATCTCTCCCCGCTTACTTTTGACAAGTGGCTTGCGCTTCCTTCATTGTGTTTCCTGCATTCAGTATGTCCTGAGGATCAAACGTCATCATCGCTTGCATCTCCAGGATGGTGGCGTAAGTCAGTGCGTGATACATACTATCTTTAGTTCTGCAAGAAAACACAAGGTGCAAAATACAGCTGATTTGACTATATTATTACTTTTTAAAAACAAATACAAATCCAATTCCAGAAACTCACCAGTCTGATGGGAACTAGGTCTAAGTAAACTAGAAATGAAACACAAAGGATATGCAAAATAATCAAGAAATGCTAATACATCGATATTTCTACAGGAAATCACGTCCACAGCTCCAGTTTCAATACCTGTGTTAAGATGTTTCAATTCGAAGCCATGAGTAGGTATTTAACATAACAAAGCGTAAGAACTAACCACATGGCCAACTATTCAGGGACCATAGAATCACAGGGTTTTTTACCGGAGTATCTAATGAATACTACAACACGTGATGCCAATCCAATTCTTCTTCTATTTTGGGACAGCTGCTCAGGACAGACTCAAGGGGATAAGTAACACAATATTATAACCACGGCCAAAGTGGAATCTTTTCAAACAGATCTTCCCAGCAGAAGCCTTCCAGTCCACGCCAAACAGAGCGTTTTTTCTCCTCTCCTTCTCTGCTGACCTTCCGCCCCAAATTGTTCAACTTAAATATTCTTCTGTGGGATTTCAGATGGTGCCTCTTTTGCAGAAAGTCAAAAACTTTGGCATTAGTGCAAAGAAAACAATAAACTCCAACCTGCAGCCATTGCCAGCACCTTTCCTCTGGCAGAAGAGTTTTCACATTGCGCACGTTTACAGCGCTCAGGCAGCACCCATGGGTGTTCTAATCCTTTGCAAATGAGTTGCAACATCTTCAGGCCTAGAGGTCCAATAAAGATGACTTGGGAAATACACCGAAGGGAAAGCTCAGATGAATTCCTGAAACTCTCTGTAGCCCTTGCTAACCCACTCCTGACAAATAGCACGACTTGGACAAATGTGGCTAAAGAGCAGTGGTATCATCCTGACTTTCTTTGCATATCTATTTTTGAGGTCTAGGGACACCCAGCGCTGGCACAGACAGCGTTACAGCGATACCTGGTGCTTCCCTTCCAGCCCTCGCAATGACAACGAAGGGTCACGTTCTCCAACACGCCTGGCACAGAGCAGGCTGGCTGTACTGAGGAAACTTGCAGGGAACACCTTTAAAACCACTGCAGTCTGTGTTTTGTGGCTGTCCCTAGTTTCTAGTTGCCCTCACCACATCCACAGGCTACTCAACAAGCTGCTCTAACCAACCCCTAAACCGACCCAGCATAAAAACCATTCTGGGTCATCACCAGCTGCCATGAGTCCTGTGAGCCCCAGGCTGTGCTGACATCCATCTCACCTCAACACGAGCAAGAACAGACAGGTCATGAAGAGGCAGGTTTAAAATCCAGTGGAGTCAGGACAGCTCTGTCTTGGCCTCCTGCGTTACAATAATACCAAGTAGAAACAAAATGAACATACCATAAACCACCAGCCTGATGGAGTGTTCCTGCTCGTTTGATTATCATCAGCCTCAGGGGGTACAGGGAAAGACACTTCATCTCATGTTTATTAAAACATAACCCTTCCAGAGGTTCAAATTCAATGTACAAAGAAGGCACTAAAATAGTCCCCTTCCAGAATGTTAGGAATTTGCTTTCAAAATCAAAGCAGGTAAATACTAAATTCACTGCACTAAAGGGAAAATTGCTACTTTTGATATGTATGTAAAGAGGGATTTCCCTCTACAGTAATTTGCTCCTGATCACAAATTGCTCCTGCCCTAACAAATGGTCTAATCTATTTTGTTTCTTATATTTTAAAGGAGATATTAATTAACATTTATCATTAGTCAGCTGATATTTATCAACACTAACATTTACTCTCTTCTTCTCAGTGGCTGGGAGGCAGGTGGAAATGCAACCAAATGTAACAGTTTTCTATGCTATTTATACTGACCATGCAATTAAAGTTGCCAGCTACATCCTGGCATATTGCCCGAAGTCTTAAGGCCTGCGTTTTGTATGGATGGATACAGAATGAAACTAGATAGCTTTTTAATGTTTGCTTCTTTTGATTTCTCAGCAGCACTGTCCCCAGGACGCTGTTGGAGTTAAGAAGCCTTTATGACATAAACACAACCAATATTCTGATTAATGACTTATCCCAGTGGTTGGTATCACATGGCCGAATAAGAGGATTACAAGTAATATCTTCAGGCAGTTACGGAGCTCGGGCACGCGCCCGTTCTCCAGCTAGGTCATTGTCCCCTTGCAGCACCCTCCTCTCCTGAGCGCTGATGGAGAACACGGTTACTCCTGCTTGAGAACAGGTACCTGAGAGAGGACGGTGACAGCTCCTCCCTCCAGCTGAAGTACAAAAATAGAAAGGCTTGGCCTGTGTTGAAGTGACCCAGGGGCTCGTATTTTTTGTGGAAGACACAGAGCCCAAAATCCTTTTGTAGATCCTTTTATACTACGCAGCAGGCAGGATACGCAAGGTCACAGAAACCCCAGGTTCAAGTCCATGCCCACACCGAGTATCAAGATGGCGGTGAGAAGTGAAACAAATCCAACAGCACGGAGTGACAAAGACCCTCCACAGACCCCCCGTCCTTCACCCAGGTGTACCCGGGAGCGAGAGGCTCACACCAGATCTGTGTCAGGAGAACGTGGGCACACGGGCCGCAACGCTTTCCTCAGCTTTGATCAGAAGGTCCACCCCATGTCCAAATAACCCATTAGCCCTAATACATGGGCTTCCACAGAAAGTTTCTGTTTTGATGAATCAGTGTTTTCCAATAAAAACCTGTTTCCTAGGAAACTCCCAACTAGCTTTAAGTTTACAACTAGAACAGACCATTCTAATCAATCCCCAGCCGGGTTCCCCAGTTACCAGGAGCTGCCAGTCTAGTCTAAGCCTGGTCTAAGACAAAAAGCTGCCATTCCACAAGGGCACCCCCGAACCTTTTTGATCTAAGCCATTCTCCAAAAGTCGTAATCTAGTAAATTGTTTCAGCTAGGAGGCGAAAACAACAATTAAGAACATAGAAATAATTACCTTCTTCATGTTCTTGATGTTCTTTACAGTAAGTAGCCAACATGAGCTTTCTGCAGAGCTGCACACCACCTTCATCCAACCACTGTCTAGAGCTTCCCTCTGTCTCCACGTGCCTCCCCTTCCTCCCTCATCGCGCTCGGTTTGACGCTCACATCGCTGTGTTGGGTCAGTTCCCAGAGACAGCTCCTCCGCCCCACTGAACAACCTCATGTTCGCTCGTGTTCTGCTAGGGCAGGAACATTTCACCACACCATGAAAACAGCCATTACGAAAGGCTTCGTCTCCTCAGTAACCTCTTCAAGCTTTTTAAAGATCAGAGTACACAAGACAACATTTTTAATATTGTAAATTTGGTTCATATTAAAAGTTCCAGCGATAGCAAATAGGTACCAGAGAACTACACTCTTCCAATAAGAGTTTCACAATTAACCAGCAACACAATCTCTCCACGCCTACCTGAGATATTCCCGCACCAAAGGACTGAACTGGACGTTCAACCACAGCCACCCTGGGATAACACTCCACCAGGTGCTTTTTGGGGACTATTTTCAGAAATAAAAAGTCAACTGCCCGCAATGAATCATCCTCATATTGTTCTTACGATACTGCAAGGAGCAGCACACGTGTTGCAAATCATCCAGCAAGCCAGATTACTTACTCTGTGCCATTAATTTATCTTTACTATTTACCATTCTCCCAAGTGATCTGACATCAGCAAACTATCAGGTGGCTATGTCACGTTTTCCTTCAGGATAATTGTTAAAGTATTAAAAATTTCTTGGGGAAGAAGAAGGGACATCTCACCAGAAACAACTCCATATCTGCAGCTACATGAAGGCTAAAATCTAGTCAGTTTTAACCAATTTACTCTATGTGTCTCTGGGCTGAGGAAGAAGATTGAATTTTCTCCCCACTCCAGCGACCAGACGGTCTCTGTGTCACTCACTGTCACAGTTAACAGGTCACATATTGAAAACCGCTGCTGCGTTTAGTGACTGAATTTAAGGAATTTCTTAAGAGTTCTTAGTGTGAATACTCCATATAAAAGATTAATTTAATTAAACTTACTGCAGAAACCACTAGATCATTGGAGCCCACTATTGTACAATGATTGTTAATGATAATGAAGACTCTAAAACCTAAAAGGTAGCTGAGGAAACAATACAAGTTACGTAACATGAAGCAAAAAATGCCAGATGATTTTTTTAAATGAAATGAGTTATCTGCTTTATGGTGGATTCGCTTTTCTAATAGAAAAACGAACAAACAAACAAACTAAAAAGGAGCTTTATCTAAACACATGTCTAGACACCATCCTCAGATATTATTTTTAAACTGCTAGGAAACGCCTTTCCATGTTAACTCTTGTGCACTGCCAAATCTGTTCCCAGTTACACCTGGTACAAATCAGTTGAAAATACACTTATTGTGGAAGACAAACGTGAGTGATTTAGTGAATCTCCAATAATGTAACACAGAACAGAGTATGTCCTACAACATAAGTGGTGAGGCTGCAAAATGGGAGATACGAAATCCCTTACAGGCATGTAAAAACTGAGAAGTATTTCTTTAAACAAAGACAGTATGTTTATCGACGGTGAAAACCAATTTCAAACCTCAGCACGCTCAAAAGCAACAGTGAGGAACTGACGACTCCTAAAGAAAACAGTCAGCATTGCCACAGGTGCCCACTCCACAGCTCCTGCCGTTCCCTGCAGACATGGACGTGTCCACAATGAGATCAGCCATCGGGGAGCACTCGGCGCCCTGTTTCCGCTCCACACTCACAGAGATCGCTGCCAAAGGCAACAGGAGTAAGGGCCTCCTCATAACAACAGGCTAACGTGAAAAATCAGTTGCAAAATGGTTTTGCAGTATGGAATATAGTCAGGTACAAAACCAGTATTGGCTCATGAAATATGTTCTGCAGGCCCCAACAAAAGCTGAACGGAAACAACTTACAATAGGAGAAAGATGGATTTACAGGAAAAACGCCCCACAGCCCCACTAGCTTTGCAGTGTTTTGGAAACCCCCTTCCATAAAACCTCTCTCTGTTTTATGCTAAGCACGGAGCAAACATTCCCAGATGGGCACAAGGGCTTTGCTGTCAAAATTTAATGAAAACAGTTATTCTTCTTACCATTTTTATGATATCTTCTGATTATATATAAACACAAAACAACACTGCTGTGAATAAAACCAGTATTATTTATACGTCTGAGCCTACGACATATCATGAATGTCTTTCACAGAGTTTACTTACATGGTTAAGCTACAGATTCCGGCAGCAAAGACTGAGGCTGACAGCTCAGCAAAGCAGATAGCTATCTCGATGCATATCGAACACACACTACTGCGTTACCTAGGAATTTTACTTGTTTTTTCTTGTTTTGTTTAGTTGCCTCATATTCCAGTGGCCTGGAAGAAGGCACGATACAATCTGCTGATGGCTCAAAGGGAAATTCAGTAACTTGGGGGAAAAAAAGTGAGCTAACCACAAACTTCAACAAGCCAAGAATGCAGGTGGCTTCAGGACAGGGCACAAAAAATCACAGACATTGTAAAGATATAACAATTTTAGAAGTTATTTTATGACCTCACTGCTTGCAGCTGGGCCACTATTACACGCTGGGCTGCAGTGTAATTCGGAAACACAGTGTATGACCACAACACTGAATTGCAAAACAAGCTGTGAGAAAGTTTCTGCAAGTGGTTACTGAAAGCCAAACAAACAAAAGGAATTAATACCTAAAGTAATGTGTCTCAGACCAGGCAGTTCATGGTCAGCTGCTCCTTGAGACACAAAAGTCTAAATACACAAATTCTCAGAAAAATATGGGAAGAGGGGGGAAAACGTGACAAAAGATGGTTTCTATTCTCACATAGTGTACTACAGCTGAGGGGTTACTTCTTTGGACAACAAGCCTGTACGTTTTGTAGTTATCTTTGATCAATTGTGTTATTTACTCACCCAAGTGTGAAGCACTTATTCTGTCTTCCCCAAAACTTAACACATTAACTTAGCAGCCCCTTCTGAACCAAAGGCATGCAGTCTTATCGACCATTAACAGAGAACCAGCTGTCTAGTCAACTCTCCTGAGAAAAGGTGAAGCAAAGAAAAACAGACAGAGGAAAACTAGTAAAAGTGATCAACTTACTTTGCTTGTAAAGAAGCTAAAGCATCCGAGAACTTGTTGTTAAGAAATAAATCCAGAGCTGCCATGCACTCATGCAATGCCACATTGAGGTCTGATGTAGGTGACCTGCCAGAAAAAGAAAGAATAACTTCAGCACATCTGTTCTCCTTCTACCAGTGCATTAATGCTACTTTCAACCCCCCTTCTCCAGTTCCAGCCTTATTCCCATGTATAATCTGCTATTACACTGCCAGTGACTGCAAGGCAGTAAAGTGACTTTTTTTTAACTATGCTCTTACCCTCTGCCATGTGGAAAGTCACTTAAGTTTTGCATTTTCTGAAAATAAGATAAGCTGCAAGTACTGTCAATAAGGACCTGGACAAGCAGAAGTTACCGTGTACAAGCGTGGCAGCTGGATGAGCTCAGGTTTCTGGAACACAGAAGCACTGGGTGACAATGCTGATCTGCGTGTAACGTCGACAGAGACTACAGGCTGGTGACATTATGATCACGTTGTCACTTTAAGGATGAGATATTGCCAAATTGCATCAGATTATTGTATCGACTGCTGCTGGAACATCTGCGTTAGTCAGCTTGTGTTCATGGCTCCTGACCATACAACCACGAGAGACTTGCAGGTGGGTTAAAATGCCAAGCTGTGCACACTCGTGGGAACATCACCGTCCCTCAGAAGTGTTCCTGCACTCAGACAAAGAGCTGCTGCTGCCTCCCAAAGCCAGGAGATTCCCAGGGGCTCACGCAGGCTGTGCCTCTCTCCTCCGCAGCATCCCCATGTCAGCCTGACCTGTCACAAGTGTTCTCAGCTGGTCTTTGGGTTACTGACAACAGGGTAATACAGATCAGCTGAGTAAGTTTGGCCCAACTTCATCACCACCAGAACTGCTGGACAAAAAAAAAACACAGAAGAAACAAAAAGTCCTCGTACTAACCAAGTTAAGGTCACCTGGGCAACGTTAGGACAGTCAAAACATCTGCATCTAATGATCAAAGAGCCACACTGCACTACCATGTCGTATATAAGTCTGCACAAAAAAGCTCCCTCAAGAAAATGCAAACAAATCCTCACCATGTTTCTGTCTCTGAACAGCTCTGATGTGACCTGTCTTGTGACTTAGAAACTATGTTACTTCCTTAAAAAAACGGTACAAGACACAGCCTGCTAAAAGGAAAAAACAGAAAGCAAAGTCCTGGTGGTATCTCAAGGAAGAGCCAGGGGAGCACAGAGCAAAAGCGTCTGTAATAACCACTGACTGCAGCGGTGGTTTGGTTTAGTTTTTAAAGGTAATAACTGAAAATAAGAGCATAATTATAGATGTGAAAAACAATGATAAATTTGAGAGAAACATTCTGTGACGCTGTTCACAGCGGCTGCTGCCATCGCACTCCAGACGCTGAAACCCTCCTGCGCCCAGCAGCCTCCGCAAGTGCTTCGCAAACACCGATTAACCGAGTCTCGGCATCCGTCTCAAACAACATGTAGTATCATGTCTGCCCAACTACCCTGAGCCTTACTCACTGTAATAATTAAAACTTTGCCAGTCATTGTTTACATGTTACAATTCTTACCTGCCTTTTAAAAATGTGTTCCCGAACCAAAGAACATACTTAACATGATATCAAACATATTCTCATCTGTTTTAAAATATTTAGACTAGTTACATTTTACCTGGGTTTTTTGTTTGTTTCTTGTCATGCAGGAGAATTACCCCATTCAACACAAACAAACCTTTTCAAAATATTTGTTTGAAACAGAAAGATGACAAAGAAAAGAACAATGTTGAAGCTCAAAGCACAAATAAGATATATCAATCACTTGGCATATTTTCTGAAGAAGAATTATTTACACAGTGCCAGCTCCAGGAAAAAAATGCAAGTTGCACACTCCCTTCATGCTCCACGGAAAACTGACGTTTGATGTAGCTCCCAAGTAAAGGGCTGAAGACCTGAACACAATAAACACCTTAAAGAAATGCTACGAATCACCATTTGTTGCTGTTAACAGTAGGGAAGAAATACTTTAAACTAGAGAGCGCTCAGCATTTTAGCAAACTGATTAGTCATGCTTCAGCGGCTGCAGCTCCTCTCTTGCTTTTCACAGCAAGATCAGCACTGCCCCTCCATGCAAAAACCGCCGCGTGCTGCTGCTCACCCTCCTGCCGAGCCTCCGGTGTCCTCCGCCATGGTCACCGGTGCGCCCGCCCGGGCACCAGCGCGCGGCAGCGGCGCCCGCAGGGACGGGGACACGGGACAGCGCAGCACAGCGCCCGCAGGGACGGGGACACGGGACAGCGCAGCACAGCGCCCGCAGGGACGGGGACACGGGACAGCGCAGCACAGCGCCCGCAGGGACGGGGACACGGGACAGCGCCTGCCTGCCGCGCCCGGCCTGCCGCTGGTCACCGCGGGTACCCAGAGGCACCGGTCACAGCACCGCGCTCCAAACCAGCAGCCTGGAAGCCAGCGCGGGACACACGAACTTGCGCACCCTTGGATAACCAACGTGCTGCAGCTGCCGGCGTACCTGTGATCTCCAGAGCCTCTGCAAGCAGCTCCCGCTGCCTCGCATTCAGCACAATCCAGGCTGAGGTCAAACACCCCTGTAATTACAGACCTGAAACAACCAAAATTACTGCACAAGGCAGTGGACCACACTGGAAACCTATAAACCAGAAGAGGCCAGCTGATATGCAGGAGAACTGAGGCATTAATTGCTGCAAATACAAGAAACAGGCAAGAGAGACAATAAAGTGCTTCTGCCTGGCAAGGATTCTCTGCAAAACAGGCTTAAACCCCCCGGCCAAACTGCTGCTTTCTCTTGCATCCTGTAATTTTGGGAGGCAGTGAGACTTTACATATTCTTTGTCAAAATCTCTCTTTAAAGCATACAAAATGAGGAGAGTATAAGCAATTTAATGAGCGGAGTGAGATCATCTGGCTGACTCTGCCCAGAATAAAACAGCGTACGCTCCCAAACTGCTCAGCCGGCGCGTCAGCGGCTGGTCCCGCGGGTGAGACGGGCAGCGCCCCGCAGCCAAGGCGGCCACCTCCCCACAGGACAGCAGCAAAGGCGGCCACCTCCCCACAGGACAGCAGCCAAGGCGGCCACCTCCCCACAGGACAGCAGCAAAGGCGGCCACCTCCCCACAGGACAGCAGCAAAGGCAGCCACCTCCCCACAGGACAGCAGCAAAGGCAGCCACCTCCCCACAGGACAGCCACCTCCCCACAGGACAGCAGCAAAGGCGGCCACCTCCCCACAGGACAGCAGCAAAGGCGGCCACCTCGGACAGCCGGACCACGGAACCTACAGCAGCTATGAGCTACGTGTACCAGTTAGTTTCACCAAAAGCATCTGAGGTTAAAAATAATAAATGTATTTTCTCCTGTACATGGCCTCATTTGCTAGATTACACAAAGCAGTGCCAATAATGAAGACATCAACTGCTGAAGGAAGACCCAAAAATTATAAGCAAGTGAAGGATAATTTCAGGATCTGAAGACATTAACATGCCTGATTAAATATCTTGCTGTTTTTATGACATCCTGTACAGGAAAAACCTGCGCTGCATTTGGTATAAAAATTATTGCAATAGATCCAGAGGCCGCCCCGCTAATGACTCCATTGTATGTTTATAACAGCACTATGTACCTGGGCCACAGCAGCAGATAAAAGACATTACCTTTTCTTTTTTCCCAGTTGAGAAAAACGACTGGTTACAACTGAAAATTAATCAGGGTGCTTCCATGGCAGAATCAAAAGCTACTCTGGAAACATTATTTGTTGTTTTCACTAGCTGTTCATACAATTTCTAATTGATGTTGTATTTCTCCCAATAGTTTTAAAGTTCTGTGTGGCGAAGGCTCTGGCAGCTTCTGCCAAGTTCTTCAAGACCTGAGCTGGCAGGTATTTATCTGAATACCATTTCTCTGGAAACAATTATATGCTCAGACAACCTTCTAAAAAAAAAAGAGATCTGAAACATTTCCAGATTTAGGCCATCTCCCCTTGGTTTTAGAAGCCTCTTTCCTTTTTTGCTTTTTGGCAGCAGGTCTTGCAAGCACAGTCACACGGTTCTTACTGTAGTTTTACTATTTATGAAATCATCACTCTCTGCCCCAAGAACCGTGACTGGGGGCGCTCTGCAAATCATAATTCCAGTATATCCTGTGGCTTAAGGTAAGACCTGATCTCCTCACTCCACAACCTCCCCATTATCTCCAGTCAGAAGTGCAACTGCTCAGGACACCCCAGGCAACGCCCTTTTTGCTTAAACATCCAATCCTTTTTATGCCAATAGCAATATCAAACAAAATATTTCATTAATAAAAAGGATCATGAACTTTGTATTCTGCAAAATGCTGAACTACTGACTCGTTTTACCTGAGTAATTATCAGGACTTGGCAAAAAAAAAAAAAAGTCAGTCTGAAGTTTGTGCCTTTATAGTAACACTTTAAATAGTAATTCAAAAGCTCCTTCAGAATTGTGAAACACTGAAAGCAAGTTAGATCGGTCATATCCAAAATACGGATGCATTTCTCTGCCAAATCTACGTTATCTGCATAAGTCAGCTGAGGTAGCGTGCACGCAAACTTAACTTGGGGAAAGAGAATAAAATACAAAGAGTCAAGCACAACTGAGCTAAACCAGCAGCTGACGAGAAACCGCCACAGCGGCACCAAACCGCTGGTGACTCAGGAGTTGACTCTTCTCTCCATTATCAGGAGACTCGGAGCAGGAACAGTGGAAGTACATTGTGTTTTCCCCGATGTAGACTAGTCTTAAACATGCAAAGCAAGCAAGATGCAAGATCAAATAAAAACATCTAATGGAAATATTACATTCCCATTCCAAAGAAATTTCACATCGAAATCTCTATAATCATACTAGGGACTTCTGTCTCAGGGGCTGGGACGGCACCAGCGCAGCGGGGCTCAGAATGACTGACGCTGCCCTCATCTCGCTCAGAAACATCGACCAGGCTCCTCTGGTGGACCCAGCCGGGGTTCCGGCTCCATCGCTGCCCCAGCGCTGTCGGTGCTGCCCCCAGCACCCCCACCTGCCGCACCGAGGGCAAAGGAAGCACAGCGGCTCATCTGGAGGGTTACTCGTTCGGGTTACGAGTTTGCTGTTAGGTAATCTTGAAGTATTTGTTTTTCATTTTTTATTGAACAATCTGGACAATACGGTGTTTTGTCCTCTTTTACTCCCTTTATATCAAGGGCTCTCTGTGAAACGCGGTTTCAATTTTTGCACGATAATGCTAATACTATGCTATTAAAGTCAACACAAATGCTCCTAGCACTGGTAGAAAGGACTGGGTTGCACCAACACATATTTTTGAGCTGTTTCAAGCTACCTGCATCAATAGCACATACGCTTATTACTACAATGGTGGAAAGTTCACTACATACACAGGAACAACAACTAGCTTTACGTTCTCTCTATCCTTAGAAAGAGATTTAGAGAGGGTTGCTTCTAGCCACATAGTCAGAAAAAAAGCTAATAATTTCTTAAACTATCTCTTCATAGAGCATGAAATGGAACTGAAAAGAGATCAGTCTCATGTGCCCACAGCAGATTCATCTTTTTGCAAAGAGGAGGGAGACAGTAACACCATCCTGTGCCCTACAGACGCGGTGCCGCTCGGGCTTCATCAGCACTGAGACCGCAAACCGCTCACAGGCTGAGCAGCACCCCGGCACCTTTCGAAGGGCCGCGCTTCAGTTCCTAACAAAATCACATCTGAGACACGTCCAACGCCGCTGGCTCGCTGACACCGAGGCCACCACGTGCGGTCGATACCGTCGCTGGCACCCGGGTGTCCTCACCGCATGTTCTCAAAAATATCACCACTGAATGCAGAAATTCTTGCCACGACTCCACTTTCTGTTCTGATAACGCTGGATAATCAGAGACGTTACAAGACACACCGGGGGTAACTTTCCCAAGCCTTTTCCAGTTGGGCAGGTCATTCCTAAATCGATGACCACCACTTTTCTAGACAGATGACTGCTTTGAGCAACACTGCATTACAAACATTCTGAGCCCGAGGCTGAAAAAAATCCCTACATGCAAAGAAATCACTTGGGAAGAATTCTTTTCCTCTTTTGCAAACACTTCCAAAACCACGCGAGATCAGAAATAACCTGGGATGAACAGCGCTCTCACTACCGTGAACAGGAGAACCAGTACGCAACTCTTACAATCTTTGGTTACTATTCAGTTACCAGACAAAACAGAAACAACTTCATAATTTGAAAGCAAATAAGTTAATGCAAGAAAATGAAGTCTGCCGTATTCCTTCCTGTTCTCTGTGCCAAGCCAGTAACACCTCGGCATTTATCCTTCTGTGTTGTTGAACACGTTTCTGGCCCGCGACGAAACCCCCTCGGTGCCGCAGACACAGCATCGCTGTGACAACAGAGCAACTGGGGGGTCTCAGCAGCCACGTTCTCCACACATTCTGCACAGGGACACCACAGGGATGCAACTGTGGAATCCAGGCCATCGCAGCCAGTACTTCAAGTTGCACGTGAAGTAGGACAAAGTTTATTTTTGAGGTTAACTCAGCTCTGAAACTACCAAGCTGTTGATGCCTCATTTTTTGTTTAAGATACTCAATTTTTCAGCCCTTCTGTTTCAGCCAAAGCTTCACAAACAAAGGGTTGTGGCAAAGCAGTCAAGTGAGCAGAACAAAGTCCAGGGAACGCGCAGACTCGCATTCTGCCCCTGGTTCCACTGCTGTTTAACTTGAACCAAGCAGGATGCAGGTTGCATCACATTCGCAGTTCTCATCCTGTATTTAAACGGGCAAACAATGCAATAAATTCATTAAGGCAGGTTTGTTCAGACAAACAAAACATCCTGGTGTCATTTTTGCAGTTCCCTTTCCGTGTTGTGCTGCCACAACTGCTCACAAAGAGCTAAACGCACCATTGTGGGTGATTACTCACAGTCAGTAGAACTGCCTGCATCAAAGAGAATGGAAAAAACCCATATATATGCAAAGTATAGCCTGGCAAATTACAAATTATCAAACCCAGCATCCTGGAACTGCAAGAACCTATTGGAATGTAGGCAGAAAAATATAGCTCACGTTGGGTCAAAATAAAATACAACAAATATATCCAGCATTAAAGAAATTTACATGAATGCTGCAATTAAGAGCAATATTTCATCATAAATCAGCCTGTACTGATGCTTCACAAGTTTTAACAGCTCTTCCTTTTCAATTCAAATGCTCTACAATCTTTGTCACTTTGGAGGACAGATGTGATTCATATCATGCCTTTTGGGTTTTTTTTACGAGTCTTACACAACCTTGCAATATCCATTCGCTCTTTTCTGACAGTCCTGACTTCCCACAGCCTCAGTGCCCCCGCTCAACACACACTTCTGACACGGTTACTCCCGATTGTTAAAGGTCTAATCCTGCTCCTGTTAAAACTAATGAGAAACCAACAAGAGCTGCACTAGGCCACTGTCTCCAATAGTGTTGAGCACATCAGGTACCCAGCAAACAAACAGAAAAAGCATTGAGCAAAATGCAGGCTCACATCTGCCACATTCACAGTGAGAGGCCAGACAAAATCAGTGAGATTCGCTTTTGTAAGGGGTCAAGGCAGAGTTCTGTGTTGTTTCTGAAATAAGATTCGGTGAGAATTCAGGGAGGGGCGTTATGCGATTTTCCATTCTCATTACACAGCAATAACAAAGACTGACCGGCAGCTCACAAAGCAGCTGCCTGTGCACCTTCAGCGCTTTGCGCTTTTCCTTTGCGGACTCACACTCCGCTGGTTTCAGACGTCGGTGTGGTGACAAACACGAAGAGACGAAACACACCCCCTGGCACGTTCCTCAAGCAGTTCATCTGAGCTGAAATGGTTCTGGGTTTGGTATTTGGTTTGGTTTAGTTGGTTTTATTTGGTTGGTTGGCTTATTTTGCTTTTTTTGGTGTGGTGGTTTGTTGTGGGGTTTTTTTTTGCATTAAATCTATGCAAAGAATTCTGAAAATTAATTACTCTGTGCTATGTTTTGTTACAACTTAAAAAACCATGCTTTTGCTTCAGTTCCATTGCTGAACAGTACTTCAGGTTCTCATACAGAAATATACATAGGAATGACACAAAATACTTTAACGAATAGGGGTTGTTGCTTTGCCTTTCATCACTGCTTCACGCGGAGCTGCCGGCTGCGCTTCCCTGAGCGCTCCCAACAAACGGAGGTCGCGCTCCCGCGCCGCCCGCCGAGCTTCGGCCGGCCAGCGGCGCCTCCTCGCAGCCACAGCCCCTCAGTGCGCCCGGACAGCCCCTGAACCTGCTGCTGAACCCGCTCAGCCCCTCAGTGCGCCCGGACAGCCCCCGAACCTGCTGCTGAACCCGCTCAGCCCCTCAGTGCGCCCGGACAGCCCCCGAACCTGCTGCTGAACCCACTCAGCCCCTCAGTGCACCCGGACAGCCCCCGAACCTGCTGCTGAACCCGCTCAGCCCCTCAGTGCGCCCGGACAGCCCCCGAACCTGCTGCTGAACCCGCTCAGCCCCTCAGTGCGCCCGGACAGCCCCCGAACCTGCTGCTGAACCCACTCAGCCCCTCAGTGCGCCCGGACAGCCCCCGAACCTGCTGCTGAACCCGCTCAGCCCCTCAGTGCGCCCGGACAGCCCCCGAACCTGCTGCTGAACCCGCTCAGCCCCTCAGTGCGCCCGGACAGCCCCCGAACCTGCTGCTGAACCCGCT
The DNA here is from genome assembly GCF_964273445.1 of Streptopelia decaocto. Lineage (NCBI taxonomy): Eukaryota > Metazoa > Chordata > Aves > Columbiformes > Columbidae > Streptopelia > Streptopelia decaocto. The sequence goes on along the minus strand of NC_138659.1, from coordinate 315,775 downwards.
CAGCCCCTCAGTGCACCGGACAGCCCCCGAACCTGCTGCTGAACCCACTCAGCCCCTCAGTGCGCCCGGACAGCCCCCGAACCTGCTGCTGAACCAGCTCAGCCCCTCAGTGCGCCCGGACAGCCCCCGAACCTGCTGCTGAACCCGCTCAGCCCCTCAGTGCGCCTGGACAGCCCCCGAACCTGCTGCTGAACCCGCTCAGCCCCTCAGTGCGCCCGGACAGCCCCCGAACCTGCTGCTGAACCCGCTCAGCCCCTCAGTGCACCGGACAGCCCCCGAACCTGCTGCTGAACCCACTCAGCCCCTCAGTGCGCCCGGACAGCCCCCGAACCTGCTGCTGAACCCGCTCAGCCCCTCAGTGCGCCCGGACAGCCCCCGAACCTGCTGCTGAACCCGCTCAGCCCCTCAGTGCACCGGACAGCCCCCGAACCTGCTGCTGAACCAGCTCAGCCCCTCAGTGCGCCCGGACAGCCCCCGAACCTGCTGCTGAACCCGCTCAGCCCCTCAGTGCGCCCGGACAGCCCCCGAACCTGCTGCTGAACCAGCGCTCGAGAATAGAACAGAAGTACTAGTAGCAAGTTTTCTCAGCACTCCGTGTTTCTAAAGCCATTTTGAAGAGTTATTCTTATTCGATGGCTTTGAGCAGACAGTTCGTACTCTCTCCAAGCAAAAAACAACTAAGTAAGCTACATGAGGACAAAAAGCAAGAGCACGGCTGATTTTGAACTCAATCGGAACAGTGTGGGATCCTTCTGGCTTTTTTTCTCTTTGACAGGAAACATGGACCGGTCGAAACCAGAAACTTGGATGCGTACGCAGTTCACCATCAGTTCAGGGTGACAATTTCAGCCAGAGCCAAAGAGAAAGGTAAAGCTGCATGGAAGTCCAGGATTGCATTCTATTTGACCTGCATTTGACATTCAAGCCATTAAGCCACATGTATCTGAATTACCATTTGAACAATGACTCTCTTCTCATAGTTGTTTTTTTTCCACAAAAGATGAAAGTTCTGTTATCAAAGTGAAGACAAAAGCTGAAAATCTGCAAAAACAGCAGGTCATTTTCCATCACTCCTACTCAAAAAACCTGGCATTTGGTTTTTAGTTCTAACCAGTCCACTAGACCATCGTGTCCTCCAACCATGAGCTAAACGTTTCAATCTGCTCCCAAAACACACCTGAAACCTAAGAAACCACAAGCTCAGCCCTGCAAAAACATTGTCTGGGAGCTTCCTTGGGGTCTTAAAGGAGCATTTCAAGTAAAATGTGAACTACAATAGGGAAATAGTAATATTTTTTTCCAAAAATTAGCAAAAATCCTGATATGCATATATGTTTTCAACATTTTGTAGTACAGCAACCAAAACATCTGAAGCGCTTTACATCCCGGTGCAACAACTGAACACAAGAGCTGGTTCCAGCAGCCGGAGCTGCAGAAGGATGAGACCCCGCGCCGAGCTCCCCAGCAGCCTCAGGAACAAGAGTCTGCCTTGGGACAACCCGCCCGACCCAGCAAAACTCAGCAACCTCCTCCCTGCTGCTGAGCACGCCTGCAGCGTTCTGCCGCAGTTCCAGCCTTTCCGAGGCGCAGGCAACCGCAGTCCCTCAGCTTTTGCTGCTACTGTTGTCAACGCAAACGCGAGACCTGGAAGTTGCTTAATGCCATTTAAAACCACTGTTGCAAACGTATGGCCCACCTTCCTGGCACTGAGAATAAAAATAAAACATAATTTTAAAATTTGGTGGTCCACTAAAGAGTTATCGAGAGAGAACATGGCAATAAAATTGAACAAGGCTATTAGAAACACTAATACGTGACATTTTGGATGATTAGCAAGGACTTTGCTGCTTTAAGTGCCACTAGACCACCTACTTCCAGTGTCGGCAATAGCTCTAATGTTAATACAGATGCCAGCAAAAAATCTGTATTCTTGTGTACCTTATATCATCTAAAATTCAGGAAACATTTTCCATCATGGTTTCTGCAGATGAACTGAAGCCTGGGGCTTAGGTTTGCTCTTTTCAACTTTAAAATATTGGGAAAACATGCAGGGAAAGAGCAAAACACCATTTCCAACATTTCACAAACGGACCCTCTACCTCTCTTGTAAGTGGGGAAACTGCTCGCTGACCTCTCAAACAACTGCACTCTTAAATTTTAAAATTCCTACTCCTGCATGTATTACAAAGCAGATGTTTTCAAAGGTATTATGTCAAACAGGCCTTTAACGCAGCCACATCTACAATTCAACGTGCTGCCATCAGCGAGGAAGAATGTTATTTGCACACCGATTCGCTTGCACAGAACCAGCTCCCTCACACCACAACGGCCGTGTCCGTGTTCCAGGGGCAGCGGAGCGCCCGTGCCAAGGGGAAGGGAAAGTTCCACCTGCAGCTCCTTGGGAAGGGCGAGCACCGAGTGACAGTCACGGCAAGTGCTGCGAACTGTGCAAAGAGCTCCAGAAAAGCACTCGGGTCTTCCACAGGCTTCGGAGACACGACACCACCCTCGAATCGCTCTCTGAAGACCAAGGTGAACTGCTAATTACTGAAGGGCTGCAGCACAGGTATGTAGGTTCGCTTAAGCTAATACTTTTGTCTAAGGAAAAAAAAAGGCCCCGAAAGAAAGAAAAACGGTTTCTGCCCCTTCAGTGGCTGCATTAAGGTCGTTAAGCAGATGGAGAGTCGTTTGTCCATCGCTGTGTGCGCCTGGGGGGAAAGGCCCCAGGACCGCAGCCGGAGACGGGCCGGGCTGAAGCCACAAAGGCTCCGGCTCCCGCGGCCGCCCGGAGGGACCAGGCAGGTACCAGGCTCGACTATTGGGCTCCAGACCGAGGCGGCTGCTGAGCCGGGAAACGAGCCGCCCTCGCCCCCCACCTGGCACCGCAGCCGCCCGCGCCCAGACCCTCAGCTCCGGCCGGCACCGGGACGGCTGTTCCCGCCACCGCCGCCCCCTTTCCAACCCGGGACGGAGAGTCCCCAAAGCTCCCCGGGGGAGACCCCGCTGCCCGCCCCCCGCCAGCCCCATACCGGGTGTCACCGCTGGTGCCCGCCCGAGACTCCATGGAGGCGTCACGAAGGGCGTCCCCGACTCCAGCGGCTGCGGGAAGGGAGGCCGAGCCGAGGGCCGGCGGTGCCGCCGCTCCCCGCCGAGGCCGGCAGCCGCAGCCACCTCGCCTGCTGCGAAGCGGCGTCTCGGCGCATGTTCGGGCAGGGCCGGGCCCGGGCGGAGGGGCCGCCCCCGCAGGTGAGAGCGGCGGCGGCAGCGCCCGCCCCTCCGGCGGCGGCGGCGGGCGGGGAGCGGGGCCGGCGGGGAGCGGCGGCGGGCGGGGAGCGGGCAGGGGGCGGCGGCGGGCGGGGAGCGGGCAGGGGGCGGCGGGGAGCGGGGCCCGGCGGGGAGCGGGGCCGGCGGGGAGCGGGGCCGGCGGGGAGCGGGGCCGCCCTCCCCGGAGCGGCGGGAGTCCGGCGTTTCTCGGGGGCCGCCGCGCGCCGCGGGGTCTCCGCTGCGGAGCGAAGGGTTGAGCCGGCAGGTGAACTGAGGGGAGGCCTGTGGGAGCCCCAAGAACAGCTGAGAGGAAAACACCTACTGTGTGCTAGAATTAGAGTCATTTATTCCTCTTCAGAAAAAAACAAAACCAGGAAAATATAATTAATATTTAGCAGAATTTCTAATTAGCCTAGACTTTGTAGGAGCCTGTTCCCAAGAGAGTGTTTGCCTGGGCGGAGAAACACAACGGTCAGTGAGTTGTACAAAAGGAGTAACACCCAACAGTGTTTACAGTTCAGATTTATCAGTTTATGAACAAATTATTTAAAATAATACAACTCGAAAAAGCTAAACCTATTGACATTACTAACAGGCATGCAATGCTGAAAAATTGTTTTTATTTGTCCACTTGTATCAGTCATGCAGCTTCAGATTACAGGGATAAGAACAGATTAACAAAATAAAGGAGTTTGTGGAAGGAAGTAAGTGGGGAAAGAAGGCAAAGGTACACGCGGCCCAGGGAGTGGCAGGACAAACAGAAGGACTGGGTTGACATTTAGAAACAATGGGCACATTAATGAGAACAGTGGGTGTATAAGGTTAACAAAGGAAAGAATTTGTAGCTGAACACTGACGATGCGGCTGGCGACGTGGGAACCAGCGGCCCCGCGCTCCGGGCACCGGGCACCGCTGCTCTTGGAGCTGAGACAACTGCAGAGACCTCACCTGCCTGATCGCTGGAGCGCGATTCTTCAGTCAACGGGCCGAAATTCGTGATTGAATTGGATAAATCAAACATTTTTGATCAGTGATGGGCGCGGTAAGGAGGGGTGGCAGGCACCGTCACGGAGCTATTCTGGTGCAGATGCAAAGCCACATTTTTCAGCACCTGTTACATACCTTGAGCTTTTCGAATTGTGAGGCTCATACATTCCAGCTCACAGGTTTCATAATGAAGACTCTGCACTTCAGACACAACCCATTGTCAATAGCCAGCCACATTTAACCTAAAGAACATTTTATTTAATAACCACCCCAGAATATACTCTAAATTGATTTTTCCAGCTTTTAGGAATTCTATGTTGTAGGGACAGGTGAAAAAGATAAAACAGAAAGACAGATTTGTATCATTAGCTTAACTGCAGTTTGAATTATTCTCCTGAGCATATTATTTTATGTTTGTGAACAGTTGTGCTTTTAATATCTGACAGTAAAATACATATTTTTAAATAAATTGATAGCACATTAAGCAAAATTAGATAATTTAAATCTACAACTCTAACACTCAACTAGTACTTTTACATACAGTTTTCAGGGTTCTAGGTCACTGGTTTCAACCTCAACTGAATTATTTATTCAGTAAAAGTTATTACTGGATGTGGGCCCAAAATGGGATTCATGGTCCAAGCTCCTCAGAACTCTTTAGCACTCAAAGACCCCAGTCTATGTTACAGAAGAGCATTGAAAAATAAGGAGGTATTAATAGAGCTTTGGAGAAGTATTTTAAAAAAAATCTACAAGAAGAATTTTATTTAAAAAACTATTAAGCCTTTCAAAATTAGCTTTTTCTGTGTGAGGGACCACACCTGTTCCTGTAACATCTCAAGAGAGACCAAATTCTGTGGAAAACACTCCTAAAGACCTTTTGGCTTTAATATAAGAAGTTCAATGCTATATAGTTCAACAGTATAAATATTAAATCTGTCCACACAGGAAAATTAGTCTGAGCAAGTTGATCAGGATGAATCCTTGTATTGACCTGGGCACCACCAGAGACAAAACCAAGAAAGTCAGCGGTTTGCAGATGCTGTCACAAGGATCTGCTGGGACAGACCCCTGTGTCAAAGGGAAGAATTTCGCCCTGTATTGTCAGCAAGCTATTAGGAAACCCTCAAGAAAACACCTTCTTCAAAGCAGAACTTCTGTCAAATTCTTAATCTGTGTCCAGTTACTTGTATAGTCCTGGCATCCATCTCTTCTATAAGATACACACAAGTAAATGAGATAAAATTCCTTTTACTCTGGACAATATTGTCATTCTAAATTAGAGCGGTTACATAATATGCTATCAGACCTATTGTCACTTAGAAAACAGGAAGCAGATTAGCATTAAGAAATGGTTTGTCCAAAATCATTTAATAAATCAGCACGAGATAATGAGAAACAACATCCTGACCTCTTGAACACACACCCAAACAATGCATTTCTCCCTCTATCAGCTAGTTACCTGATCACCTGCTTTAAACACTAATGCTTTTTGTTTTCAGTTTAAAATCTAAGGTCCTTCAGCTCTAGATACCTCAATTTTGGCACAACAGGAATTCTTAAGTAATTCTGAGCAAAGAATGGCAATGCAGGTGGTATTATTTATGTATTTTTTTATTGTTCATGTTTCTTTAAACTTGTGAAGGGCGAGCACCGAGGCACCGAGTGACAGTCACGGCAAGTGCTGCGAACTGTGCAAAGAGCTCCAGAAAAGCACTCGGGTCTTCCACAGGCTTCGGAGACACGACACCACCCTCGAATCGCTCTCTGAAGACCAAGGTGAACTGCTAATTACTGAAGGGCTGCAGCACAGGTATGTAGGTTCGCTTAAGCTAATACTTTTGTCTAAGGAAAAAAAAAGGCCCCGAAAGAAAGAAAAACGGTTTCCTGGCTGGCTGGCTGTGGATGAAAATTACTTCTGTTACCTGGTATTACTGACCTTGACTTGATGGCTTGTCACCTGAAAAATTAGAAGTTCCTTCCCATCTTTTCTGGGGTAATAGACACAAGCCAAAATTTTCCATGAAGCTTCCCACAAAAACCCGCAACAAGGGATTCTCTTACTCATCTGTCAGTCCATAAGCACAAGAGGAAAGTATTTTTTACCTTCCCCCCCACTTACTTTTCTCCACATAAGAAATTTCTTTACATTAAGCTGTCTGCCCTCCCTGGGCGGGTACCGAGTTACAGTTCTGCAGCGAGCACAGAGCTTTAGGCTCGGAGCTCCCTGCGAACACAAGCTTTCCAGCTGTTTAGGTAGCAAGTTTGACTGCTACTATGAATAGCAGAGATACCATGAGCACAGAAGGATGCCAAGACCGTCTGGTTGTTGCCCCAAGGCTGAGGTGCGAGCCTGGAAAGCCCGTCCCTCCCCAGCGGCAGCTGTACCTCAGCCACCACTTCAGAGTTTGGTTTGTGCCCTCACCCACCTGTCACCTTCACCTGTGGTGAAGCAGGCAGTTTTCCAGAGAACTTCACTTGAATTCAACCTATGTCAGTTCCTTCATTAAGCACCTTTATTGCCATTTTATTGTTTGTCAATACTTCAGCGTAATATAACAGACTTAACATCAATCCCCAGTACATTCTTCCAATGCAGTTTCTAGTTAAGTTGCTTCAAGTAACTTGCACTGGGAGCGTAACTGTCAAGTTCATCTGCTGGACATCAGAGCATCTCTTGAACCTTTTGAGTGCAATGGTCTTCTGTGAACACAACAGAAACCTTTACATGACAGTTAGAACTTCATAGTATAGGAAGTTAGTGAAAAAAGGATATAAAATGATTCAAGGTGATTAGCAACCATCTTCAGTTTCACGATAAAGGGTTAAATAGACTGCATGCAGTTTGGAGGGGAGAGAGGGTTGAAAGTGGCACAACTAGAGGCAAAGTGTGCTCAAGATGGAAACTCGACAGGGGACTTAAAAGGGAAAAAAATAGCCTGCAGGTTTCAAACAGCCTCAAGAATGTGTGTGAAATGGAGAAAGCTATTACATTGCCCAACACAACTCATTAAAAGAAAACAGGCAGAGAGATTTGGGTCCACTTAGATGAGTGTATTAAAACCGAGCATTACCGGTCCAAGAGGATCAAAGACACCTGTAAAGGGCTGCTGGATTCCTAAACCTCTGGCCAAGCAATCTGTACCTTGACACACAGGTGACATTATGCCGACAGACACATTTAGAAGAGTCGTATGCTGGGTCCAACTAAGGATGTCTTAAGCCCTAACCAAGGATGTCTTAAGCCCTGTATGCTGGCAGCAGCCAGCAGAAGACGCTTACGTAGAATACCTTCACAGCTAAATCTTTATTATCAAAACATGTGGGCTCTGCAACCCTCGTGCTGGCAAAAATCCTCAGACAAGAGCAGCCTGAATTTTCTCTGAAGTTGCCACAACTAATGGAGCAAGTGACAGCCAGGAAAATTAACCCACTCCCAGCAGACTCCAATCAAACACTTGACATGGTTTGCATTACAGTTGAGTGTTGCTTTACAGCTCAGAGTACCCTTTTAAAAAATTAGGCAAACATTTCACACTTACGTACTTAAACTTTATTTCTTTATAATTACAGGCTATTGTTAGAATTTTTAAACAAAATGGAATCTATAAATAGAGGCTAATCCCACCTGAACGAGTTTTTTTGTTTAAAAAAAAGTTAAAACTTCATAAAGTAATGCCATTTAGCTCACAGCAGCAGTTTGTTGGTGTCTGAGTAAAAGTACTATAGTCAGAGTCAGTAACATGAAATGTAACATCAAGTGACTCAAAACTTTAAATTCCCTAAGGGAAAGCAGGAATATATATATAATATATACATATAACATTATGTTGGTCCACTGAGTATACATTTTTAACAAAAGATAAGAAACTATGTAATCCAGTTAATCATATGATTTGAAAGATTAGTATACACTCATTACAAAGATGTATAGATAAGTTATTACTATTTAATACTTGCAAAATTTTAAGTTACTTTTTTTGAGCAGGTGTTTAAATGATAATTTCCCAGTGCAAAAAAAAAAAAAAAAAAAAAATCCCAGTCAGGTTACCCATTTTTCCTGAAAAATTGAAAACTACCCTCAAACTGGTACAACAGCAGCACTGAGGGTAACGGGAAGAGCTGAAATACACGGGAGCGTGGCGAGTCCTCCCCGCTGTGTGTCCAAACTCTTCAGCTGCTTCATCAGAAACACCACGGGTTAAAAGTGCAAGGAAAAAACCCTCTTGATGTTCACGCTGCTGCCATCCATTCCTCTTACACAGGGCAAAGATTATTCTTCTTGGAATGAATTTAATGAAACTGATTCTCCAGAATAAGATTTCTTTCAAAATGAACAATAAGTTATTTTCACTAACATTCTATTAACCCTACTCTGACTCAGTGACCATAAAGAAATCATTCAGTTTAAGGTGCAACTATCAGTTGGCATCAATAAATTACATATACAGAAAACAACTGTGGTGGGTTTTTTTAAAACAAAAAGCAGACTGTTTTTTCTTTCTATTCTCAATCCTATTTCAAATTGAACTTATTAACTTGCCAGTTCAGCTGCATATTTCACAGGTAAGAGTGGCTCAAACAGCAGCAGGGTCTCATATTCTGACAGTCATCTTGGCCAACAGTAAATGTATATGAATCTTCAAATTAATTGCTTTATAAAACAAAATAGCAGGTCTGTCTGAAAACCTATGACCATGCAAGGAAAGCATTAAAGGTTTCAGAAAGTCTCACTCTTTCTGACTTAAGAAGAACCTCCATGAAGATTGTTATTTCAAATCCAAACACGGAGTCCTCAATGAGAGGAAAATCTATATGCATATGTGTAAAATAAAGCACTCCACAACTCTGGCATTACTAAAATCTCTTTAGAAGGAGAAAAGGTTTCAAATGACTAACTGTTTGACCGGAGACAGTCAGCCCTGCAGAATAATCGCTATGTTCACTTCATGCTCAGTTACCAACTGCTGACAGGTTACAGTCAAACTACAACCTTGCTATCTGCATTTTCAACTGATTTGCTTACAGCTGGGAAAATTACTTTGTTCTCCTGAAAACTCGAGAGAAACCGAATGCTAAACTTAACAGTTACTCAAACAATAACCAAAAGGATTGAATTTTGCAGAAACATTTACACCACTTTCAGAAATTTTTAACCTTTTCATAGTTTCTTGTATATATGTATTTTCTGATTAACATTTAAATAGGTTAGGTATTCAGGAACAGGGACAAAACAGTTGACATCAGACAAAATCTTATCTAAACTTCATGCTTCTGATATTTCAGATTTACTGAGTGCAATAGCCAGTTCCAAGTCTTCTTGCTCTTGCTGTTTCAGTCTTGCCAATCGTTCTTTCTCTTCTCTCTCACTTTCCCTCTTAGCCCATTCAATCATGTCTTCCTCAGTAGAATACTGCATTTTTAAAAGACAAAATAAACCAGATCAACAATACAATGATCACTAATACTGTCCAAGTCCTTGGTTTAAGGGACAATTACAGTTTTTCAAAATACTGTTTCTTTCTAGTCTTCAAATATTACTTTTTAATTTTACTACACTATTAAGCCTAAAGCTTAACTATTAAGGACTGCATTGAAGCCACCCAATTGATGTATTTTTATGAAATACGCCATGTTTCAAAATTCAGTATTAAGTTTCAAAAAAGCTACTGAGTAGAAAGTGCTATAATTTAAATTCAAACTATTCTGGATAAAAACCTGTCTATATAAGAAAAATATTGAATAAATCAGGAGAACACTTTGCAAAACACACCCCTGCCCACACTGTGGGACATCCTGATTTACCACGCTTGCAGTAGGGATGATTTTTCCAGGTGGCAATGACTGCAAAAATTAGCTGTAGAATGACTCTGTTTAATTGTGCAGATGAAAAGTGCTTCTGCTAAGAAGCAGCAAAATAATAAGGTGACTGTACAGTCAGAAGCCTCGTGGTAAAACAGAGAAAGGTCAGGGTGATACAAGAGGGGAAAAACAAGAACATTCTATGTACATCGATGTGAACAGAACGTGAATGAGACTTCTGTGGTACAATGATTACAAATCAGAGACAGGTAAGTGTATTATCTTAAATAAAATAAAAAAGGTTACGCTAAAGTTTGTTTCTAGTCGGCATGCACAAGAGGTAAGAGGCAGGTGAAGCCCGTGTCTTCATCCATGTCCCAGTGTTAAGTCTGAAAGGGTTATCATTATATACTCTGGCTAGTTTATGCATTGAGCTGCTTCTTTGGGAAATAAATACAGAAAAGCTTGAGTTTCTCTATAGTTCACTTAGTATTTTCAGTAATTGCAGCTGGAATACTTTTTCCTTCATAAAGAAAATTAATATTTTTGCTTTCTCATCCGCATTTCACATTTTGTCCTTCAAACTGGCTTCTCAGTCCCTCGAACTACTAACAGTGATCAATAACAGCATTTGAGAAATCATCATGCTACGAGACATCAGCCAGCGCAAGTCAATTCTGAGAGCCTGTCAATCCTCAGTTCACCTCAATCGAGCACATAGTTCATTAGGCCCGAAAGTGAAAAGCACTATGATCGAGATACTGTAAATGCAAATTGCATTTAACAGGTATCAAGCTTGAAAGTGAGACAATGTCTTTCAAAACTCCTATTTGCAAGAACTCAAGAGAAAAAGAAATAAATAAATATATATATAGGCACGCACAAACCTTTAGATTTGCTTCTACTGCTTGGACACCACGACTTCTATGGAATGGATTCTGGTTATAAAGAGACACTTACTACCTTTTACTTATTTTGTACATACATCTGGAATTTACTAGCCATTCAAAACTCATCGCATTATATTTCATCAGCACACACTGTTATGAGGCTGCTTATCAATATTTCAGTACATTGAAATTATGACCAAACAGTTCAGTGACAGCTAAATTAAATTAACACCTTTTGTTTTATTTTTAATTGGATAGTTAACAGTGTGCTTGTTATAGATGTATAATTTAAATCTGCTGCACAATCTTATAAAATGGATAGTTCCTAGAACATAGATATTTTTTCTAAAAGCTAGGAGGCTTCCATGAAAAAACCCATAAAAACAATACAATTTAAACATTAACTACAACATTTTGCAGCATTTTGTTTTAGGACAGCCTCAGCTGCAAACAAAATGTAAGTACTGTTTTAACTGGAAACGAGATCCCTTTTGTAAATGGGATACTTCTTAATATTTTAAATTACACTGAAGTCTTCAGCGTGAACAATTCAGAGCTGTCATTACACTGAAACAAATGTTTGAAGTGTTTACTCACAGTACTGAAGTTTGCAAAATTGTTGGGGTCAGCCTCTTTACTGACGCTGGTGGGAGCAAATGGATCAGAGAACAGGTCTGCTGCTTGTTCTTTGGGAGTGTCCGGGGTGGGGAAAGGCTGAAATGGGTCTCTCGGTTTAAAGGAATCTGAAGAGTCCATTTGATTGGTAGGTCTCTTCCCTTAGATTAAAATGAATTTAAAATAAATTTAAGATAGCAAGTAATAACATACCAGAAATAGTAAAAAACAAAAACACAACCCCAAGCCCCCCCAAATTCAAGAGCTACTCGGAATGCAACCTCTTCTAGTAACTTAGTGGACTTGCAGATACTTCAGAGGAAGGGTTGCCAACTAAAACAAAAAACCAAACTGAAACGGTACAGTCCACGGTGTCTGAAAGGGTAATCAGGTAAAAAAGAACACGTGTCTGTTAATGACTCAAGAACACCATTATGTACTAAGCAACTATTTTGGGAAGCCAATTTCTAATAGCCTTGAGCCCCTATTCTGTCAACAGTCTTTTTTTCTTCTACTTATTATCAATGTCCATGATCATTCCAGCCAGGCTCTTTTATTATTTGTTTGGATCAAGTTAACACAGTTTCATTCAGAAACCAGAAACATACTTGTAAATCTTCAAACACCATGTCCCCTCACTATCCTAACACGTGGCACTTCTGTAGTTTTTAAACTAACAGAATGAAGGAGTATGGTAACAAGCAATCACAGGCTTAACTATTTTGTTAATCCTTGCTTAAGTAGCTGCAGATAACACAGATCAGGCACAAGCCCCCACTTACTTTGTTCTTTTTTCAGCTTAACCCCAGTCAGCTTTCAACACCCTTGAAGACATGAACCCAAATACTTCCAAGAGCAGTTGAGCTGAATTTCATCCCATCATTCTCTCTGTATTTTACTGCTTACAGAAAAGGTTTCATTGCAGTTTCTTGAATTCAACTAGCTGGTTCTGCAAGCGGTTCCACACTTAAAATGGCCATATTTTAAAACTTGGTTCTGTTGCTTTTTTAAACTGCAGAATCAAACTAAAGTGCTTATTGTTTTGCATATCACTGCTGCAAGTTAGTCTAAACATTCTCTCATGGACCAAAAGAGATTCTAATTGGGCAGTGATTTAGAGAATGTAAGATTTGGGCACTTGGCAGATAACCTTGGTGCGGTGGCTTTCACCCGCTGGTGATCAGTTACCGACAAACAACGCGCATCTTCTTCTTGAATAATGTGGGAGAAGCAGCTTCAAGTGACAGCTAAGGAATTTTATTTCTATGTGGGATGGATTAGTAAGTGTAAGAATATGAAGTCTATAACCTCTAAATCTGCCCCAAAAAATCATGAAGTGAGGGTGTTTAAACTACCTAGAAAGGCAATAATTTTAGAGGGATGCGAACAGGGGAGTAATTAAAAACAAATACACTTAAGTATCTCCATTTTATATCACAGAACCAACTGGGTTGGAAAAGACCTCAGAGACTGGTCCAGCTCCAGTCCATTGACTAGATCATGGCACTAAGTGCCATGTCCAATCTGAGTTTAAAACCCTCCAGGGCCGGTGAGTCCAGCACCTCCCTGGGCAGCCATTCCAATGCCTGACCACTCTCTCTGCACAGAATTGCTCTCTAATCTCCAGCCTCAATTTCCCCTGGCAGAGTTGAAGCCCATGGCCCCTTGTCCTATTGCTGACTGCCTGGGAGAAGAGCCCAATCCCCACCTGGCTAGAACTGCCCTTCAGGTAGTTCTAGAGAGTGCTGAGCTCACCTCTGAGCCTCCTCTTGTCCAGACTAAACAAGCCCAGCTCCCTCAGCCTCTCCCCATAGGGCTTGTGTTCAAGTCCCTTCCCCAGTCTTGTTGCTCTTCTCTGGACCCGCTCCAGCACTTCAATGTCTTTCCTGACCTGAGGGGCCCAGAACTGAACACAATACTCCAGGTGTGGCCTCCCCAATGCAGAGCACAGGGGAAGGATCACTGCCCTCGTCCTGCTGACCACGCTGGTTTGGATACAGGACAGGATCCCATTGGCCTTCTTGGCCACCCGGGCACTCTGATGGCTCATGTTGAGCTTCCTGTCCATTAGTCCCCCAGGTCCCTTTCTGTCTGACTGCTCTCCAGCCACTCTGTGCCCAGCCTGGAGCGCTGCAGGGGGTCGTTTTGGCCAAAGGGCAGGACCCGGCATTGGCCTTGTTGAACTTCATCCCATTGGAATCAGCCCATTTTTCCAGTCTATCCAGATCCCCCTGCAGAGCCTCCTGCCTTCCACCAGATCGACACTCCCTCCCAACTCTGTGTCATCGGCAAATTTGCTGATGATGGTCTCAATCCCCTCATCTAAATCGTCAATAAAGATGTTAAACAGGACTGGACCCAACACCGACCCCTGGGGAACACCACTAGTGACTGGCCGCCAGCTGGATGTGGCCCCATTCACCAGCACTCTCTGGGCCCGGCCCTCCAGCCAGTTCTTAACCCAGCAGAGAGTACACTTGTCCAAGCCACGGGCTACCAGGAGTATATTATGGGAGACAGTGTCAAAGGCCTTGCTGAAGTCCAGATAGACCGCATCTACCGCTTTCCCCTCATCCACCAGGTGGGTCACCTGACCAAAAGGAGATCAGGTTGGTCAGACAGGACCTGCCCCTCCTAAACCCATGCTGGCTGGGTCTGATCCCTTGTCCATCCTGAAGGTGCTGTGTGATTCCATTCAGGATGATCTGCTCCATAACCCTGCCAGGCACCGAGGTCAGGCTGACAGGCCTGGAGCTGCCAGGGTCAGCTTTGCAGCCCTTTTTGTGGACTGGGGTAACATTGGCCAATTTCCAATCATATGGGACCTCCCCAGTGAGCCAGGACTGTTGGAAGATGATGGAGAGCGGCTTGGCGAGCTCTTCCGCTAGCTCCCTCATCACCCCAGGATGGATCCCATCTGGTCCCATTGACTTGTGAGGATCCAGATGGCTCAGTAAGTCACCAACTATTTCCTCCTGGAATACAAGGGGCCTATTTGGGTTCCTGTCTCTGTCGACCACCTCCAGAGGCCAGCTGTCCTGAGGGCCACCTGTCTTACTGGTAGAAACTGAGGCAAAGTAGGTATTAAGTACCTCAGCTTTCTCCTCATCTTTGTTAACTATATTTCCCTCAAAGTCCAACAGAGAATGGAGGTTTTCCTTGCCTCTCCTTTTGTTATTAATGTATTTAAAGAAGGACTTTTTATTATCCCTGACAGAATTGGCCAAATTAACTTCAAATTGCACTTTTGTTTCCCTGATTTTTTTCCTGCATGATCTAGCCATTTTCATAAATTCTTCAGAAACAGCCAGCCCTTTTTTCCACAGTCAGTAAACTCTCCTTTTATTTCTGATTTCCTTCGGAATCTCCCTGTTTAGCCGAGCCGGTTGTCCTCCCCGCCGGCGAGCCTTTCGGCACACTGGTATAGCCTGCCTATAGCCTTTCGGCACACTGGTATAGCCTGTCTATAGCCTTTCGGCACACTGGTATAGCCTGCCTATAGCCTTTCGGCACACTGGTATAGCCTGCCTATAGCCTTTCGGCACACTGGTATAGCCTGTCTATAGCCTTTTGGCACACTGGTATAGCCTGTTCCTGTGCACTCAAACCTCCTGCTTGAAGCGTGTCCGACCCTCCTGGGCCCCTTGTTTTTAAGCACTGTTTCCCAGGGTATGCTCTGAACTAGACTTCTGAATAGGCAAACATCTGCCCTCTGGAAGTCCAGTGCAGAGGTTTTATTAAAGGCTCTCCTTGCATCTCTGAGTATTGAAAATTCTATTATTTCATATTTCCATTAGGAAAATTAATTATTTGGAATGGTTATCAAGGTAACCACAGAATCATTTTGAACACGTGCAAATGAAAACAGGCCACTTTTTTCTGTTCATCCATTGATAAGGATGCTGCTGTTCCACTCTGAAAGTGCATCTGTTCACCACAGCATAGCCACTCCTATACAATGGGTTCATAAATCCTTTTTGTGTTTTAAGTAAGGACCAGGGTAAGAGGAAATGCTATGAAATATTCAAATTACCATCACTTGTCAACTGTTTTAATGTTATTTAAAATGAAACTGACTACTTGCAAGGCATGAACATGAACCAGATCTCACACCAACATCAGAAATTAAACACCTCAGTTTAAACCCTACTATTAATATTCCTACATATACTGTGTTTCACTTCTTCTGAGGAAAAAGATGAATACACGTTTAAGTTTCATGCTACAGTTTTCCAAAACATTCATCCATATAGGATAATAGTAAAAAGATGCAGTAGTTTTTAAAGCAAATGAAACTAAGCACAGAAACTTAGAAAGGAATACTAGCAATATATTTTCCAATCTATGCAAAAAAAAAAATTGAGAGTGAGGAGCCTGCTGTAACATGGGCTTGTTGCAACCACAAGAAGGTGTCGTCGTCTTTGATAACCATGGCCTTTTCTGGAAAGCAGGGTGGTTTGTGTCAGAGTAGACCAGAGGACTCAGCTCTCACTGAACACAAAACAGCCCAGGAAACTCAGGTTTTTTGACTACGACATTGGCCAGGTTCACTGACACGGACCGCTGGGAAGACGTTCATCTGAAAGCCTGAGGCAGTCATTTAACCCTATTTAATTCATTTTGCATTAAAACTAAAGGGTTTGCAATGAATGGAACACACTTCATGCATAATTTAATGCAAGATTCACAATGTGTCACATTAGTAACCATTTCATTTGCAGCCAAGCTATGTTCTTGCAGATACTTGTAATAACTCTGTTTTTGCTTGTTTTCTAAATCCTTTCTTTCTTCAAGAAAAAAAAAAAAACAACAACAACAAAACCAAACCAGCCTATGATCCCAAACACCATGAAAAATTCAACTGAGGAAACTGCCCAAGATAAGGAACAGACTTATTTCACATCTTGCTCAGTCATTCTAAATTCAGACACTTGACCATCCCCTCATAATTACTGACCTACTGCCAATATCAAAGCAACTAATTGTCAACAACTTCTCTGTGTCCACTCTTACCAGGGGGTGGTGGGCAGGGCCTTGTGGGTGTTCCTGTTTTCGGGGGCAATGCAGGAGGAACATCCTCATTTTTAGCTGGTGGTTCCTCAAATAAGTTTTTAGTTATGATCACGCTGTTGGCAGAACCCGATGTGGAAGAGCTAAAGGGATCCTCGTTGTTGGTCTTCAACAAAGAAAACAGCAACATACACATTTTCAGTGCAATTCTAGTATGCTTCCCCTTCTCATCATGCAATATTTATTTAGAACTAAAAGGCTGGACTAATGCAAAAAGCAAACACTTTTGTTTGGTTTTAACATCATCCACATACTTCAGGAGATTAGAAATAAAGAAAAATCAGGAATGGTTACTGTGCACAGCAATAGAAAGTTGAGCACAGTTAAACATGCAAAAGTAATACAGCTCCTGTTAAACTCATTTTTTTCCCTTAAGTAATTATAATATCACTTCAAATATAGAGAAAATAATTATAAAGCCACAAAGATTGCATTGCATTCTTTCCAGTGGAACTGCAGGACAATGCACTATAAAGACCTTTTTTCCAAGGAAGTCGGCCCTTATACATTTTTAGTAGTGGCAAAAAAGTAACAGAACTGGTGGCAGAGAGAGTAACCTACGTCTTGGTACCACAGAGTTTCATGTATTTTCTATGAACAGCAGTAGCTTCATATACCTTTGACAGCGTGCTGAAGTCAAAGCCTCCTCCGAAGGATTCATTTCCAAACACAGAGGCAAAGGGGTCGGTAGCTAAATACACAGAAATCAAGTCAACAGAATGAAATTAAAAGTTAAATATTTTAGAGGTTGACAAAAACCCTACAAGAAGAAAGCAACAGTTACATATTTTGCAGCATAGACTAATGCAAGTGAAATATTTTATGAAGTGGGAACTTTTAAGTTACTAATTAAAAATAATTCTCCTGAACAGGGAGTAATTCAAAAGAAGTACCAAGATTCCACTGAAAGTATCAAATAACCATACTACTGGATGTTTTGCTGAGATACATGTATGTATACACACAGAGGTATTTTTTTGTGTGCATACAGCCATATACATACAGAGACATATACATATATATATATATATATAAACATGAACAAGAACAAACTTCTGACTGTAGGATCACTTGTGAAATAAATTATCTAAACCTCATATACTCTCAATCTACTCCAACAGTACCTTTGCATTCTTATGTGCCTCAAAATATGTAAAATGTGCTATTCTACTCTAGAGCAAGAAGTCCATTGGCTTTACCAATACTCGCTTCTGCATCTCCAGAAAACAGCATTTTGTTCCCTACAATTGACCTGAACAGGTTTACAACATGAAATCACACACAGATTAATGTTTTGGATTATCATTGTCAGTGCAACTTGGGAAAATAGCAGATTAGAGTCTTCTCCAAAACATCTTTATCTCTCAGATGACAGAGGATCGTAGCGAAACAGAAGGGACAAACTTTAACAGTAAAAATTATTGATGAAGTAGTTGTTCTATGCCACATCTCCCTTGTATGTTACTTAGAAAGTAACATGAAATCTTTCAAAACAATCCAAATGGGTAGCAGCACGACCATTCAAAGAGTCCAACGCTTAGATCAGGATATTTCACCAGTGTTTGGTAAGGCAGAGGAACATTTTAGCAGTATCAGCGTTCAGTGATACGCACTGCAGATATGAGACAGTTTTACTTTATAAAAATACCCCCCTGCAAACTTGCACCTTATGTCATACTTTACATGAAAATCCAGGAAAAGTAGGAAATCCCTAAAATGCTCCATTGCAAATTCAGTTAAAAGACTAGAAACAAAAATGAGCAAAACAAAATAAAAATAAACCCCAGGAAGTCTGACATGTATAATCTGCTTTTACCTGGATCATTTGATGTAGTAACAGTTGTTCCACCAGGAGCAAAAGGGTCATTCTTCTTTGATATCTCTGTCTAAAATTAAAAAATGTCTTTGGAGGGAAATTTGTTTTTCAGCTTAAAATATTCCTATTTCTAAGAATACAATCACTATCTTAACTTAGAAGTTTTAAGATAAAGTATTATGGAAGTAGCTTTTACCAGTATCAGTAAACAAGACTGTCAACAGAAACTCCTCCTCAAAACAGCAATTAATGCTTTCAAAGGAAAAAAGATACAATATGTGCGTATACTTCTACCCATTTTACACACACACAAAAAACTGGAAGTGAAGAATGAACAGAAGCAGAACTGAGGAGGAAAGGAGATGGCAAAAGGATAAGAGACAAACTTATGACATGAAGAATTTCAGCTTCTTAGATTGTTTGTCTATCAGCCCTAAATATTATCTCATGTTCATCAAGTTCCATCCTACACCAGAGAAGGTTTCATGCCCAACTCTACCTTATTACAGGCTCAAGACTAATCCATAACTGCTTAGTTGTAATGTGAATAGCTGAAAGATATACCCAAGTATACCTGAACGGGGTACCTTCAGTAAGAAACTCCACATTATGAGAGGGCTTCAGTGACTCTTATTAAAAAAACAGACAAAAAAACCCACCCACAAACCAAAACAAACCAACAAATAAACAAAACCACAGAAAACCCAACAGAACCCAAGCAACATACACCTATGCAACAATTTGTCTTTTCAGAGGGGAAACCCCATACCACATCAGATTTCAGATAAGATATGTAACATACTTATTGATCCTATAAGCTTTGGAGGCAAAAGTCAAATGTCTCAACATAACTTGGCAAGATCAGTCTCAGGTTTCTTCCAATGTTTAGTAAGTTCTGCCAGCTACCAATAGAGCTTAGTTCTTGATTCTCAAATGTTGTTACAATAAAGCAATAAAGCTCCACACTGAAACATTTTAAAAATGTGTTTATTTTTGCTTTTGTTTCATCTGTAACTACATCTAGAAAATAGGACACAAAAGACAAGACAAAGCCATGGGGTAAGAGGTAACCTTTTACCTATATGATTTCTGAATATCAGCTTTTTAAGGTGTGTCCCAATGTACAAAAAAGGTTATTTTGTCCAACTCATCTACAGAAGGAATTAAAAGAAATGCTACCAAACTTACTGTGATATTATTGCTGTTGTCTGCAGTGCTAAATGGATCAGTGCCAGCAGTCACAAAAGGATCACTGGAGGATTGTTTGAAAAAACAGTCAGCTGCAAAAGGATCTGAGCCTTTGAAGGGATCACCACCAAAGGGATCTGAAAGGTAAACATCTCGTTAACATTTCTGCCACCTTTACTAAGCTTGATATTTAAAACCTAAACATTATATTGCTTTTTTCATACTGCAAGACGGTGACGCACTTAAGACCAAGGATCTCTGAAGTATGAAATTAATCTCTAAATAATTTGTATTCTGTGATTCAAAACATTAGACAAGCCAACACTTTCTGCACATCATTAAAACTCTGGATGCTGCCAGTGGTTCAGTTCCAGGATCACCTGAGCATAGAGATTCTTCAACCAAGCCCCCTAAAAATGAAGCATTTTACAAAAACTTGTGTTTCTCAGAACTCTCCTACCCTCTTCTCCCTCACTCCCCAGACAAAATGGATGTTCTTTTATTTGGCACCTGGTGCACAATGTTATTTTGCTAGAGCCTTCCTACCAGCCATTTTGCTGCTTCATCACCAGTAACTCTGTTCAGGACCAAGAAGAGAACGCAATGATGTTGCCTATACAGCCTGTCCACCTGGAGAGACTTCCCACCTTTACAATATTTCGTTCTAAAGAAAGTTGGTAAGTTAAGAGCCTTTAAAGGAGTACGGTCCTACCTGTTTCCATACAAGAAAGGCAGCGAGAGTTCTGGCCTCCTGTTCACCACTTTCATACACTCAAATCCCAACTGAAGATACTTCTAACAGCGAGAGAACTTCACTGGCAATGGGCTTCTCTGAAGAGCTTTAACACAAGCAGCCAGCTGCTACTGCCGTATGTTTATCTATCCTACGGTGACTTTGGGGACATTTCCATCTTTTTTGTGCTGAATGTGGTAACACTTTCTTTCCCCCACATACTCTTTGAGCAGGAATCATTTAGAAAAACAAACACATTAGAAGCTACAAAGTTACTTACCAATTTTCCCAAAAGGGTCATCTTTGAAGGGATCACCTGTTTTAGAAAAGAAAAAAGTAACTTATCATGCAGCATGTCCTCCAGTGGAAGCCTTTTGGATACAAACTCATTTCTAGAGCTAGAATTTAAACAACTCTCCCTCAGAGGAACAGTTTCACTATTTTCAGTGGAACTACAAGAACTAGCATTAGACAAAGCAAATATTCATTAAGTAATTCCTTACCACCATGAAACACACATAAAAGCAGCCATCTCAAAGATACGTCTCTGTTGGCTACTGTCAGTAAACACCCACATTATGCAGTATTTACCAGCGCTGTAATCCAGACAAACCACTGACAGAAGTTTAGTCCCAGTTTTGATTAATTCTGACAGGTGCTGTGGATGGTAGCACCTAAGTGCTCATTCCTGTACCGAAGCGATGGTGCTATTTGTATCACTTCTACTCCCTCATCTACCTCTAAGAGACATCGATGTATTTTCTCCTAGCTGTAGGTTTCTACCCCGGAACATCACTGAGCACACAAAGCCCATAAGATTGGTGACTAACAGATGCAGCTTTCTCCTCTGGAAGAAAGGCCGTGCCGAGTGCTGTGAGTAGGACCACTTCACTATCAACAAAAAAAATCAAACAATATCTACACAAAAACATTCAAGCTGTTTTAAAGTAGCTTGATTTATCCATTAGAAGTATTAAATATGCACTGACATTATTTCAGAAGCCAAGTGATCTGAAACAAATTTAGCTTATTTTCCCTCTGAAGCGATAAGAGCTAAATTGATCAGACAGACCATGTTGATTCTGAAAGCATGTAAAATCATATTAAAGTGGCTGAAAACATCTGCTTCAGCAGTTAATCCAAATTAACTCCCCTTCTCCAAGTGGCTCCACATAGACAGATCACTTCTTCCAACATCAAAGGAAAAAATAAAAATCAGAGCAGCAGCATTCGTAAGTGGTAAGTTCTGAAAATAAAGCACAGCACTTCCGCAAGACAAACAGATGGTGCAGTCCCACATTACCTTTCTCTGAGTGCCAAACTCACCATAAGTAGGCCACAGCCATTCACTCTCAACCACCCACACCCTCCCCACCCCACAGCTCACTGAACCCTCGGCTGATCTGTTTGTGGATCTGGGCTGCAAATTAAACGAGCGACAGCACGTGTTATTGCAAGTATGCCCACCCCTTTGAGAGGAAAAGGCAACCTCTAGGGAGTGGGGGCAGAAAGAAAGGGAAAAAAAAAAAGAAAATATTCTAAAAATTCAATTTTCACAGGTAATTAGAAAGTCCAGATGAAGGAAGGACAAACAACCTGAACTCTCCTTTCCATAATTTCTATTTTTGTAATGCTATTGGCTCCACACTCCTGTCACCCAAACACCTCCACATTTCTTCTACAAAGAGCAGTTCCAAGGTGACAAGACCTGTTTCTGCAAATGTGCACCTAGAAAAGTTCACTTACTGTCAACAAAAGGGTCAGACTGGAAGAACTCTAAGCTGGCTTCAGAAACTAGATCAGGCAACGGATGAGATTCAGCATCAAATGGATCTTCCTAGGCAATGAAATAGGAGGAGAGAAAGGAATTAAATTTATAAGATGTGCAGGATGAAAAACACATCGTCTCGTGTTACCATTTAGTGGTTTGTTAAGGCTAAAAAAAGGGACAGCTAGAATTCTACAAAATTCATCAACAGAGTTGCAAAGTATTTCTCAACAACCACCTGCCTGCTACATGAGATGAAACGTTTTCATAACATCACACTCTAAATAAAAATAAGTGACAATTTTATTTTTCTGTTGTTCTGTGACCATCATGCAAGTGACGTGATACAAGCCTGAAACAGTTTCTTTACTTTTTCCTCCTCCAAATCTGAAGAAACTCACTTTTTTGGGAGCAGTTGCAGCTGGGGTCTCCTTCTCTTCCTCCACAACAGGGGCTGTTGTTTCAGGACTATTCCTCACCTGTAGAGGGATAAAAGCAATTCACCACAACGAAGTAAACAGCAGACTACTCGATACAGAATCACAGAATACACACCATTTTAAGTATTAAATAGCTACAAACATACTAAAGGATACTTCAAGAGGTTCTTACTTATTATAGAACACAACAAAATGTTCCATAAATCTTGTGAAAGTTTAAAAAAGAAAATCAATCAAGAATCTACTGGGACATACGGAGGCACATTTAAAGCAAGACAGCTTTAGATTTTCTGTACTATTCCTTATTCCATGGAGACAGCTGCTTTCCTTTAATGTTAATTCTACTATTCCATTTATGGTATTTTGCTTGGAAACAAACACAGAAATTTTTTTATTGACACTTTCTAGGCAAGCTAAAATTGCATCCTTTTCTGCTTATCAACTTTCAGATAGCTGAAACATAGTCCCTCAGAATAACACCCTGAAATGTCACTTGTGCCAGTGTTTAAAAATATCATCAATCTTGATACATTCTTAACTTGTTCCAACTTCACAGCTGCATTGCATCACGATCAAACAGGCAAAACACTACTCACTGGAGACACACTGTTTATTTGTTCATCTTCTGCTATACTTTCCCTTTCAGCATTCTCATTAAGGTTCGCAGTTTCGCTGCTGCTGTTGCTAAGACTAGAATGATCCGCAGTTCCATTAACAAGTGTATTATGTGGCTCAGAGTGCCAACTAGACTGGTTGTTTTCCAACTCTTTGAGCTCGAGAAGCTTTGTCTGCACCTGTAAACACATAAATGTATACACATCAGGATGGCAGCACACAGAAGCCATCCTCTCTTAACTATGAGATGGAAGTTATGTATCTGAAATTCTTACTTCCAAAAACAAATATTATAAAAACCATGTTCTTTCAATCGAAGGATGAAATTTGAGAGATGAACACAAATCCGATTTAGAAGAGATATAATGTGGTTGAAGGACAGATCTGAGAACCTTCTCCAGCAGAGGAAGCGGACTGCACCACTGCCAACACCAAGACTTCTTGCTTTGTTCCTACGCTAACTCATAAGAAGAATTTGAGGTTTTTTGTTTGTTTGGGATGGTGTTTGCTTTTGTTTGAGCTTTTGTGTGTTTTGTTTGTTTTTTTAAATTATGTATTTGCAATTGCCTTAAACTCTAAATTAAAAAGGCTGCTTTATCAGAATTCTCATCTTCCAAGAAGAAAAACCACGAGTTCATTATCTCCTCCCACACGACCTTTGAAGTCCACAAAATCCACAGTACGTCTTCCTAAGTGGACGTTACATTCACATGTTATTATTTCAGCAATATGCCTAATGCAGTGCCCCCCAGCAAACTTTACAACCAACTTGTCAGTTATGAAGGGATTCTTGGACTGGGCGGATTATGCAGAAGGATGAACACAGTTCAGATGCTTAGGTGTCCAGATCCCACTGACTTCTGCTATGTCAGTCACCTAATGGAGTTTGCCTTGCCTTGGTATGTGTCACAAGTCCGGTGGCAGCAAAGGCAACACCAGGAGTCTTTCAAATACACTGACCCACAAATAATGTTTCATTATTTGTGAGCCAAGAGCAATAAAACCAAGAGTACTGACATAAAAACTATCAAAACCCCAATGTCTGTAGTACAGTCAGGCATAACCCCTTCCATTATCAACCTCAAATCTGTTCATTGCAAGGACCTGTTGCTAGTATATTAAAATAGCACAACCTGTTCTCTACCTGCGATGGAACAATGGAAAAATCCATGTGTTTACTTCTCAGTTTCTAAACCTCCAAGTCAAATTTAATAATATTTACTAATATGTTATAAGGCTCTTCAACAGAAGAAAGTGTTCTTGCACAAACACTAGCAATGGAAGTCTTGAGGAAAAAAAAATTGTTAACAAGTTACAGACCTGAGCTGTATGAAACGACCAAGCCAAAAGTCAGCCGTTTCTAGGGTTCAAAGGCAATAGGAAGGTTTTTCACTTTGTGTTTAACTTGGCAATGACGTGACTGGCTAATACATTAGAGAGCTGGCAAGTCAAAGGAGGATAATGATGAGGAAAGGGTGTGCAAGCTAACGCATCACTGAAGTAATAATAAATCACTGATTACAGACAGGAGCTAAAAGTTTCCTTTAACGTAATGGCAGACACTTCGAAGCACAGTTCTGTGCTTCAAAACCAGCACAACCATCTCTGCACGTCTCAGTATCTTGTCTCAATCCAATTTACTCTTACATTCACCTTACTTTCCCCCTTCAACACTGCACTAAGCAAATGTTATTAGTAATTTTCTACTGACATCACATCAACTAAAGAATAGTGAGAGCACACCCCAGGCCATGGCTGAGGAAGAAAGCTGAAGTGACTCCTGAACACAGAGAATTTGAACAAGCATTACAAATTTTTCATTCATTACATTGAGACAAATTATTTATGAAGTATAACAAGTTAATCCTTTTTTATTAAAAAAACTTGGAGAAAAATCATGAAGTATTTTGAGTGACCTGAGTCAGCCTCCAATAATCCTAACCGTGACTAGCATAGAACACGTGTGAGCAACTACAGACATGAGCAAACAGCAAAGAAAAAGGAAAACAATGCCTTCCCCTTAAGAAAAAACACACTAAAGGTTGTCAGCTACATTTTTTTTTGTCTTTCACACTGCCTTACTGAATGGATTTCCTGCTGTGAATCCTGCAGATGTTGCTGAAGAGGCCCCAGCTGTGCTCTCCCAGACTCTATGCAATGCTCCAGCTCGGCCGTTTCTTGCTGCAGGCGACTCAGCTCCTCCTGAGCTTTGGTCAGTTCGTCTTCATACGCTGAAATCTTTGATTCCTGGCTTGTTATTTCAGCCTTCAGCACGGCAATCTAAAGCATGGACAAATATTTCAAAGCCACATAAAAAAAACCCCCACACCTCCAAAAACATCCAAATACTATTCTTTATGACCAGAAAAAGTAAACACCTCATAGCTATTGCAGAGATGATAGATCACATCTGAATGAAAGGCTAGCTCCCTATTGGTCTCAATAAGATCACAGTATTCTAGCTGTTTTCCTGACCAACACAGATATTTCCAATACTGTAAATACCTTTTCAGACCTTAAAGAAATACCATAGCTTTATAGTACTAAAAAACTATCTAACCATAAGATGATTTTTTTTAACCGCTAAGAAATCAGTCCCAGTAATTAGTGCTTCTAATTACACTTATATTGTATTACAAATTTGCATTATTTGTTTGCACGTAAGCTTGTGTGCAAGTATAGCTCGGTAAATTTGTTGACACACCAATCCTAAATTAGGAGGTCACTGAAGTGACGTATTTCCTGTTCTCTGTTGGCGTCAAAATCTCGACACTGAGGCTGTTTCTCCATTAAAGGTTTTTCCTCCTGCCCCAACAACTGGAACGCCGCAAGGCTCAGTTCTTCAAGATGAGGCATTTGCTCTTTCAGGGGCCATCACCAGAGACCTTACCAGACGGGCCTCCTCTGCACACTTGTGCCTGATGTCATCCAGCTGCTCTTCCAACTTGGCCTTCTGCTCGTTGAGGTCGTGAAGGATTTCCTGTGCTTCCTGCTTCTGGGCTTGCAGCTTCTGCAGGTTATTGCTCTCCCGTTTTACTTCATCTTGTAGATCCTGTAACAGAACAGATCAGCTTTGCATTGATCCCTCTCTCCTAACCACGGAACTCCACAGCATAAACAGCACTGTTAACTCGGATTTCAAAGTATCAACAAATTCTTTCAAACGCTTGCAATTATTACAAGTCAGACAAGCAAGCGTTCTCAAACTCTAATTGTAAGACATATAAATAATCCGGTTATTCGCTTTTTCTTTGGTAAAAAGAATCTCTCTGAAATACTGAAGATGATGCAGAGATTAACTCTCTTACTCAGAGAAGTGAGGGTTTCGTTTTGAATTCAGAAGTGGTCTTTAATCAGGCTGCTACGTGGTCTCTCTCCTGTGTTTCAGCAGTATGTTTTACTGAGTTCCTTAAGAGAAACTCTTTATTCTGCCGCTTCCCCCTTCGAAAACACATGTCCAAAAGAGGAACTTGTTTTATTCAACATGGTAAACGACCAAGCCAGTGCATTATTAACTCCAGTGCTCTCCTTTCTAGAACTGCCGTGCCTCTAATTTGTCAAAAATCAGCCAAAAACTTATTTTCCACGTACCAGTACTGGTAAGAAACGCACATTCCTTACACAACAATATCGCATCTTTTAATTTATGGAACAGTAGTAAGTATGCATCTTGTGTTCCAAGTACATCAAGTAGCATCATATAATAATCAGTTCATTTCTGAGCAACAGGAATGGTTATACTTCAACAAACCACAGAGATAACATTGAAAAAAATGTCAAAAAAAGAATTCAGGAAGAAGAAAGAATCGTCAAAGTCAAGAGGAAGATACAATACAAGGAGATCAAAAGGATTAATACAAAAGGAAAAGTATTAGATGAAAAGAGAAGACTGCAGCCTCTGACAAAATATGGTAATTGTAGGAGGAATCACGAAAAACAGCAACAAAAAAAAGAGAGAGAAAGGAAAATGAAGGAATTTCTGATTAGATCATATAATTGTGTGCTGCTCTAGCTCAAGATCCTGTTGTCTTTTTTTTAGTGGTGTTTTGTCTGGGATTTTTTGGGTGAGAGTGCTAGTTTATCCACGTGTGTTAACACCTCCAGATAATCAAGACAAAAAGCCAGACAGAACTAGGAAGGCGTATGGTGCAGCAGTCAGATGCTCCGCAAATAGGTGACCCTAACAAAACTGTGAGACTGCCTCAAGAAACATCATAGGATACGTTTGTGGGAAAACAAAAAATAAAAAAAAAGTAAACCAAACAAAACACACAAAATCCGCCACCCAAAACCCCCCAAATCAAATGTGAAGTTCAGTAAAGGGTATATGACTGATGTACAGCAGTCAGACTAGGTGAATGACTGATTATTTCTAGTTTATGAAAGACAAAGCAGCACACACACACAAAGCTTTTACAGCAGGCTGGGACAATTGGGAGACTCCTGACCCATTCATTTTTGACATTGCTTTGGAAAGCAAGTACCAGCTGACACTCGAACGACGAGGGAAAAAGCAACCGTTTAAAGAGATTTCAGTCTCCTTTCTCTGAAAAGAAGCAAGAATTCACATGCACGCAAGCTGAGTATAGATCACCCCCCGCCTTGCTTCTGTTCCTTGAATCCCAATGTCGGTGCTGGGCACAGTGGTAGAGAAGCACTGAAGAGACCTGACTGAGCCTGATGGCTCCCAGGAGAGAGAAGAGGGAAAAAACCACGACCAAAACACAAATGTGCTCACATAACTATTCCAAAATTAGAGGCCAGAGTAGACACGACACACAGAACTGGGGATAATACTTAAAGATACATCCTCATGAAGTAAACGAAGCTTCAGTCAAGCTTTGATTTCTCAGCAGAGAAGCAGTATCTTAATGTTCAAGCACTCTGTGAGATTCTATATAAAAGACCATTAACATATTTGACGTCGTGCAAACTAGTGTTTTATGGTAATACTAATCTTTGCATTAGATTTGCAATCATTATAACCCTCCATGCTGATGTAGTGTAGGGCAAGGCAAGTCTAGAGATCTGTATTTCCACAGACAGACTGTGGATTTAATAGCTTGCCGGCCTGTACTTCTCAAAATGATCCAAGTGCTAAGGACCAGTAAACCTGAAAGAGCACAGAAAAGTTCAACTTCACTGACTTTCTAATGGCTTTGGTGCATGGCCACAAAGAAAGAATCACAGTATCACAGTATGTTTGGGATTGGAAGGGACCTCAAAAGATCATCTAGTCCAGTCCCCCTGCTGGAGCAGGAACGCCCAGGTGAGGTCGCACAGGAACATGTCCAGGCGGGTTTGAATGTCTGCAGAGAAGGACAATCCAATGCTGAGTGGGATACTCAGAGTATAAATCCATCATTCTCTCCCTCCTCCCATACAAATCAGTTCAATCCATCACAGATCATGGCTATATTTTAGATTAGTATTTGTGTCCATGGAAATAATTCTGGTATCAGAAATCCAGGAGCGTGATGCCACGAAACCAGCTTGATCCAAGGTGGCAGATTAGAACTCACTGGTGGTTTTGTGCACCACCTTTAGAAATGTCACCTTTAGAATAAAACCAGAAGAAAAAAGCATGACGTAAAGATATTCTTAGCCTGTCACCACTGGTCTCTGAAGTTCTAGACAGTTTCCTGAAACATGCAGGTCCTCTAACATTCAGGTGCAAGCAAGGGATCAAGGATGAGGGGCCAACAGCTGAAATAAATGCTGCAGCCATGTCCCATTTGATCCTGATGGTTTCTCATTTTTCTGACGAGCCAGTGACAGACTGTTCCTTTTGCGCAGACTGACAGTGCCCTATAACGTTATATCTAACAAGGGACAAATATCTTGTGTGATCACTAAGAGGTTAAAGGCCTGAGACAATAGCTTCCAACATTACTGCTCTAGATACAGTGACTTAATTGTCCTGTGATGCTGCTGACTATCAAACACTAAACACATCCTGATGATGCTAACAGTGTAACATTAAAGGTAAGGTTTTTATTTAGCTTTATATACCTTTTGTGTAAAGGCACCAGAGAACTGAACCTTCACATGAACACACACAGATTCCAGAACACGCTAACAGAACCAGCAATACCTCTAAGAATTGTTAACGGTGTGAAAAGGTGATCTGCAGAGCGGGGAGGGGAAGGACCGAACCGAGACACGGGCAACTTCCGCTGGCATTCCTGCAGCTGCTGTGGTGACTAATAGGCCAGCATCTGATTATCTTCTGAAAGGTCAGACTATTAATTAGCACCAAGCTCTGAGGATATTAAAACAGCCAAGCACAAAATTCACAACGGTTGCACCACACTGGCTCTTTTTCTGCCCAACACAAAGTAAAATGCAGAAACCCTGCATAATTTGCTCTTAATCAAATAAATACTATTTAAAGCAAAAATTCCTAAAATAACTGTAGAAATAAATGTGAGCGATCAGATATGATACTGAAGAGTATTTCTTCTTAAGTCAGCAACTCCAGTTGCTTTTGCAGCTTAAAATTTAATTGAAATATTGCTTTGCAGCATTTAATTCAGAGCTTGGCCTGACTACGAGCACCCTAAACGCTAATGCTGAAGGTATAATTCTTAATCCCCATAAAACACTTGTACATTTTCAATCTTCTGATACTCTGGAAATTCAGTGTCATGCTTTTAAATCAAAATCAAACATTATTTTTAAAGTTCACTTATGCAGGCAAAATAAACTTGAAGCAACATTCATCTCAAACTGGTCATTGCTGTGACTCTTAAGAAGCAGCCCATATAAAAGCCCTCTTAATTCAGACACTTCAGTTTATTAATTTGCAGTGCTACAGTGCCTTCTTTAGTTTTAACTACACATTAGATAGCCTTGCTAAAAAAAAAGGAAAACAATTATCTTATAATGTTTTTAAATTTCTCCATGTCCTAAGAGGCTGCACATTTATAAAAACCGACACACCTATACCAACCCACATTCCTACAGAAAATACACTTCAAAGTACACTGATCTTCTTAGCCGCCCATTTTTTTCTTTTCACTGAATAAGTGACATGATCTAAAAAACTCAGTAATCCCACTGCCATTAAAGCACCATACGGTGCAATATCAGGTGTCTGAACAATAATTGTGTGTCTCATTTACCTGGACCTCACTTGTCCTCTGCTTGATGGTATCTTCTTTCTCCTTCAGGTCTTGCTCTACATTATTCTTTTCCCTAGAAGACCAGCAAACAATGCAAGAATACTTCAGAACATCAGCTACAGCAGGTACAGTTATCCAGCCCCCTAAGCCTGTATCTCTCTTTAAATACATGGTGAAACATCAAACACAAAAGATGTAAGGGATTTCTGCTTTCCAAATTATTTACGAGACAGAAGCCCGCATAAGCGTTCTGCATAAAAAACCCCTGTCTTTCCACCCAACTGCACTTCAGTGATAAGAATGGCTCAAAAATGGAAGGGGGCGGGAGGGAGAAATCAATGAAATCCTGTCTCCAGTGATCTCACTGTTGCTATGGAGCACTTGTCTAATGAAAACTGCTGGGAAAAGTGGGAGGGATTGCATCAGATTCCATCTATTAACCCCTGCAAACACAGCGATTCCTGAGTGAACAGCGGCTAGAAAACACTTCAGCAGGCCAACCTGGCTGATCAATGAATTTTGCCTATCAGATTTTAGATCTGTGTTGGTGAGCTCAGTCAGAACGAAGTTTAGTTTCTGGAATCGCCATCTGCCTGAAGACTCCATACGCGGCTATTTGCTGTGTCATATCAACTCTGTCTCTACAGACGTTTGTTCAAGTTTAAAAGCAACTACCGATGACAGGGGAATTATCATCAATAAATTCTTGGCAGTCAGACATAACAATAGCTTTATGAAAGGGAAAAAAACAAACCAAAACATAACCCAGAAGTGTTACTGTTTAAAAAAATTATGAGTGTTTATGTCTAGACAATATATGGAATCTTTTCACCCTTCACAGATGCAGAAAAGCATTAAGCATTAAAGTGTTAACACTATCTTCTGTATACAGAAATTTACTTTCATAAAGATTTTGTTAATAAATTAGCACACACATTAAAAGTTAGAATTTGAACAAAGAGAAATGCCACAGTGAAAAGCTATTGCTAGGTTACTAGTACGTATTGAAATCAAGGTAACTTCGTATTTTAATAGCAGCAGAATGGTAATCAATCTAAAACTATTAACCTTACGGTTTATTCCTATTAACATAGAAGAAAGCAGTTCTGTTTCCAAAGCAAAGCAGGTCTAAGTTCTCTTTACTCAAGCTGAGGAATTCTTGTTTACTGCTAAACCACATCCAATGGAAAATGAAAAAATCCAGATGTCACAGATCTTAAATGTACATTCACTCAGAAAAAATAATTACTATAGATTATGCTCAGCTATTATTTCTCTCAGCACCTGATTAAAGAGCAACTTGCTGACTGTGCCCAAGGTGAACACTTAAATGGAAGGAAAAGGAAAGATGTGGAAAAAGGGACTTTGATGAACATGGTTAGTTATTTCATTACGTGTGAACCTTCAGTTTCCTAAAATTCCTCCCTCTCCATTCATCATAAAAAGAAAGGACCATGGAAATTCTAAGCAAATCTTTACCATATCCATGAAAGCTATAGCACACTCTTCTAGCTCAATAAACTAGTATTTGTGGCATAGTTGTACTTAGACATTTAAAGCGTTTCAACACAGACTTGAAATAAGTTCTGTTGATTTTTGCCTTCCATAATTTTCCATTAACAAAGGGCCTCAATCTCAATAAGGCACTTCCGGAGAGCTGAATACAAGTTGGGCTGAAAAATACCTTCAAGCCCTCAGACGTGCATCGAGCACAGCCAACAACTCAGGCATATAGCTCCTGATTGAAGACAGAAGAGAATAATTGACTAGGTAAACAAATGCTTGTTACTTCTCCTGCTTGGGTATGAAAACCGAGCAGGAAACAGAAATGCAAGCAGGCATGTGTGCTTTAATATAGGGACTTTCTATGTCTCTGTCACTCATATGCCTGCGAGACTGTCGGAGATGAGCATCACTTCCCTTTTATTTCAGCAGAAGCCAAGCCAGGTATCTCAACCCTGCAATCTCATCTATGCTAAGCAAGCAGCAGGCTGCAGTATTCACCCGCAGGCAGCTCACACTGGCCAATCACAACAGAAACAATGAACTGGGGGGAGGAAAAAAACAACATCAATTGAAAGAAGTATTGTCAGGCAGCACAAGAAAAGCTTAGGCAGCAGTCTGGGCACAGGAAAACAAGCTGAGCATATACAGCCTACACGGAACACATCCCCTCCTCCCCCAGTAGTGTGTCTTTGTTTCCAAAATAAAACCAAACCAACACGACACAGACCTACTTAATTCACTAATTTTTCTGATTGCCTCCATTTCTTTTACAAACTATCTGGTATGCCTCTGTAGGAATACTTAGCAACTGAAAGAACCAAAAACAAGTAACAAAATTCATTTATT
This sequence comes from Streptopelia decaocto, assembly GCF_964273445.1. Lineage (NCBI taxonomy): Eukaryota > Metazoa > Chordata > Aves > Columbiformes > Columbidae > Streptopelia > Streptopelia decaocto. The sequence goes on along the minus strand of NC_138659.1, from coordinate 283,111 downwards.
GTATGTGACAGATTTCCTGGAACATAAAGTCCCTTACTATATCAGCGCTTAAAGAAAGAAAAAACACACCACCACAACTACCACAAACAACAAAAACCCTACAACCAACCCAAAAAGAACTGTGGTCTTCCAATAAAGGACACTTGTAACCAATTCAAGTCACTTTATGAGAGCAATACAATTTCCCTGTGTATTTTAATGGTAGTCAGGTCAGGAGAACCTCATCTCAAAAAACTAAAAGCAATGAATAAAAACACCTCCAAAATTAACAGATGGTTTCTGCAGTCCAGATGCTTCATGATTTACAATCAAATGATCTAAAAACATCAATTGAAAGAAGTATTGTCAGGCAGCACAAGAAAAGCTTAGGTATAAGCCTTATACCAATTTGTGAACGGAGTAATTTATAAATGTGAGCCAGCACACTGCAAGTATTTTTTTACAGCTAACAACTGCAGAGTCCCACATCAGCAGAAGCATGCATAGAATCACAGGATGGTTTGGGTTGGAAGAGACCATAAAGACCACCTAGTTCCAAGCCCCAGCTGTGTGCAGGGACACCTTCCACTAGACCAGGTTGCTCAGAGCAACCGGTCTTAAACACTCCCAGGGATGGGGCATCCACAGCTTCTCTGGACAGCCTGTTCCAGGCCTCACCACACTCGTGGGGAAGGATTCCTTCCTTGTATCTAACCTAAATCTAGTCTCAATTTAAATCCATCACCCCATGTCCTGTCACTAGATGCCCTTGTAAAAAAGTCCCTCTCCAGCTTTCTTGTAGGTCCCCTTCAGCTACTGGAAGGCTACTATAAGGTGTCCTTGGAGCCTCTTCTTCTCCAGGGTGAACGATCCCAACTCCCTCAGCCTGTCTTCCCAGGAGAGGCGCTCCAGCCCTCTGATCACTTTTTTGGCCTCCTCTGGACTCCCTCCAACAGGCCCATGTCCTCTCACACTGAGGGCCCCAGGGGTGAATGGAGGCAGCAGAGGAAATGCCCAGAATGACAACGTGTAGCAAACATGGCTTCTTGAGAGACGGAGCAAAGAATACAGAGGTGACGTGTTTGCAGCTCAACAGTTAGTGTGGGAAAGAGTTCTGGTAGCCAATAGCTTTTAAATCCAATTCAACAGAAACAGCATCAGGAAGTTGGAGGTGTAGGATCAGATGAAGAATAAAATGCAGAACACTTATTAGCAAGGATAATTCCTCTCTGGTAAGGAGAAAGATTTGCCTAGGGATGTTGTGGAATCTGTCATTTTGAGCCTGTCAGCACTGCTGCCTTTAAATTCTGTTTCAGTTGCACTATATTTTTAGAAAGCTATTTGAAGCTTTTTTGATCAGCATCATGGGAGACTAGACCAGATGTTTTTAATATTCTTTTTTGAGCCATAAAAACCTTTTTCTTCCTCAGCAAACCCTTCTTTCCTTTCATGCATTCAAAGCTAGCCACAGCCCACAAATTAGTGCAATTTCTTTGAGCTTTACCAATACTACATTCCTCTCTAAGCATGTTAAGTAGTTGAACTTAAGTTGGTGTATCTCACCAGAGGTACCATCCTGCACATGTGTTGGACAGCAACAGTTATCTTTTCTTGAATGTAAATCAGGTTAAAAGGACCATAAAGCTGATAAGCTGGTCTCTCTAAAGAGCAAACAGCAAAATATCCCCAGAAAAACAGGGCAACCTCTCCCTGCCATATACTTACATCAAGCCTTTGAAACAAAGTTCAGAGGTGTATACCTGCTTAACAAAGCAACAGTAAGAATTTTAACATAGGCTAGATTATTGCTTCAAACTTCTGATTTGGAAGTAACTGAGCTGTTGTAGCTGAAAAGGTTGTGGGGGACAAAGGGGAGAAGAAATAAGACAAACTGAAGTACTACTACACAAGGAATTCCTGCAATTACAGTTGTAGGTGAAAATAAGAAATGCTGGGCAACTGTGAGTGTAGATAATGCTGCCAGCTCTGTGAGTAGTCATCTGTCACTTATTATGGGAAAGACCTGTGATTTGTTTTTGCTTTTCTAGCTAAGGTGGTTCTAAGTGTTGGCCATGAAGAAACCTGGCCAGGGTTGTTTCATGTTTGGCCTCAGTTTTCACCAGCAAGAGCTCCCCAAGTCACAGAAGGCGAAGGCAGGAACTGGGAGAATGAAGAACTGCTCACTGTAAGAGAAGACCAGGTGTGAGGCCACCTAGAGAACCTGAAGGTGCACAAGTCCATGGGACCCGATGAGATGCATCCAGGGGCCCTGAGTGCCCTGGTGCATGAAGGTGCTAAGCCACAGATCGGAAAAGTTGGGGGAGTCCAATGAAGTTCCCACTGACTGGAGAAGGGGAAACATAACCCCCATTTTAAAAAGGGCAAGTGCACTTCAAGAACAGATTCAATGTCTATTACTGGGTCTCAGGAACACAGCTCTCATAGATACTTCTCAGTGGAATCATGGACCAGAATTATAACATATTGAGTTCAACAGCTGGGCAATATCACAGTATCACAGTATGTTTGGGATTGGAAGGGACCTCTAAAGATCATCTAATCCCCCTGCTGGAGCAGGAACGCCCAGGTGAGGTCGCACAGGAACATGTCCAGGCGGGTTTTGAATGTCTCCGGCGACGGAGACTCCACAACCCCCCTGGGCAGCCTATTCCAGTGCTCCGTCACCCTCACTGAGAAGCAGTTTCTTCTCAAATTTAAGTGGAACCTTTTGTGTTCCAGTCTGTACCCATTACCCCTTGTCCTATCACTGGTTGTCACCGAGAAGAGCCTGGCTCCATCCTCCTGACACTCACCCTTTATATATCTGTAAACATGAATGAGTCACCCCTCAGTCTCCTCTTGTCCAGCTCCAGAGCCCCAGCTCCCTCAGCCTTTCCTCGCACGGGAGATGCTCCACTCCCTGCAGCATCTTGGTGGCTGCGCTGGACTCTCTCCAGCAGTTCCCTGTCCTGCTGGAACTGAGGGGCCACAACTGGACAAAATATTCTAGATGGGGTCTCACCAGGGCAGAGTAGAGAGGAAGGAGAACCTCTCTCGATCTACTAACCACCCCCCTTGTAATACACCCCAGGATGCCATTGGCCTTCCTGGCCACAAGGGCACAGTGCTGGCTCATGGTCATCCTGCTGTCCACCAGGACCCCCACGTCCCTTTCCCCTACACTGCTCAATATATCTTATTTAATAATGAACAAAAATAATTTAAGGTTCAATTACACTTTTGTATAACTATCCAGACTGAAAGTGTACTTTACCAGTAATAACAGATATGTGGATTCGCCAAAGATGTAAAGTTTCCTACCCTTAGCACAGAGATTAATCTGCTGCCTAGCACTGCCACCTGTGCTGGGGAAGGTGCAGAAAAGTAACAGTTAGTCTGCTACCAAAATAATTCACTGAAGGATTTCCAAGTAATAATAAAAAAACAAAAACAAAAACATTTTACTTGAACCACAACTCACTTCGTGACTTTGAGAGTTTGCTGGTCATTTGCAATGAAACCACACAAAACTCTTACTATTATGTTTCAGTTTGACAATACAGACTTAAGCCTCTGATTGTTAACCCTGTTTTAAATCAGATCCAAGTAAAATTCACCTTTCTAAAAATAAACACATACTAATAGTTACCCATACCAGATCTTCAACAATCTATTATCATTCAAATGTGTCTTAAATAATTGTTCAAGTACATTTGCCACTGAAGAAATGGAAGCAATAACCTCCAAAAGCCACGATTCCTTCGTACCCCACAGTAAGAAAACAAGACATAAACAGACTGGTTTGCATTTTAGGCAGCAAGCCCACCTACTGAAAACCAACTTCAGCTAAAAATTCATGCTAGTGAACAATTTACTTCCTTCTAAGATACTAACAGCAAATACACACTGTTCTAAATCATATTTCAGGTTAATAAATGTGAGAGTCCAAAATTGGATTTAATACAACCTAAAGAATAAGAGACGAAGGCAGAACAGGGAGAAGTGAGGAGGCAGTGGGAGTAATGAGGGAGAATAAGCAGCCAAGGGAAAAAACATTTGTGTATTTAGGAAACAGACTGTGCTTTGACAGATTGCCAAATTCAATAATTCCTGCAAGTGACATGAATTAGACAGGCAGATTTCATCACGACAAAGCACCCTCACTTATAACATAGTAGAATTAACTGTTCTTAACAGAATTTTCTGTAGATGTATGATAGCACAAAAAACAACAACAACAAAAATCACTGAAGAAAAATGCATACTGTGTCTTGAGGGTATGACAAAGACTATACAACATATATGAGCTTGATTTTCATAGTCACTTGAAGTCATCTTCTTCACTACCTTAGAAATAATTAATGGAACCCAAGGGTCTGCAGACTTCAAATTTAAACAATATTCCTCAGTGCAACAGCTTATTTTATAAACAGAAGTGAGGTATGTCCATCTTTACCACCACCAAAACCCTGGCAGAGGTCCACATACAAAATGTTATCTTCCTGCTCTCTACCCTACATACTTGTTGATGTTTCCCATCTCACTTCCTTACTGCCGCTAGACAAAAAGTCCTTAGAATTCCCTCTACAAATCAAAGACAACTAACACCAATTTATATCACGGTTCCAGCATCCCAAAGATCTGCTCCATTCTCATCTACCAATTAAGATGAACAAAAAGGAGTATTTCCATCTCAGGATGCTAAAATATGCAGCTCTCCAAAGCATAGCCAGAAGGCACGACAGAGAGACCTTTCATCTGAGTGAGCAACGAGTGGAAGTGTTAATCAGAACTACAGACATTTACAGACAGACTAACCATTTATTTTAGCAAAGCAGACTATAACCACCTGTTCTTCTCTCATGCACTGGATTGATTTTGTTGTTTTGTTTTGTTTTCTTTTTTTAAAAAAGTAAGTAGCACAACAAAATCTAAAGCAACTATGACTGCTCCTCCATTACCTACCTCTGCAGGTCTACTATTTCATTGTTCAACGTATCAAGTTCTTTAATGGCAGAAAAATCTGCTACAGAATTCAGTCCTTGAGTACTCTGAAAGATAAAAAAAAAAAAATACTGTTAGTTTATAGTTTATGCTGCCCAACAATTCTGTTCACTTTTTGTGACAGCATGATATCCTCTTGTAACAACTGTTGGTAGTATTGTATTTCAAATCTTCAATCTCAAAAAACCCAACACAGTCCAGATGCTGTAGTAACAGTACACAACATGCACACAATGCGTCTAGTAATTCGCAGAATCACAGAATGGCTGGGGCTGAAGGGACCTCTGGAGATCACCCAGTCCAAGCCATCTGCTCACGCAGGGTCACAGAGCAGGTCACACAGGATCACATCCAGGCGGGATGGAATGTCTCAGAGGAGGGGACTTCACACCCGCTCTGGGCAGCCTGGGCCAGGCTCTGCCACCCTCAGATTAAGAAGTTTCTCCCGCTTCACAGATTTTTGTCTCCTATACACTCCTGAAGACATCTTCCACAAAGGCGCAGGACCACGTGATCAAACAACAAAAAAAAATCTAGTTCTAAAGTGAGATTTATTTTACAATTAATGTTTAGTTGGCTTTCTATCATTCATTTAAGAATGGTTCTGTTTGTTTACTACTTTTATATTTATATTTCTTCACCTTGGTGATCCTCCTGTTGGAGAGCATAGACACTTATTTGCAATGCTTTAAGTGATATTGAGCTAGTTCAATGTCAACCTCCAGAGCACTGAATGAAACTTAAACAATACAAAGTCATAGGTAAGTTACACCCATGAGTTCCTATTTATTTAATGTCCTTCTATTAAGACAACCACTGTAATACAAATTATTTGTTTCGAAAGAGTACACATAAATGGCTAGAGAACAAATGTTGAAGACACAAATTAGCAAACACTCCAATTGTTCTACTGTGCCTTATCACAACATGAACATGGTTAGGAAGCCATAGTCACTGTAACTACCTTCTACAAATACATCCGTTCCTTCAAGCCTTAAATAAAGTCATCCAGGACAAACACAAAGTTCTGAGGAAATGTATATACATGTAATTAAAAAAGACAAGTGATAGCCCCCCAAAAACACCAAAGTCTTTAAATGCAGTTTCTCTAAAGATAAATCAAGATGCTATTGACTGTGTTTATTCAAGCTTATACTGTGTTGGGGGAATAAAAATACATCAACAGTGAAACCGAGCACACCGTGGCAGGGGACGTCATTCAACAGAACTGCAGATCATCAGTGCACGTTTTACTAGAGCAAACGGCACAGACTGAGAATAAAAAAACCCAAACACACAGCTATTCTTAAACTGGTCAGTGTACAGCTTCTCAAACGGGCAAAATAGCTATGACGTTCAATCCTGTTCTAAAGGAACTTCACAGGAGTTTTGCAGAGCTGCTCACGGTGCTCCAGTGAGAAAGTTTTTACTTCTCCTAGGAAGGGGGTAGAAGGAAAACATGGAGCTATTAGCTACAAATTCAAATTCCTTCCAGGCCTCCTCCTCTCATCAGTTAAAGAAATCCTGCACACTAATGCCAGCAATATTGAACAAAATATAATTTAACCTTCTTTTCTGTTGTTCAGGAGAACCGGTGTGGGGCAGCAACATAAAAGCCAACATTCCTACCTTCAACACGCAAGTTAAAAAAGACAAAACTTCAAACTCTTGCTGCCATTTACTAGACGGCAATATACATGTAAATAACGCTTCAAGTTTTTAACTCAAAATAGTAATAAAAGTAAATTACTTTAAAGTTCTTCAAATTTCCTCAAAAGAGGAAATTGCATATAAGTTTAAATTTTATGGCTGGTAATGCAGGTGCAATTTGGTGACTACAAACAATCCCAGGTAAAGAAACACAACAACAATTCCTAGACTGCTGCTGTGTCCCATGCAAGGGATCTGCATTCAGACCTCCAAACTGACATAAAAGTTGCACACTACTGTGGTAATAAAATTCTGTAAGGAAACCAAACATTAGATAACAGCAATATACATACACACGCATTCTGAACATCTGCCAAGAAGGATCACAAGTTAACTTTCCCTACTTTAGAATATAATGGATTATTGTTACTGATACTTCTGCTACTACTTCATACTGGTCGAGTTAGATGATGAAGCCTACGGTTTTATTTACAACAGGGGTGTCAAACTCATTTTCATCAGAGGTCACATCAGCCTTGTGGTTGCCTTCAAAGAGCCAAACGGAATTGTAGGACTCCAGAGTTCTAAAATGACACTCGGCCCTTTGAAAGCAACCGCAAGGCTGATGTGGCCCCCAGTGAAAATGAGTTTCACACCCCTGATTTACAGTGTAAGCCACTCCCCTTCCAAGAAAACCAGCAAAAAAGGCTATTTCTGCCTCCTGCACTTATTCTCTGGGTTGGATCCTTGAGCAATCATCTTGGACAAGCAGGTTTTTTCATAACAAGACAACATTTATTTTGAAAAAGTTCAAAATGAGCTGAAGTTCAAGCTCAGTCCAGTAAAATCAGTTCTTGGTAAGGGTTTATAGAGCTAACTAAAAGAGCTCTTACCCTCTTTCACAATATTCTTAACTCTTATCGTTTATGTTAGTAATGAAAAAAAAAAAATCACAGTGATGTCTTGCAGAGTTCTGTAAAACAACGTACACCCTCAGAACAGCAGTAACTAACACTGACCTCATCTAACGTGTTCCGATCCCTACGCTTTCTACGGTATAATCAATAAAACCATGGGGATTAGTCCTAATGAGAACCGTCAACTGTCACGTTGGGTTACTACTGTCACCACTTCCCCAGCAATTTCAACAAGGTAAAGCATCTTCTGTTCAGTTTAAGCAGCACGTATTACCAACGGGTGACGGCCACAGAGGTCTGGGTTCAAGAAAGAACCTTGGGGTTCTTCCAGATGAACAACAACGGAAATCAGCAACAATCTGAGACCACAACATACTGTGACACTTCAGAGAAGGGCTGTGATATCTCAACGATTATGCAGGAGTCTTAGAAGGATGTGCATTATTAAACCAACAGACAGTAAATATTAGAAAAGCAAAGATTCTCTAACCTTGAGAAAGCAGAGTTAACAAACTGACAGAATAATAAGGATGAAAAGCAGAGTGGTGCAGAATGGAAAAAATAGTCCAAACTAGAAGAGAGACATAGAAAGGAAAGCAAACATACAGAAAAGATTAGTAGAGTTGCAAATAAAGCAATTACTTTTTAAAAGCAGAATGTAAAAAGAAATACCAGTTACAGAAACTCAAAAGTAGTGCCAAATTTTGAGTTTCGTTTTTTCGGGTGTGAATTTTTCATTCTGTTTAAGAAAGTTGTAAAATTAAGTCAATGTGTTGCACAACCAAGAAAAGGTAACTCACATCAGACTTTGCGATGTGTAAAACAAGTAAGACCTTGTGGTGACCTCTACCATTCCGATAAACACAACTTGAACTGTTGGGGTATCGTCTACAGCTGCATTAGGATGGATGGCAACCAACAAACTATGACGACATTTAAACTATCTGTGAAGTATAAAATGGAGGCCCACTTACTGTTAAAACTTTAAATATATCATTCTAAACTTTATTTACTTCTTATTGTTTCCAGATTTCTTAAAAAAGAAAGACATAAAAAGGGTAACTGTGAACATGTTATGAGAAAAACATTGAACTTGTGCATACTATTTCAAATGCAAACTAAAATTTCTTTAGACAGGTAATAGGAAAAACTTATTTCAAAATAAGGAAATAATGCTTTCTCAACATAACATCTCTGCTTGGTTGGCATGCGCAATAAATGACAGCTTCATTTTGAAACACAAATGGAACAGTGGTTCATCAATTCTTTGCACTTAAGACTTGTTTTCTTACTGATATTGCAATAAATTTAAGGTATGCCAGTACTTGTGGTGCTTCTTGCGTAGCCTTTTAAACGAACATTCTTTGTTTGAGATTTATACCGAAAATGCCAAATCCATCCTTACCTTCTGTAACCCAACACCCCTCTCTGAAGGTGGAATCATCTCTGGAGTCAGCGCCTGAGGTGGATCAATGCCCTTCGTTAACTTCTGATTAATTAAATAGAAAGCCAAAGCAAACTGTTCCTTTGAAAGCTTTCCACAGTCCTTCGTGTCACAGAGAGCCCTGTACAGAGATGCACATGAAATAAATCAAATCCTCACTTCTGCAAGTATAGCCCTGTTTATTGTACTTGCTGTCATTTAAAAATAGGAAGATTGCTAGTGTGTATCTCCTTTTCTAAAAAAACACAATATAGAAATAAGGCATGGTAATAAATAGGCAGCATTACTCAAGCATCCACAACCACCTTCCCTTGGCATGCTAAGGCCCACAGCTTGGTTACAGTAAGTTCCGATCTGGTGCAAAGCAGAATAAAGGCCATGAGTCACTAATACCACCTGAGTATCTGCAAGTGAAGCTCCTTCTAAAATAAAGAAATTTTCAAAGCCAACACAAGTTTATGTCATTTTCCTAAATTTCCCTGAATTAAAGGTTAACCATACTTCCTTATAAAAAAGAAGTTTTTCCTACTAGAGTGCCCTGGAATATCTTACAGTAGGAAAGAATTAAAAAACACAGCGAGTGTCACTACCAGCTGTAATGAAAGACAAGTTGCAGAAATAAATGGGCCATAAGTCTTGCATGCTAAGAATTTTATACAGATAATTCTCATTACCAGTATAGGGATAGTCTCTGTGTTAATGTAACACAGCAACACTATGATGCCTTAAGTACAGGGATTTAGCTGCAGTGCAGCATTTGTTTGTAACAATCTGTGTTTTGGGTGCTTTACTTCTTCCCTTAGGAGATGACACATAGCATAAACCTGTTTTGCCCCCTTTTCTGTCCAAAAGTAGAAGCAAGTAAGTTACCACTGCTTATACAGAAGCCATGCTATTATATATAAAAAACAACTTTCACTTTCCAGAAATGTCAATACAGGAAGGAACAAGAACCATGCCATGGGCTAAACAGCTGTCATGGAAAAAAAACCAACAAACCTACCAGATATGTGCAAGAAGAGCAGAAGGCAGTCCTGTCTTCAAGAATAGTTCTCTGGCTTCCACACCTGACACAAATCCATCCATGTCCTTGTCAGTTTTCACAAAGATCTCATCATACTTAATTTTGTCTGCAGGCAATACAACCCACTGAAGGGGGTGGGGGTGGAAAGGAGAAAGAAAAAAAAAAAACAACAAAACAAAAAACCACAACACTAAGATATAGGCCCTTCTGTTTTCCGATAGTTACTTTCAGAGTTACATAATTCAAGGGCTACAGCACAGATTTAAGATGTGATATAGGTGCCTGGTTCATGAACCAGTTCTATCCTCCAAAACAGAGATGCAGAGAGATCCACAAGCCACTGCAAAAGCAGAAGCAAAGTCTTTCCGTCAGTGAAGCTCCAAGGCTGGCTGACACTGCTCTGCCTCTTTGCTTTTGTACTCAAAGTGTTCCCTGGAGCCCAGGTCTCCTCCCAGCGTGGGGGGCTGGACCCTCGTCCCTGTGCTCAGGCACTGTCCTCCTTACTGTCTGGCTCCATCAGTTTTGTTCCTCTTTACACAGCTGGAGAGCTTCAGCTGGAGGGACTGAAGAACTGCTCAAGCCCAGATTGTTGATAGTCGGCACCTTCTGAATTGTAGAATTTATCTCCCATCAAGGTAAAGACACGAATTAAAGCTACTACTCTTATTTCAACAATTTTTCCAAACGCTAAGCTACTATAAAGATGATTTCTTTTTGAGTGAAAGTACCTTCAGGAGCAAGCTTGTGGATGCTAATTAATTTCAGCATACGAAGACATTTAGATGAATCCCAAACAGCGCCGTACACAAAGCATACAGTGAAACACTCATCCAGAACGGCTTTGCTTCCTGATACACAGCCAGACTCACCACATTGAAAACTTTGGCATCTACAGAATTAGGATGCCAGTTTCTGATTACTCAAATGTGGATATCCAAACATCCAAGCAGTATCTTATGCAGTAAGTACTACAGTTCTTACCATAGATTCTCTTCTCAGGTTTTTTTCTTTAAACAGAGCAACTAAGTTATAATCTACTCAGAAAGACATCTTCCCAAATTCGGCATTCCAAAATGACTGGGATTAAATAAGACGCTTGGAGGAGTGGAAGGCATCAGGTTCCCCAATAATAACGTTTAAAAAAAACCTACCAAATCTCATGCGTTTAGATGAACATGCCAGACCTTTTATCTTCATTACCCATTGCTTGCATCTATCTACTCCATTTTCATTTGTCTTCTTCAAATTACAGGCACGCACATGCATACAGCTGCACATACGTGCCTGCTAAAATTTGTTTTAAAAACTTGTTCACATTCAAGTCCATCCTCAGCCAGAAGACTTACACTCTGCAGAAGTGTACCTCGGCTGTATTTTTAAACTGGTTTCTTAAAATGCTGACCTTTGGGTTGAGTTTGATGCCTTGAAATAACTTATTTTAGAAATATTGTCAAAATCTTTACTAAATAATATTCTTTTATCCAACTGTTTATATCTGATGACATCTACAAAAAGCAGAAAATAAATTTTGTACCTCTGCACCTGGTCTTCCCATCAGCCTCCTCTAATTCATCAACCAATAAATATGGCAAAACAGCAACTAAAAACCTGTGTCAAGGCTCTTCACAGGCAACATCCAAAGTGCAGCATTGAAACCAGAAATCTTCTAACCCCAAGGAAGTGCAGAACTATACCTGTGTTAAAGGTGTTTTGGCAGCTAAAATGCTCACAGGTGGCAAGGACTGATGAGACTCTTTGGTGGTTGCTGCAGATGGAATTAATGGCACCGCTGCGGGAACACTAAGAGGTTTCCTCTTGGATGGTGGCACCAAAGCTGCAGGCAAGGACATTGGCACTGGTTCCTTCTCCAAAGCACAGTACACCAAAAACATGGCCTGAACAAGAAAACAAGGTGTGTGGATGCAAATATAAGAAATAAGTATATATATAAATAAAATCATTTGTTAAGAAATAACTTCGTAGCATTTTCTCATTACACTTCTTTACAGGCCCCCTCACCTGAATTGCAGCTCGTTGCCTTCTGACCTGTCTCTATCATTCTGCTTTTGAGGTTCGGCACTTAGCAAATGAACTTCAGTATCTTTTAGAACATTAAAAAGACTCTCCTAAATATTACCAAGCTTGTACCACCACTTGTGGAATTTTATTCGGGAGAACACTTTAAACACTTTTATTTTCTTGTATTCACTGTTTTTGCAGGAGTCACCCCACTTAGTGACTATTCTTTTGTTGTGGTTGTATGTTTTAATAATTCTATGACTGTTGTTCAAGACACAGAACTTTACACATTATCAGTTTATCTCCACCATTTGCCTAGAGCACACTGATCCTCTGTTCTCTGAAGAACTGCAACCCTGGATTTCAGCAGGGCAAACTTTGGCCTTTTCAGGCGATTGCTGGGGGAAATCCCATGGGTAAGGCTGCTTGAAGGTAAAGGGGCCCAAGATAGTTGGTTGGTGTTCAGGGACTGTTTCTACCGGGCACAAGATCAGAGCATCCTGACACGTGGGAAGTCAAGGAAGGGAGCCAGGAGACCTGCGTGGTTAAACAGGAACTGCTGGGTAATCTCAGGTGGAAGAGTTGAGTTCATAGATCATGGAAGGAGGGGCTGGCCACTTGGGGAGAATATCAGGCTGTTGTCAGAGGGTGTAGAGAGGCAAGTAGGAAAGCTAAGGCCTCCTTAGAATTACACCTGGCAAAAGGGGTCAAGGACAACAGGAAGAGCTTTTTCCAATACATGGCAGATAAAACTAACACCAGAAGCAATGCAAGCCCACTGATGAATGAGCTGGGTGCCCTGGTGACAGAAGATACAGAGAAGGCAGTTACTGAATGCCTTCTTTGTCTCTGTCTGCTCTGCCGGGGGCTGTCCTGAGGATCCCACACCGCTGAGGCCCCAGAGGAAGGCAGGACAATGGAGGAGTTTGCCTGGGTTGATGAGGACTGGGTTAGGGAGCAGTCAGGCAATCTGGACATCCATAAATCCATGGGTCCGGATGGGATGCATCCGCGGGTGCTGAGGGAGCTGGCTGAGGTCACTGCTGGACCACTCTCCATCATCTTTGACAAGTCTTGGGAAACGGGAGAGGTGCCTGAGGATTGGAGGAAAGCAAATGTCACTCCAGTCCTCAAAAAGGGCAAGAAGGAAGACCCGGGTAACTCCAGACCAGTCAACCTCACCTCCATCCCTGGGAAAGTAATGGAACGGCTTGTCCTTGGTGTCATCTCAAGGCATATCAGGGATAAGAGGGTCATTAGGGGCAGTCAACATGGCCTCACCAAAGGGAAGTCATGCCTGACCAACCTCATTGACTTTTATGAGGACATAACAAGATGGATGGATGATGGCAGAGTGGTGGACATGGTCTGCCTTGACTTGAGTAAGGCACTTGACACAGTCTCCCACAGCATCCTCACAGCTAAATTGAGGGAGTGCAGTCTGGATGGCCGGGTAGTGAGGTGAACTGCAAACTGGCTGAAGGGAAGAAGCCAGAGGGTCATGGTCAATGGGGCAGAGTCCAGTTGAGGCCTGTATCCAGTGCAGTGCCTCAGGGGTCAGTGCTGGGGCCTGTGTTATTCAATATATTCATCAACGATTTCGATGAGGGAATAGAGTGACTGTCAGCAAGTTTGCTGGTGACACCAAGCTGGGAGGAGTGGCTGACACTGGAAGCTGTGCTGCCATCAGAGACCTGGACAGGCTGGAGAGCTGGGCAGGAAAAAATTTAGTGAAATAGAACAAGGGCAAGTGTAGAGTCTTGCATCTGGGCAGGAACAACCCCAGGTTCCAGTGTAAGTTGGGGAATGAGCTATTAGAGAGCAGCGTAGGGGAAAGGGACGTGGGGGTACTGGAGGACAGCAAGGTGACCATGAGCCAGCACTGGGCCCTTGTGGCCAGGAAGCCAATGGTACCTGGGGTGGGTTAGAAGGGGGTGGTCAGTAGGTCAGAGAGGTTCTCCTGCTCCTCTGCTCTGCCCTGGGGAGACCCCATCTAGAATATTTTGTCCAGTTGTGGCCCCTCAGTTCCAGCAGGACAGGGAACTGCTGGAGGGAGTCCAGTGTAGGGCAACAAAGATGCTGAAGGGAGTGGAGCATCTCCCGTGTGAGGAAAGGCTGAGGGAGCTGGGGCTCTGGAGCTGGAGGAGACTGAGCGGTGACCTCATTAAGGTTTACAGATATATAAAGGGTGAGTGTCAGGAGGATGGAGCCAGGCTCTTCTCGGTGACAACCAGTGATAGGACAAGGGGTAATGGGTACAAACTGGAACACAAAAGGTTCCACTTAAATTTGAGAAGAAACTGCTTCTCAGTGAGGGTGACAGAGCACTGGCCCAGGCTGCCCAGGCGGGTTGTGGAGTCTCCTACTCTGGAGGCATTCAAGACCTGCCTGGACACCTTCCTGTGTAACCTCATCTGGGTGTTCCTGCTCCAGCAGGGCGATTGGACTGCATGAGCTTTCGAGGTCCCTTCCAATCCCTGACGTTCTGTGATTCTGTGAATTACAGCATAAACACACAAACCCAAGTATTGTAACAGTTAATTATTAATACTAATCTTAAAGCAATCAGTTTCCAGAAAAAACTGAAGCATATAGGTGCCTCAAAATGACTAAAAAAATATTCAGGAAAGCAATTCTTACGCTTTTATCCTTTCTCAAAAATATATTTGACAGGAGAAAAAGGTAAATTCATCATATTTACATTACCAAAAAAAAAAGCAAGGTTTTGACATTGTCCATAACATCTATTCTGACAATTACACCGGTATTAACTTTTTTAAATTTTATTTTTAAATTTTGACTCTGAAAGGATGAGCAGCAGGTTTTCTTGTATCAATTAAAGGCTGGCTGAGGATAGAAAGCTCACATTACTTTTTCAAGATTCTTGCACTGCAGAACTGCAGTTATCTGTCAGCTTTTCCAGACCTTTAAACTTTGGAGTATCTCTGCATAAAATGACACCCTCTCCTCTAGACAGAATTATAATTCCTTCCTCTTCAATTCACTTACATGCAAAAACAAGCTGAAAATTTGGAGACTAAGTTGATGCATGGTTACTGTCACATTCAAGACTTAGAGAATCTTCAAAAGCAAGACATGCCATCTCTAGAGGGAAGTGAAACTTAGTCACCGCTTCTTACATTATTTCAGCAGTCCTGGCATTAAGTGTTAAAATTCTAATTTGCCATGAACTTTTGAAGAATTGATACATAATTTTCCTCAAAGTTATCTTGAAGCATTCAAGTCCTAGAAACACTGAAGGTTAAGGTAAAACTTGGTGAAATCACTCGGTCTCTCATGGGACAGCAGATCACAGGTGTAAGTTTTAATGGCTCATTCAGCCCACAAAGATAGTTACTGTTGTGCAGTTAGAGACATTCAATAAACTGACAGAAATACTAGCTAGTACTAGAACTTGATTAATGTCTTTGAATAAAGGCAATAAGTGAACCACACAAACAGTCAATTTTATGCATCTATTTCAAACCTCTGTCATGAGGCTTTCAGAACACCAGGAGGCAGAAGATACTTACAACTGCAAATTCATCTCGATCCAGCATTCCATCACGATCAATATCACTCAATTCCCACACCTGCCAAGAAAAAGCAGAATATAGGGATGTTTACCTAATCTGCAGCAGTTTCCTACTGAAAATCTCATTAAAATGGATGTGAGAACAGCCTCCCTCCACCATATCCTAAGTTCTATTAACATTAACAGCATTAGTTTTCAGTGAGCACCATACATTCACATGAACCATGCAAAAGAAGAGAGCTGGAGACAGAACGCACTAACAGCACCCTGCCCTGAACCAAGTGTGAAAGAGTAACTGATAAACTGTGGTAAGAGCCAACCTATCCATTTTTAACTTCCAATTTTTGTACTTGTTATACATGTGGCCACCCCATAAGATAGTGTTCAATAGTTGGGCTTATTACTACAAGTCTTCAATATGAAAATCAGATATTGCTGAGTGTAGCACAGCTATTATTTGTGAATTAACAATTAAGTAGAAAGATATGCTTACTCGCCCTAAGATGTCCACTGGCAGTTTGGAGTTAAGAAGTACAGGTTTCACCTTATCGCCTGACAACAGTCCATTCACAGGATTTAAGCTGTCAAAAATAGCATCATACTTGGCCTTGTCTTCCAGCTGCAGGGGCAGAAGAACAATATTACTTATGGAAACAGTCACGCTTATAGGCTAAGATATGGTCACACTCATAGGCTAGGAAATAGTGGTTCTTTAAAAAGTATTAATTTTTTTAAGTTACAGTTGGAAACACACAGATGATTGTTCCTGATGTTTAAAAGAAAATACGAAAAAGATATTATTTCTAAGTCAGCTGGAGACTAATCCAAAACCCAGTGAGATTTATTCTTCAATTATTTTCATGGCTTCAGGTAACTATTCATAATGAATCAGATTTCTAAACACAAAGAGACTTCCCAAGGGACAAGTGTTTTTATCAAATTAGGTCTACTAGCCCAATTACAGATTTGACATGAATGGTAATTTATCGTAACTCATTAACTATAGCTACGTGTAGCATCATATTTTTCTCAAACACACTTATGTTTTCTTGCAAAGCACATCATAGCCTGCTCTTTAGTTTACCTTAACAGCCCATGGTACATCACTTGATGCTGTTCCACTGAGTAGCAAAGGACTACTAGTATCAGTCTAAAGAAAAACACAGGAAAAACATCCACATTAAATAAAAATGGTTCTGACCTTGCAAAACCACTCCCTTATTTAAGAGGAGGCTCCTTCTGAAAGCCAGAACTGTATTTTTTTCACTTCTACCTTAGTTAAGGATACCAAAATTTGCAGCAAGAAAATTTAAATGCGTTTTCCATTAAGGACAACACTAATAGAACAAATACCACACATATATTTAAATTATACATGTAGCACCTTACTCTTACTTCACATAGCTCAATTTTCCCCTAATGTAGGGTGATATTGCCCTCCAACATCACTTTCAGAGGCATTTGGTATTTATACCAAACCTTCCTAATTGTTCACTTAAAAGCGGTTCTTATTAATGAGCTGATATGTTCGATTAAAAAAGAAATCTTACAAATCTTGGTGGAGGAACAGGCAAATTAAGACTACTCAGGGAAACGTCCAATCCATTCTGTGCACATGCCACAAGTCGTAAAGCCACAAAAAATTCCTACAGGAAACATGAAATTTAAAAGGATTTATTATACGAAAATACTCAAATTTCAGAAGAATTATGAGTTTTTCTAGTATTGCTATATATACAAAGGGTTGCAAATAGCTTCAAAGGGAGTCACAAAGTGACAGAAAGCTGCAGTCAGAAACTGCTGATTTCCTTCAGAGGGGCAAAGTTTGTAATCAGTAGCTCCAAACATTTAGTAGCTTCCTAGCTGGTGTAGCCAGCTCTCAGCACTCGGTTCTTCTATGGCAGAGCAGTGACATTTTAAAGTAGCAATTACAGCCATTTATCTTGGAGGAACTGAGTTGATCCCAAAGGTGGCAGGTGACGGCAAGAGACGAAAGAAAGGTACATACATGAGAAAAAGGAACCAAAAGGAGGAGTCTGAAAACAAAAAATTGTTCAGTAGATGAGACAATCTCCTCCTTTTCCTACACAGGATGAAGCAGTGAGCTCTCCGCAGGCTGCTGTTGAAGTAACTACACTTCAAACCAAACAAGAACGCACATCAGGGCTTTTCAGCAGCATCACTGACACACAAGCCTGACTGTTGGACTGCTCATCGCTGCAACTTCGGAAGAACAACTCCAAAGTGAATGAACTAATGCGAAACCCACCAAATCAGATAGATAACAATTTTAATTTCCACATTACGTTTCCTCCAAGATTAAGAGGAAAAGTCACCTTTGTAGTAAATACAGTACATTAACCCTTAAATTACTTCTCAGAGTATTGTATTGGACAGCTACAGAGGAGCCCATTTTACGACTTAAAGAAAAACTCTGAGGCAGCTGAAGGCTGCTCAATTTATTGTAGCTTACACTGACACGGGAAGTACACACCCAATTCCAATTACAAAAATCTGAAAAAAAAAATCAGCTAGAAAACTACTCTCCTGAACCAGAAGTCTTATTTTTTATCTTATTTCAAGCCTTGCTCATGGTTCAAGTAACCTCATACATCATATAAATAATCATACCTGTTTGTTCAGGATACCTTTGCCATCAGTGTCAGCTAAGTCCCAAATCTAAAACAGAAAAAATCCAGACACAAAGTGTTCTGCACCACTGAGAGGCAGCTGGCAAGTTGCCACTCTATTTAATAACACATTCTTAAATTAAAGTTCAGGTCTTAACTTTCCTGATAGCACTTATTCGTCACGACAAATTTAAATACTGTTGTAATTTCCACTACGTGCTGCAGACATAGTAAAACAAGCAAGGATACTGGAGTTGGGAACTATCGGATAGCACAACTGAAAACACACTAGGAAAGATCATGTATCCTCTAGTACCACTAAGTACTTTAATTTACACTGAATACTAACTGAAGCAAGAGACAGGCTAATTAAATAATTGTCATTAAATACCTTTCCAAGTACCAAATCTGTCAATCCAGACTTTTTCAAGAACACAGCTGCATCAGAAGCTAACACTCTTCCAGCATTCGTAGCGTCAACCTGGGAGGAGGAAAAAAACCTCACGTTGACAATCTAGCTTTCGAATCGATGTGATCTCTAACACAGGCTCCCAAAGAGCTGGCAAACAAGAATACTCGAGTTAACACAGTCACTTCGAGAACAATTTTCAGACTCTTTAAAAAAAAAAAAAAAAAGAAACTCCCTTTCTTTAAAAATAATGTTACATTAAAAGACATTTTGAACTAGCTGCTCTTGATTTCATATCAGGCTTCGGAGGTTGATGTACTGAAGTAACACTGCCAAATTTCAGAAATATTATGCATATACATCTAAGCATCTTCACATTGTGATGTGTTTTACAGTCCTCCAGAAAAACACACTATTATCTCCATCTATCAGTATGCAACTAAGACACGGAGAAAATAAGAATTTTGCCCAGATGACCCAGGTTGGGGCAGAAGCAAGGAAGGTAAACCAGGTCTCCCAAGTCACAAGCTTATTCTTATAGGTCATCAGTGAAAATTTAGGTTAATTCCACTTTGAAACTGAGGAAAACACATTATGGGAGACAAACCACCCTTTTTTTTTTCCAAGGGGTCATCAATTACTCATGAGGTCTTTCTATTAAAAATATAATCTATTTTAATTGTTTTATACAGTCATCCCATTAGTTTACATTTCCTTAAAATCTTTCATATTATCCATGTTTGTAAAATAATATACATTATGTACATGATACAAAATATTGCTATTGCAGAGTAGCTAACCCAGCAATTTTTTTAAAAAGCTGTATTTAGAGCAATTAATACACCTTATTCTTGCTGGACCTGAATATAAAAGTCAGGGGACAAATAAAATGTATATTATTAGAATTTATTTTATATACATAATATTTTATTTTTACATTATAAAGTAAAAGGATTGGTATCCGTTGAGTGAAGCTGCAAGAACTCCATGCATTCTTTTGGCATTCTGTGACCTTCCGTCCAAATTTCGGTCCTTACAGCATCCTGCAAGAACCTCTGGGGATACCGCCAGAGAGATGCAAGTCTTACAGAAGGCTAACTGCACTACAAACACAAGAAATTCAGTTTCACTTGTGAAAAGAAATCAAGACCATATTAACACAGTATTTTGCAAGAATTTACTCCATTCCATCCTGTTATAACTGTAAAGTTATAGATGTCACACATACCTGGTAGTTCACGAGCAAATTAAGTAAGTCACCTTACAACCACTGTTAAATTTATACTCGTATAGCTCAGACCTAAGTGTAATTTACTATAATAATGTATGTTAAAGTAGAACAATTTTCCTTGAACTTTGTTTACACATTGTTGGCCATGCGGAAGTCCACAGCAAAATAATGTTTGTTCTCTCAACAAGAACACACATACCTGTCGATAGAATTTTTCATACACAGGATTTGCACTTGAGAGCTGTAAACGAGAGAGATAAAATTAACCTTAAAGATCTATATTTCAATTCACCTCTCCCTGGATAAAGATATAAAATACTTTTTACTGGTCTTCAAAGAAGCAGTAAGCATGTATAGAATTCTATTCATTCTGTAAAATGATGAGGACTATAACAGCTCTTCATGCTGTAGCTTTTAGAAGATTAACTTGTTGTTTTGAAGTCAGGGATACTAACCACTATCAGATTACTGTCAGACAGGTCACCAGCATGAAACAAGAATTCTTAAGCAAGATCATCTACAGGCAGAAGAAGAAACCTGAAACGATACAGGCTAGGAAGTGTTCTCTAATGACTACAATGCAAGGTAATTTTATTTCGTTCTCCACTGCATCATTTTTTATAATTCAGCATCATATGCAACTAGTATGTAAAATTTTCAGATATCAAATTAACTCCTGGATTAACAACTAAATCCATAGCAATGGTATCAAATTAAGAGAGACTACTGCTTTAACTAAGATTTTTGAAACCTGACTCCTTGCCAGATAACTTCTGCCTTAACTCCACTGCCATCTACCAGACATTCACTGCTCACCTAGACTTGGGTGGACAAGATAAAACAGCTTCTTGTCAAAGGCCCTATCTTTATGAATTTCTTTTTAAACCGTTTTTAGAAACTCCAAAAAAGCCCAAGGCCCGGAACCACGTAAAACGTAATATTTTGGCCTATACCAAATATCCTTGCCAAAGAGATTCCCAGGGAACGTCTTGCTAGGGTTACCTCTCTTCCGCGATGTAAAAACAGGCTCAAAATTAGGTCCTATTTTCATGAAGTGCTTGTTTCCTAAACCAAAGACTGGGTGCATTTATGCAGAGGACAACCCTAGAATTATGGCAATGTGTTGCCCTCACAAACCCAGCTGGAACAACTGAGCATAATACCAGTCAATTACACAGTACATACTAAAACCAACCCCAAACCACATAACTTGGAAAATAATCCAAAAATAGAATTCTCCCCCTTAAGAGGAATATTGTCTTATAACCCAGGACTTACAGACCTTTGTACAAACTAAATCCAACAAGGTAGTTTCTTCAGCTTTAAAATTCAGAAGTTTGCATTGAAATATAGAAACCAACAATATTTTAGATGTTGACATTCATATAGTTGTAGAAAACACTTTACTACAGCACTTATAAATGGTGACAGCTTAAATAAAACCACATACATTTTCCTATAGCAACAGCTAATACAGTTGCCCTTCTGGCTAAGCACTTAGATGTTCACAGGTGCTGATTATCAAAGAGTATTATGAGGAGAACTTTGGTAGAAATCAGGTGTTTAGTGTGATGCTGTTCAACTATGGAAAATGTGCAGTATCACCAGAACATCCTGAGAGATAAATTATAGAGAACAGCTAGAAATAACAGGAGAACTTTCACTCAGACCTTGACATCTGCTTAATCAGCAAGTTTAGGTTGGATATCAAGAAAAATTTCTTCCTGGAAAGGGCTGTTGGGCATTGGAACAGGCTGCCCAGGGCAGTGATGGAGTCACCATCCCTGGAGGGGTTTAAAAGACGTGTGGATGAGGTTTTTAGGGACATAGTTTAGAGGTGCACTTGGCAGTGTTGGGTTAACAGTTGGACTCAATGATCTTAAAGGTCTTTTCCAACCAAAATGATCCTAGGATTTTAAGAGACACTTAAAGAGACATTGCTCCAGAGACACTCAATTTCTTCTAGGAGCTACACAGCATCTGCAATTCTCTAGTTGGTTTGGCCTTTTATTTTGGAGGGGTGGGGGCTGGTGAGTTTTTGTTTGTTTATTGTAGGGTGGGTGAGAAATACCTCTCACACAGCCAGACATTAAAAATTAGACATGCTGGAAAACCATCATTAGTATTCACTGCAACACCTCCATTTATATAGTTTAACCTTGCTCTGACATTGCTCTGGTACCCAAAGACTTCTATGATTTCAGCCATCAACTAAGCAGGCACTTACACATCCCTTAAAATGGCCTGATGAAATATATTCATGTTTTGCCAGACCTCTGACTACGATAACGTCAACATAACCAACAACACTTTCAACCACTATACTGTATTTTCTTAACGAAACCTCCTCAAATGCTGCACTTACCAACTCAGATATGCTCTGAATAACAATCTAGAGGGGTAGTTCTCCTAAACATCCGAGTATTTTACTAAGTATTACTGCATTATAAAGTAAAAATATAGGCACAGAATCAAATTAAAGCTATGAGCAGAAAACAAGAACAGAGCTGGCCAGTGCATACACTACAAGTATTAACTCTCATGCATCATCCCTCTTGCCCAATAGCACCCTTTGTTCTGCTAAATGTTTCATTATTACAGCCAAACCGCTCGTTGTCGCTCCTGGACAGGAAATATCCTGTTGAAGTCCTGCAATGAAAACACCAAGTGCAAAACAATCTTTCCATTCAGTACTTAGAGTACAAGCCAGTAATTTTTATTTGTTTCATTAGTGCTTCCAATATTCATTTTAACATCAGTATCGCTGCAGTAACTGGAATTTCCTGTGACGCCAAATCGAATAATAATAGTAAAAAAGTTTCCCAGGCTATTTTACTAGTAACAGACTTGTTTTTCGTTCAAAGTGTGCCTCACAACAGGTACAAATATAGTCTCGGATATTCTTTTGGGATAAGAAGAAAAATATCTCTCGATGTTTTTCAGTGTTTCACTGTAGAATTTACCTGGCAAAGTTGTTTTTATGGGATTTGTAACAACCAATTGCAAAGAGTAAACTCAAATTGTTTTCAATTCAAAAAGGAGGGAAGGAGAAAAGGTCAGATTCCACAGCATACAAAACCAGAAATACATTATTACGATTCAGTTTAAAAGTTTATAACTTCATAACAGTAATGTCTGTTCCAGTAATTACAACCCTTGTTACAAATCTATGAACTTTAGAATACTAACCTAGGAAATAAAAAACACCTTCAGGGACACCTGCCCTTTTCATCTTCTGCTGTCAATCAAGCCTTTACATCCCCATGTTTACATCCCTCTGGCACACTCCTCTTTAGCTGGGATAAGATACTACTACCAGTCTCTCCACCACATCCATCCTCAACCTTCCTTCACACAAAAAGATTTAAAAACAAACAAGCAAAAAGCTGTCCATTGAGAAAAAACAACTTTCCCCTCCAACCCAAGTGAAATAAAAAAGGAGAAACAAGCTATTCTAGCTTGATTAAAATCCAAAATGCTTATCCTACCATGATGCAAACTCTAGGGTTCATTTAAGAGTTTCCAGGCCAAATGACAAAAATTCGGTCATAAATGTTCTTCACAGTATCACAGTATGTTTGGGATTGGAAGGGACCTCAAAAGATCATCTAGTCCAGTCCCCCTGCTGGAGCAGGAACACCCAGGTGAGGTCGCACAGGAACATGTCCAGGCGGGTTTGAATGTCTGCAGAGAAGGAGACTCCACAACCCCCCTGGGCAGCCTGGGCCAGGCTCTGCCACCCTCACCGAGAAGAAGTTTTTTCTCAAATTTAAGTGGAACCTCTCGTGTTCCAGCTTGATCCCACTACCCCTTGTCCTGTCATTGTTTGCCACCGAGAAGAGCCTGGCTCCATCCCCATGGCACTCACCCTTTATATATTTATAAACATTAATAAGGTCACCCCTCAGTCTCCTCTTTTCCAAACTAAAGAGCCCCGGCTCCCTCAGCCTTTCCTCACACAGGAGATGCTCCACTCCCTTAATCATCTTGGTTGCCCTACGCTGGACCCTCTCCAGCAGTTCCCTGTCCTGCTGGAACTGAGGGGCCCAGTCACACAGTCAGCCAGCCAAAAAGCAGGTAAGTTTAAGGCAAACTGGTCTTCTTATAATGCCCTTTCCAAATAATAATCAACTTGTCTCTTTCCTCCAATTGCTTTACTGTCTCATCCAAAGTGTTTCACGCTTTCTACTGCTTTCAAGCATGTCTCCTACAGCAATAACAAAATATTTACTATCAATTTGTATTCAAATATTACCAAGTACTTCAAAATTCAGCACTTCCATTCCCCCTGAGCAGCTGAAGCATGCACAAAAGCTCTGCCATCTTCTCTCTGCATAGATGTCTGTCACTGCATAATTAAGAATGGTTCCATTTCATTTTCAAATTGCTACAGGAAACCTGTACCACCTTCTAATCAGTACTGAACAAAGCGTGTATAACATGAAAGGGTAGCTCCACGGCCTTTTTGGATGCAGCTACTAAAATGGTTGATGCATTATCAATAATAATAATTTTTTTAAAAGTTCTATCTGCTTTAGGAGCAACCGGCCTCCTCTAGACATGAGTTTAAACACATACACACATACTCAGATTTCCTCATCGCCCATGGAGGACAGAAAGAGGAACAACAGATCTCTCACTCCAGTAAAAAGAACAAGCTAAGATCTTCATTTTGTTGTTCTCTTGAAAAATGCAAACAAAACACCACAAACACAACCACACAGCCACCTGAGGCTTCTGAGACTTGCAGCTGATTAGGATACAAATTGATATTACATGACTTTATCTTGTTTACCAACAAATAAGTTTACCACATTTTTCACAAAAAGCATTTCATCACATCAGGAAGACAAACACAAGAAGCTATCTTCCTATTCTCCCTGAATATTTCTTTACAGTCCTTCCCTGAACTGTGAGCTTCCCCCTCAATCGCACACAGGCAGTTTTTCAGAATAAATCATAAACCACAAATTCCATTTTCAAGAGCAACAATAAGTTTTTGAATGTTCATATTATGCCAGCTTTCAACAAACATCTTCCCCACTCTTAGCAGGCGTTTTCTGCATCTTCAGTTTTCTGTTCCTTCGTCCCTAAATTTCTGAAATTAAGCAATTAAGCAATCATCCTTGGAAGGTCAAAAATACAACTCCTCATGTTGGCTGTGGCTTAATTTGAGTTTTCCAGCAACAGATGACAGTTTTCGAGATAGGAACAGCTCCTTCTCACTGATGTTGCTGGCTTGTTTACAAACTAAAGGCAACCACAACAAAATATTCACTTGCTAGAAGTTCCCTATTCCATTCACAGTTATGCTCTGACTCAGACACTTAGCCAGCAAATGCAAGTGGCAACAAGATGTTGCAGAATAGGTTCAAAATGGAGAGATAAAAGATACTTCTGATTATTACTAAATTGGGAAGAGGAGGTGGAGATAATCACCTTCATTTTGCAACATTCTTTCAAGCGTATTTGGTGTAATAAATTTCACCACAGTTCCAAGGTCCTGAAATATTTTTACTGAACAGCCAAGAGAATAGAATTAGCACCAAAAAGTTTCAAATTAGTTAACTAGAGCTTTGATATGCAAACAAAGGATGCCCAACCTGCTCATTCACTGCAGCTGCAAAGTCATCTGAGAACACCCAAGTCTCATTTGGAAATACCCAACTTCCCAGCCCTGTTAAATCGCAGTCAAACCAAACAGGGAAGGAGAAAAGAAAATCTGACACAATTGTGAGCTTGACTGAAGGTTAATTTGCCCTTAATTCTCTGCATGTGGTTTACAGCAGAAAGTACCTCTCCGCATACTTTTTATTGCTGGTGTTAGTAACTGATCTAAAAGCAGCTGGTAACTGTACCCCTGCCCCGTACTGTCATTTTCACTTCCGCATGCTCATGGAAACAGATTTAGAACACTTGGCAATTTGTTGTGACTTTTCATAACGCTGACATTCCAGAAGGTAGAATCCACACTGAAGAAATTATCTTTAGGCTTGCTTGACTTTCTAAGATGATTCTCATGCAATGTAAGAAGAAAAACAAAAAAACAAACAAACAAGCAAAAAAATGAAATCCCCACATAAATGGTCAACAACGACAGAAATAGCTTCCTCTATTTAACCACTGATGACAGCTGTAGTCACAATGGTTATGAGGATACTAACAATTTTTCTGCTTCTGTCAACATTATCAACATTTGTATTTAGTCCCCCTTTCCATGTGACAAAAAAAGTAAATAAATTCTACAATGAAAGGATTAAACAGCCTGTAAGCAATACTGTCTTGCTGTAGAACACACCAGAACAGACACTCCTGCCCTCTCCCCAAATAAAGGCCCAGAACAGCCCATGCCTTTAGACCAGCAGATTTAAAGGCCGCTGGTCTATGAAAATTGTTTTCCTCTACAGAAAGGAGATATTTTAAACGTTCTTTTGCTTTTAGGCTGTTTAAAAAGCCACAGTGAAGGCTAACCTGCCATTTTGTAATATTAAAGCAAGCTTTCACAGAATATACTATACTTCATAACTATGTATCCTTAAAGACACATTTATTCTCTGCATATATTTGAAGTTCATCTTTCCATTGCACTATCATCCTTTCTCTCCTTGAAAGAGTTGATGATTTTCTCAAAAATCAACTACATAAGTAGCTGCAAATTGAGTAGTCTTGCTGCCAACTTTGTAAACTTACTTATACATGCTTAAGCGATTCACGCTTATTTACCAGCTTTACTTTCTGTAAATGGGACAATTTATTATTGGACTGAAGCATCCCAAGCCAGGAGCATGTGCACCAAGGGGCTTGTGTTAGGTAGAAACCCAAATTTCTCATGTCACTGCTAAATGAAACAAAAAAAGTACCAAACGGTGCAGTTTATTTGCTATCAAATCTCTAGGGAATAAAAGACAATCTTAAAAGTATGAAGCAGTTCTAAAACCATCAGGGAAAAATGCAAGCAACAAAGATATCAGCAAAGTGAGATCACCAAATGGTATAGAATGAATTCGGTTGGAAGTGACCCTCAGGAACATCGAGTCCAACCATAACCTAACTCTAGCACTAAACCATATCCCTAAGAAACTTGTCGAAACGCCTTTTAAACCTCTCTGGGGATGGTGACTCCACCACTGCCCTGGGCAGCCTGTTCCAACGCCTGAAGATTGGTGCCAAGATTCTCCAAGTTTTATGATCATCTCCTACAAAGCTCTTCATTATTAGCATGCAAAAGCACTGGGGCCCACAAAAAAAAAAAAAAAAAAAAGGCAAAATTACTTCCAACCAGTATCTTCAAAGTTAATTTTCTGTTAAAAGAAGGAATTAACCTCTCCCTTCCGAGCCCACCTTCTTGCACAGTGCCCCCAACCCGCTCCCTCCCGACCCCGCGGTCAGTCCCCCGCAGAGGGTACCCGACCCAGGGCGGTCGCGTTTCCAACCCCCAGCGAGCGCTCCGCTCACAGTTCACCACCTGCCTTCGAAATTCACGGGGCGGGTTTTTCGGTTGTTTAAACCAGGCGCTCTGTGTGTTTTATAAAAGACAAAAGACCAACCGCGGTCACAGCCGCCGCAGCTCTGCGGGCCGCTCCCCAGGCCGGGTCCTCCCGTCCCGGCCCCGGGCAGAGGCACCTGCAGCCGGGAGGGATCCGGTTTCACGGCCGCCCCGCGCTCCCTCCCGCACACCGCGGCCCCGCCGGCACCTGACAGCGGCCGTTAGCGCGGCGGGCAGGGCTGAGGGGCGGCGGCGGCCACACAAAGGCGCAGAGCCCTGCGGGAGCGCCGCGCCGCTCCCCACCAGCGCCGAGGCGGCCCCCCCACCCGCCTCAGGAGAGGGTCAGCCCCGGGCCCCGCTGCTATCCCCCGCCCCCGGGGAGGCGCCCAGGCCTCAGAGCGCGTCGGCTGAAGGAGGCGAGCGGCGGGCAGGGGCGGGGAGCCCCTCGCCGCCCAGAGGCCGGCGGAAGGTACCTGTGTCAGGGAGAGGTGGGCGGCCATGCTGCTTCCATCATGCCCCGGCCGGGCCGCAGGAAGGACGCGCCGCGGGCCCGGCACTCACGGCCCAACTTCGGCAACTTCCCCAGCCGGCCCCGGACAAAACCCGGCACCGGATCCACGGCGGCCGGAGCCTCCCCCTCCACCATACGGCAGCGGAAGCCGCAGGCAAAACCAGGCGCCGGAGCGCGCTCGCCGGAGCTCACTAAAGACAGCTGCAACAAAAACGCGGAGCCGGAGGTTTTGACCTGACATGGCGGCCAACGTCTCTGCTCCCAGTTGCAAACCTTTTCCTTACCTTCTTCGTTGGCCCTGCTTCTGCTGCAGATGCTTCAAGCATTTTGAATGGTTGCAGTATCCTAGTTTAGTCATGACACAGGTAGGGGAACTCCCAGAACAGGAGGTGCATCAGGTCTGGGTTCAGTTGCAACACAATTCAGTGAGGCCAGCAGGATGCACTGATTACTGTGGCCTCCTGCCTCTTTCCCCCAGACCTCACCGCTCACAGAAATTATATGCCCACCCAGACAACTGCTGGCTGTATACATCCACCTCCCCGTCAGCCTGTTTGTACACCAGCAGGGGGAAGAGTGTGTCCTATAGGGGGGAAAAGGAGAAAGGGGACAAGCAACCCTTTGGACAGGAAGAACCATGAGACAACAAACACAGGCAATGAGAGAAAGAGGAGCAAGCTGGAATGGGAAGCCAACTGCACCCATTCTCCTAAGGCATGAGAAACAATTGTGTACAGACTGGCTGAAAGTGATATTCATGTCACCACTTATTTTCCTGCTCTTTCTCAGGTTCAGGGCTCCAGCTTCACCCAGGAAAAGCTTCCTCTGTTGCAACAGAGCCACGGAACAAGAAAGCACTAACTCCTCCTGTACCTGCGCACTCGCACCCACTGGATATTGCAACTACTATTTTGAGCTCTTTACACAACCACATCACGCATCAGTCACTGAGGGTGGGGAGAAAACATTCTTATTTTTTTACTTTACCCTAAGATGGCTCAGGCACAAATTTAAACTTGAAATACACATTTGTACTAACAAAAGGAAATTACCTGGAGTCATACTTGATTATTAGAAAGGTTTCAAAATTTGCCTGCCTTTCTTTCTTTTAATTCTCCACCACTTTGCACTTTTTTCTCCTCCAGCTCAGTTTTGTGCTTGTGCTAATGCTCACACCCCCACCTCTGTATCCTCCTGCCCCTCAGCTGGCAGTCACTCTGAGCTGCTATTTCTCGTCATCTGTCAGGAAGCAGGTGGGATCCCTCCCTCCCATCCATTTTCTCATAGAGGTTTTATAGAAGCTCTGCTTCACTGACCTATTTCTCATTGTTTCAGCAAGAAAAAGAAGATATGGAGGAGAAGAATAATATAAAAGCCAAACAGAATAGATATAAAAATATTCACACTGTTCACAGATTCCACCTCATGCTTATTTCTTCCTAAGTGAAATCCCTGGAAAAAACACAGACTATTATACTTCCAGGTTGATTTTTTTCTTCTTTGATTAAAATAGGAATAATATCCCACAACAATACCTGGGAATTAAAACAGAAGATTGTAAAACTACAGCTGGTTCTCCCGAGGACACCAGTATTTGAGCCTGTCAGTGTCTGGGAGGGGGCCCACGAGTAGAGATTTGGAGGGCCCAGGTTTTTATTTGTTGCCACGATCCTGTGTGGATGCTCCTTCCTCTGTCAGTTGTTTTTCTCTTCTCTCGGTGTCCTCTCCCTGGGTGAGGAGAACAGCTGGAGCTTGGCAGGCTGGTGGCCTCTCAGGAGAGAGGTTACACCCAGGCTGATGTGTTCTCATTGCAAATAGAAGGAAAATGCAAAACAGCATAATGGGACCTGGCTCTGGAGTTAGAGGCTTGATGCTGAGAGCTGCTGCAAGCAGGATTTTGTGAGCAGGCTGACTCAGCAGATGTGTTCTTGCTGCTGTTCCCTCTCTCTCTGCTGGGTATTGCATCAAGTGTTTCCCATCTGGTCCAGGACTAGACCCACAGCTGCAGCAAGGCTACTGAAATAAGGATGTGAAGGAACACACAAGAACTTGTAAAGGTCCTTGTCTCTCCCAAGAGTCCTTCATGCAGGGCAGCCTCACGCAGAGCACGATTAACTGTCCCGTGTCCCCTCTGAGCAGAATGTGCTGTCCAGAAGGTACGTCTGCTCTGGCCCAATGACTGCCCCTCCGGCCCTGACCTTCCCGGAACCTCTGGGCTGGAAAAGAAACACAAAAAATGCACCATTTTGGTCCCTTAAACTGTGATGTGCACAAGAGACTGCTGCTGCAGAGAGCATCTTCATGCTGCTGTTGGGCTCTCCTGGGCAGCAGGAGGAGACTACGAGTTGTACTTTCTATTTAGGAACTAGCGGGCAGTGCCAGGTACGTGGTTACATACCTTCACACCCCGGCCACGCATACGGTGCGTTTGGCTTCTCAGAGAGGTGGACAGGTGTTCAAAACACGTGGTCATCATACATGACCACTCTGCCCAGAGTCAGAGTGCAAGAGTCACTCAAGGTAATCACTGTGGCCTCTGTAAATTATAATGAGTTCCATCCATGAACACTGGATTGGTGTGGTCATGTAGATCTTTGCTATTGTTGAGCATTCTGTGTCTCCTACAGACAAACATTATCCTGGATCCCTCCAACCATCTGAGATAAAACAACTGTATCGCGGCCTACAACATCTCTGTAATAATCACAACGGCAATAATTACAACCTGTGGTACAGCAGATCTGTATGAACCTGGAATGACAGCTCCCAAAAGGAAACAGCTGTCTGCTTCTAAGTTGGAATTGAAGTGTCATGACCTCACGTAGGGTCATAAAACTGGACTTCATACTTATTTTCTGTCAAGAGAAAAATTAAGGCTACTAAATCTACCCAAAACCGTTTGCGGGCTTGCAAAACAGTGGCCTCCACCTGCCTTATTGGGTTTGCCACGGGCAGCTCACTGGGGCTTGGCTGATGTGGAAGAGCTCCTGAAATCTGGAAACGGAGAGGTTAGTAAATGTGCCTCTCCCCTTATCTGCTTCTCAGTGGAAACTCTGTTTTTTTGTCTCTCCCTTTGCTGAACCCTTGGGCCCTTTGCAGTACCTCCTGCACTGATAATTGTGTAGCTCTTGAAGGGGTGGTGGGATTATGTGCTGGGTTTTTGGGAAAGCTTAAGAACATAAGAAAGTCAAAAGGTCAACAAACTAGGTAAAAACTTAAATTAGTGGTTTCATTTTATACCTTCTCACAGTCAACATGAATTCTCCTGCAGGAAACCTGTTTTTCTGTAATCTGCTCTGTCATAACTGATATATGTTGATCTGTTTGTCATGAGATTCTCTAGTATGGGACACTTTTAATATCAAAAGGACACAGAGAACAGTATTAGCCTGCTATTATTTGTAAGTATAATAGGATTTTCTATGATTCTAAGTACTGATATTTTGGCAAATGGGTACCATATCTATGTTCTTTATTGTTTCTTCAAAAGTACAATGCACAAAGTTAAGTCTACACTGGACAAATAAGTGACTACCAATAAATCAAAACCAGCCAAATGGCTTGTGAAGAACAGGGCTTGCACCAGTGCAACTACAAAAGCCACAACATTACCGTTTTGGTGTCATTGTAAGATACTGCATAAGTCTATAAAGTGACTTGTTCTAGTATAGTTGACTTGAATTTGAAACCTGTGCTACAGCAAGAGAATGTAAAAAGGCCTTACACAAGTCAGAGTCAGCCACTAAGGACCTCTGTGTTTTATATGTCTTATGACCACCAAATATCTGTCTTCGTAAAGCTAATAACATTTTAATCATATCCCCTGGTCTCCCTGGATATAGCATCTCAAGTGTCCATCGCTTCCTTTATTATAGCTTTGTTTACATCATGGATCAGCACACAGGAAGTCCATTGTTTTTTTTTTTTTTCCAAAACAACACACAGGCATTTAGTATGACTTGTTCTGCTCGTTCTAGGAAACGTATTGTTACAATCCACGAACACGCGGGAGGATGACTAGAGGAATGACTCACTCCTGCCTCCTGCATACCTGGACATGAAATGATGTACTCAGCTTCCTGGAAATGCAGTGCAAAGCAGATTAGTAGCTCCAGTACCATAGATACAGAATTAAGGACTTAAATGTCAGAAGGATTAAAAAATTCTGAGTTTTACAGAACAAAATGAACCATATGCACGAGCACACAAAATGATTTCTAAAACAAGTTGGAAGACAACTTCATGGCTACCAAACTTAAATTGTTATAAAGTCTATTTGCAATCGCGATACACATTTTTGTAATTTGCATTCTAGCCTGCCTTTCAATTCACTGTTTTAGGTGGTGCAGTGATATCCGTTTCCAACTCCACTACAGAAATTATAGAATCTAATAATTACAAGGCATGTACTATAAGAACAAGTCTCAAGAAAAGAGGGGATTTGATAAGAAGAACAAAAATATTTTAGAAACCCCTAAGCCAAATGTAGCAAGACTGGGCCTAATGTAACAGAAACCTGACAGAGAAACAACAGGTCTGTGGCCACTGGACACGAGGCAAAGCGGGATGTCCTTGGCTGGCAAGCTGGGAAAGCGGAATGATCCGCTAAATGGAACTACTTGAGCTGCTTGTCTTTTGCTGAGCAGCAGCACAGAATAACAATGTGCATGCTCAAGAAATCAGGTCAAGAAACTGACACTGGGGGCACCGGGTTGCAAAGACCCTGGGGACCAAGAGAGACCCTTGATGGAGACTCTGGAATACCAAAGATGTTCTGCCAGCAAAAGGTGGGGTTGTGAAAATAATTAATGTTTAATGCATTAACTAAACAGCAGAAACGAATGAATGTGCAATAGGTGTATGTAATAAATACCAAGAAGCGCGAATCACACGCATACTCGATTAGAGGAGCGGTCCTCTGAGCATCTGGCGCCCTGTAATAAAAGTGCTGCTTGTTAACACTTTCAAAACTGCGTTAAAGAGTCTTTTTGCCGAGTTTTTGGTATCAATTGGGATCTTTTGGTATCTAAACCTTTGAGCAAGGCAGGGGGAAACATCTGTGAAGTTCCTGCTAAAAGAGTCTGAGTGTTGAAGCATGAATGTGGGACAGATCACGTTCAGACGATTTACTCCTGATTCAGAGAGCACAGCAGAACGTTTCTCTGCATTTCACCGTCTGCAATGGCGTGTTTGTGCAGAACTCGTCGCTGCACACCGCTGTTCCCGTCACGGCCGCTCCCGCACCCCCTGTGCGGGGTTTTCTCTCCAAGGCCCTCACGGGGGGCGGGGCCTCGGCCGCGCGCGGAGCAACCTCTGTTCCCGCGCAGGGCGGGGCGGCCGTGGCGGGGCCGCGCGCGGTTCGTGGGTACTCCGTGCCGGGTGAGCGGGGAGCAGATGCCCCGCTACGCCCTGGGGCTGCTGAAGGCGCCGCGCAGCACGGGGGGCAGCACCGAGGGCTGCTCCAGCGGCGGGGCCGGGCCGGGCCGGGCGGCTCCTGCGGTGGAGCCCTCGCTGCCGGCGGGGCTGCCGGGGCGAAGCCGCCGGTTCCCGGCTGAGGAGGCGGGGCGGCGGCGCTGCCGTCTCCCTGCGGGGCTCTACCCCTTTTTTACCCAGCTGCCTCTCTGCTGGTCGGTTCCAAGCACCGGCACAGCTCCTCTGTTGTAACAATGGTAGTCGTTTCTTGCAAATATTTAACTAATTATTTTTCTTTACTAAGTATCGCAGTATCCGAGTTCCCTGCTGGGATCAACAAACTGGTCTGAATTGCAGCACGATATTTGTCTTACTGGAGATATGAACCACGTTCAGCTGGTTATGGATTTTGGTTTTGTGATTGTTTTTTGGCTGGTTGTTTTTAGGTGTTCGGTTTTCTCGGCTTGCCCTTTGCAATGGCTTTAAGGGCCGTTATCCGGGACGTGTTGAGACGTTGTGACCCCGCAGCTGGGGGTGCCGCCCTGTGCGTGCAGCTGCTCCGCGAGTTCGAGACCCCTCAGCGGCTCCTTTGCCCTGAGCGGGGGCTTCAGCCCACTCAGCAAACCTGGGCCTGCTCGCGAAGCCTGGCTTGTCAGGCAGGAAATAATTGTTCAAATTATAGTTTTTTTTCAATGAAGCAACTATAAAAAAAATTAGAAATTCTTCTAATGCTTGTTGAAATGTATTCTGAGGTACCTACATCTCCATTAGGCATAAGTTTGAAACAGGTAACATGTTCTCAGGTAATGTGCGTTATCAGTCACAAGTCCTACAGAAAAAAAAAAGGCAACAAACCTCTTAGATTGCTAATAGGAGTATGGCATAATTTATGTGTTAAATGTTGGTTTTAAAAAATACCTGCAGGTGGTTTGGTTCATATCGTTTTTTAAATTATGTTTTTCCCCATGTTAAGCCAGATTCAGTACACTCTAAGATAATGGTGAAGTCTCTACTGCCAAACTTTGAATGAACTCATTAAAAAATCTACATGGATGCTATTTGGATTTTTATGTCTCTTAATACCTGAATTTTTTTCAGTTTTAAGCTGAAATCTTCTGTTTATTTTTTTTTTAATCTTAAAAAGCAATTATCCAACTTAGATTAAGGATGCAATATTGTTTTTTAGTCGAGAGACCTAAAAATCAGCAAAATGTTGTAAAATAATTTATTGATACTAAAGAATGATCTGAGAAACAGAGATTTTGCAGGATACAGAGATTTTGCAGAGATTTTAAGATACATGCTTAAAAGAAACTGCAGATAACAAACATGTCCCAGGTCATTGTATGAGTTCTAGGAGTTGAACCCCATACATTCAAAGGGAGATCTTTCTCAAACTGAGAGGTTTTGGACATGATTCTTGGTTCTCTTTTATTGTCCTTTTTCTAAAAATAATGGTCAACCTCAAAAGAAAAAAAAAAAAGAAAAAAAATGAACATGTGTATCGTTTCAGACACAGATTTTAAAACTGTTGGGCCACTGTGAGATAGAACTGACTTACCGCATTCTTTCATGAATCTAGAATTCATTAGACTACAAAATTATATGTTGTAAATTGATTTATAGTACTTCAAGCAACAATGTAAACAAATATTTGTATTGGTGCTGCAAGTGGTGTCATTGTGGAAGATGATAACCATATGGATCTGGCTGGTTTTCAAATCAGACTGATTTTTATTTCATTTTATACTTTGGAGAGCTTTGATGGAATGACATTCAAGTTTATTGCTTAGATATATCTATTTATAGTAAGCCATAAAAAGCTTTCTAAGCTGTATATATTGCTTTCTGAATTAAAAAAAAATCTTATTTTTCAGTGAAGTGATAGACAAATTAATGTGTTTGCTTACAGAAGTTATTTTCCACCCCCCCCGCCCACGATTCATATTTTGGGGACAAAAGTTCTTGTGTGTAAAATACCAGCACATTGAACCTCATGAGTTGTTCTATGAGAGCCCCGGGCAGCGTGGGCGTGTCAGAACCCCCCCGGACAGCATGTGTGTCAGAAACCCCCTCTGTTCAGCAGGTCTGTGTGCAGGAGCCACCCCCGCTCATGGGGGAGCTGCCCCAGAC
Organism: Streptopelia decaocto; assembly: GCF_964273445.1. Classification (NCBI taxonomy): domain Eukaryota; kingdom Metazoa; phylum Chordata; class Aves; order Columbiformes; family Columbidae; genus Streptopelia; species Streptopelia decaocto. The sequence continues at coordinate 247,727 of NC_138659.1, read as the reverse complement.
CCCTCCAGGAAAGCTACCTGAGATGATTTCTCTCTTCTGCTAGAAGCTCCCTCCTCTGGGATTAACTTGAGACTCCTTCCATGTATCTCACATAGTCTTTGGACCTCTGCCTTAGGGACCTGAATTTCTCAGTAGCAGCCTCAGACTCCTCCAAGGAAGCTGTCCAGGATGATTTTTTCTTTTTCCATAGAAGCTTCTTCTGCCAGGACACAGCCAATACTCCTCCCATGTGTGTCCCAGAGTAATTTTGACCTCTGCTTTAGGCATCTGAGATGCAGGGCAGCAGCCTCAGACTCCTCCAATGAAGCTACCTGGGATGTTTTTGTTATTTGTAGGAATCTCTCTCCTCCAGGATCCACCCAAGTCTCCACCCAGGCATCTCCTGGATTCTCAAGAGCTCCTCTGACAGTACTTCAAGATCCTGGTACCAGCCCCAGACTCCTCCACAGAAGCTACCGGAGAAGACTTTTTTCTTCTGCAGGAAGCTTTGACCTCTAGAACGCACCGAGACTCTTCCCAGACTCTGCTGCAGCTGTTTGAGCTCTGCTTTCACTGTCTGAGATCCCAGCTCGCTGCCCCGACTCCTCCAAGGAAGCTGCCCAAGATGACTTTTTTTCATGCTAGAAGCTCGCTTCTCTGGGAAGAACCCAAAACTCCTCCCAGGCATCTCCTGGAGTATTTTGACCTCTGCTTTAGCGACAGAAGATCCTGGGTGGCAGCCTCAGACTCTTCCAATGAATCTACCCAAGGTGATTTTTCTTTCTGAGTGGAAACTCTGTCCTGCAGGATCCACCCAAGACTCCTCCCAGGTACTCGCAGAGTCACCTCACTTCCTATAGGAAGCTGACACCCCAGGTGGAAGCCCCAGACTCCTCCAGTGAAGCCACCTGACATGGTTTTTCTCTTTTGGAGAAAACTGCTGCATCTGGGATCTACCAGAGACTCCTCCTGCTCTGGTCCTGTCTGGTCCCTGCCCCACGGTGTGTCCCCAGCACGTGTTCCTGTGCCACCGCAGCCCTGGGCCAGGCACCATGCCCTGCAGTAAGGTCACAATGTCTGGGTTCTATCTCCTCTTCCTGGGGCTGGTGTTGCCTTGGTTTCTCGTGGTGTTTGAGGGAGGAGAACCTGGTGAGCAGAGAGCGTTGATCTGGGAGATCTGCAGCCATGAGGAGGATGAGGGCGCTATGAGGTGAGGGGCTGGCGGGAGGCTGAGGCAGCATCTGTCCCTCCAGATGCTGGGGGCCGTGTCCTCGTCACCTCCACTCCCGTCCTGCTGCCAGGCACCTCCCTGAGGGCTCCGTCCTGCCCCTGCCCTCCATGAAGCAGCCTGGGATGGCTCTGAGACAGCCTGGCCTGGCGGCTGTGGTGGTGCTGCCCAGCCCCAGCCCTCCCGGGCCCCTGGCAGAGCCCCGTGTCCATCCCTGCCCAGCTCAGCCCCGCGCTGGGCTCCCTCCAGCACGTCGCTGCTGTCCTGGCACTGGGGACCCCCGACTGGGCCCAGTCCCCCAGGGGGTCTGCCCAGTGCTGCAGCGAGGGGCACACTCCCTCCTCTCATCCCACCGGCTGCTCCTGCCAGCCCAGCCCGGCACAGGCTGGTGGTGCTGGGGAGGCTGGGAGACCTTCACCCCCCCTGCTGGAAGCTCTGCGGCCAGCAATACCAGTTCCTTCTTTCCTTCCAGCTCTCTGTCCATGCATGTGTCCCCCGTCCAGAGCCTCCAGTCCTGAGGACAGAGACCGGGCAACCGGGACTGTCCCTGAGGCTCTTGACACCTTTGTGGCCATTGGGACATCTGGGCTGAAACAGCTGCAAGACCATGAGGTGAGGCGGGGGTGAGGGCTCCCCTCCATGCCCTGGGCTTCCCCAGGGCCATGGCAGAGAGGGATCTTGTTTGACGGCATCTCTGGCCTGCAAGCTGTGTCCCCAAGCGCTGATCCTGCCGCTCAGGTGGGACTAATGTCGCTGCTGCCTCCCTTCTGTCCCCAGGAGCTCTCAGCTCCCTCCTGGGCAGGGCAGGGCCTCTGCCATCAGCCCCAGCTTCTCCCCAGTGCCTTTCCCCAGGTACCCAAGGCCCCTCCTGAGCTTTGGTTTGGAGCTGTCCCTGCAGCCCGGGGCTCCTGCCTGTGCGAGGAGCGACACCGGGTGCAGGGTGCTCATGGCTTCTCCCCCTCAGGGCAGGGGCTGGTCCCCACGCCTTCCCCTTGCCCGCCTGGCACCTTCCCTCTGACCGCCACCTTCCCCGTCCTCAGGAGTGACCCCACGGCCTCTTCCCCTGGTGGGGTCCGTGTCCCTCTCTGGCTCTCTGCTTGTCTCAGAGCTGCCACAGAAGGTCTTGCCATTGCCCATGGCTCTCCTGACGTGATGCCTGCAGCTCGTACCTCATGCCTGTGTCCCACAGATGGTTTGGAGGACAATGGGTCTCTCTGGTGGCTCCCTGGGAACGAGGGCAAAGCGAGTCCCATTGCTACCCTTTGTGGTCTGTCCCCAGGGCAACCGGGTGGACACATACCAGGAGCTGGAGCGTGCCTTGCAGGGAGAGGATGGCTGCTTGCCCAGTGGTGTTGTGAACCGCCTCATAGCAGAGACCTCGGGTGACCTGCGAGCAGCCCAGGTGAGCTTGTTCTCCGACAGGGCCACCAAAGCAGCCTGCCTCCATCCCTGGGTGCTGGGGAAATACAGAGATGTTTATCGGTTATTCAGACCCAGGGAGATCCTTAGAGAGAAGCTCTGGGGGACTCCTCATGACAGAGAATTTGAAGAGAGGACAGAGAGCTGTGTGGAGAAGTGGACTTGGGGTTGTTTCTAACTGAGCAAGAGCTGGGGTCAGGCTCAACATTACTTCTCGAATACCGTGTTATGCCTCAAAACCTGGGGTCAGTTTTGGGCCCATCACTACAGGACAGCCCTTGAGGTGCTGGAGCGAGTGGAGAGAAGGGAACGGAGCTGGCACGGCCGCTCGCCCGGGGCTGGCGCGGCGGGTCTCAGTGTCGCCGTCCTGTGGACAAAGCGCGGTGCTGCACCCGGCCGCCCCAATGCGGTGCCGCGGCGCGCCTCAGTGCTGCCGCCCTGTGGCGAAACTCGGGTACTGCAGCGCACGGCCAGTGGGAAGAGACGCTGTTTGACCCGCAGGGTTCGCAGTCAGGTATCTGTGTGTCAGTGTCCGTCCCCCCGACGGGGGTCAGGTCCCCATTTGTGTGCAAACAACATCCCTCCCTTGATGGCTCCTTAGAACATTTAATCCTAATCCTCGTTTTTTTGACAGCGGTGGATCTGTTACCTCACGGAAAGCTTAATCTTTAGTGATAAGTGGCATGGGCATAGTTAATGTTTGAGCATGTGGTTGCCAGCTGAAACGTAAGGGATGAAACCTGATGGAAACTAATAATTGAACTCACTATGGCACAGAAAAGGACTGTATTAGTGTCCCCTGAAATACCAGGCAGTGTTGGTGGAACAAGGTGATGTAAATATTGCTACTACTAACATTGTCAATCTGGCTACTTTCCTCAGTGGATCCCTCTTGCAGTCGGTGGCCCACGAATGCTTGGCAACAGCAGGAGCGGATTGAAAGGACCGGCCGCTGGAGGATGCCGAAGACTCCTGGGTCGCTGATGGAAGCAGCTTTGCGTAAAGCAAGGGGTACGTGAAGGCGGGCTTGCGGGGACGGCTGCCCAGCAGGTAGTGGGAGCTGAACCTTTACCTCCAGGGACTTCTGCCCAGAAAGCTGAAGAACTTGCTCTCAGGCGAGCTTTAGAGTTATGCAAAGAGAAGAAGATTAATATTTGCACTGATTCTAAGCAGGTTTTTCGAGTGGTGCATGCCCTTGAAGCCATTTGAAAAGAATAAAGTTTATTAACAGCACAAGGAAGGCAGATTGAACGGGATGCTCCAGTTGCTGGAAGCTGTGCTGTTGCTAGAAAAGTTGCCGTCATGGGTTGCAAAGGGCCTCAGAAGGGAAACGCTGATCAGGAAACTGGAAATAAATTGGCAGACGCCGCTGTAAAACCAGCCAGCGAAAGGACAGAGACCGACACAAAAGCCACGTCTCTGATCCCAGGTGGCTGTCTCCTCCAAGCAACATCAGGAAACTGTAACAAAGAGGATAAGAAATTAATAGGAGATTTATAGCCGAATTAGAATTAGGGTCCAAAGAAGCCGTCACCCGCGACGGGAGAGCAGCGGTGCCTCGCGGCGTGAGGAGCTGATGCGCTCTGTCAAGGTTAGACGAAAAGGTAAGAGCGAATTTAGAAACTCTTTGCGAGCGAGTGACCCGGCAATGTGAAATGTGTCTAGAAAACCATCTTAATACTGTATACAGGGTACAGAGAAGAGCAACTGGACGAGGGAAATGTACCGGGGCAACACTGGCAAATAGAGTTCTCCAAACTGCCTGGAGAAGGGGGGTGTCGATATTGGCCGGCACGAACAGCTCCCTGCTCAGGCTGGCCAGCAGCATTGCCGTGCCGGGGGGCAGCTGCCGGCCTGTGGGCCGGGGGCTGCGGCTGTTTGGGGCGCTGCCCCCGCTTTGTTTTCCTAGGGGAGCCCCCCCACTTTTGGGGGGTGGTGGTACGTGCACGTGTAAATGACACGATGTTCCCAGCTGCTTTGTTCTCTGCCTTGTTTTTTCAGGTGCCTGTCCCTGTGTTCTCTTCTCGCTTTTGAAGAGAAGCTGCCAAGTTAACATATGCTGCGATGAAGTTATAGAAGATGTAGCCCTCATGAACCGGTTGACGTGAGGGAAATGCTTTCTGAGCGCCTGCACGGTGAGGGGACATTTTTCGCCTTTTAGATCCTTCTGCATGAGAGGAGGGAGACGGAAGGTCAAGTAACACGTTGTTTAGAAGCTGAGAGCTTAGTTTATATTTAACTAATAATTAACAGATGTGTTGTCAGCGAGAAACCAAACGGTTATAACTAACCTCATCCAATGCAGTACAGCACGCGGCTTAGCAGCGCCGCTGACTCTGCCGTCCCGTTTCTTTCCCCGTTTCGGGCGGCGAGGCGGCCGGAGGACCCGCTCTGTGCGGCCGCAGGACCCGTGGAGTCGAGGACTCTCTCGGCGCGCCCCGGGGATTTCTGTGGAGAGACTCCTGGTCTCGGTCAGGTCGCCGCGGGGACGCGCGTGGACGGGTGAGGAGTCTTTCTTTGCTGAGAGCTGGGGCCGGGCTTTTGGTACCGGTTGTTGCGGTGCTCCGTTGCGGTGTAAAGCCAGCTCTGTATGTAGCGGTGAGGCGTACCGTAGTTCGGTTTAATTCTTGCATAGGCCTTGGTTCTGACCGTGCACTGGAATGGCAAAAACTACAGCTTTTCCTTTTTCCAGGTTCAGAGCCCGTGCCTCATTTGGTTATATCTGTAAACCTTCAACATCTTAGCACGAATCACAGCTGCATTTTTGACAGTTGCCACGTTTTCTTTTTATCCTCTTGATTCGTGCTTTGGCCTCAACGTTAGCTAGTACTTGCCTAGCGGCGGCCAGGTCCAGTTTGGTGTTATCTTTGAAAATCATCAATTTATACCCTGTTCCTTTTGTTGCCATTTCAGGATCTATAGGCACGGCTGAGATTTGCATGGCTTGGAGTACTGAATGTATTAACCGAATAAAGCACGGGATCATACACGGTACAAACAGCTCCCCCAAAGAAGTGATCCCACCAATGGCCGGTAAGTATAGAATTCCATTTCTGTACTGGGACATGCGCAACTCGTTTTATCTCCTCTGCTGTTTTCATGATAGCTTCCCCATTACCATCTATTTCTAAACAACAGTCAGAAGTATTCCATTTCCCACAGACACCCCCTTCTTCAGCTAAAAGATAATCTAAGGCTACCCGATTTTGGTCCACTGCAGCCCTGGTCTGAGACAATTGTCTCGCTATGAGATTCAGTGCCTCAGCTGTCCGGTTGCTTATTACTTCGACCACTGCTTGCAACCGGATAATTCGGTTTAGCATGTATATTGGGGTACGGTATCCCCAGCTTCCATCTTGGGCCCAGGTGGCTGGATCATAGTATTCAATTATCCTTTTCGCAGGCCATTCATCATCTTTCCAAGTTTGCGTTCCTCCTCTGGGGACATTTGTTAAACCCCTCTTCTCTCTGTTTAAAGTTTCGTACAGAGGTTTCCCCAGATGACTCCCTTTTTCCTTTGGGAAAAGGAAAAATGCTGGTTGAATTATCCCTATTGTACAAGACCCTCTCCATTTAGGCATTAGCTCGTTCTAAGCTCTGTTCCCACATATCCAAAATAATCCATCGGGGGCTTTCCGTGGTTCGTTGACATCGGTAGAGGCAGGATTCTGCCAAGATCCCCTTAAATCCCCCATTTCTCCAAGGGGTTTGCTTTGCTTCGATTCTTCCAGCATATCGTTTCATTTCCCAGGCTACAATTTCCAGACCAATATCCATTAGGTGGACCTGGCCACCGAGTGGGAGGAATAGAGGTATTTGATGAATTTGCCCGTAACACTAACTTACAAGGGGTTTGTCCAGCGTATTCAGTAAAATCCAGTTTACCATCATCCCTTGACAGGCATATCTGCCCTATTATTAAGTGACTTAATACCCATCCTTCTGGTCTTTTTTCTCGAGTTACGTGAGTTCTGTTCCATCCCAGTAATCCTTCTGGGCTTACACTCTCTCCTCTCCAAGGCCACCGTTCTGCCGTTGGAGACCCCCCACATCCCCAGGCTGTGCTGGGCCCACAGGACGGCTGCTGGTGGAACCAAAGTCCAGGACAACTTCTCAGAGGTAAGAACCTTTCGATTTGTTCTCCTCAGGACACGTCCCTTTGCCTCTGGCCCCCTCACAAGCTTACTCGCCTAATGTCGCCATAAGCAGAAGGGACGAAAAAGAGCAAAGAGGACGAGATCCTCATGATCTCCCACTTTTATATGAAGTATTCACGTGAATGGGATGTTATACACAGTTGGTCAGTTTCTCGGTCACCTGTTTCTTGTTGCCCCTCTTGCAAGATGTGAATGTGTCCTTAGCAACAAGTTAGCATTCCATTGATCTGTTTACCACAACATGTATCTGGTTGTCCAGGAAAATGCAGCTAATATGAAGCTTTAGCTGACAGGCAAATTCACTAAAAGAGAAACTTGTTTTGTAACAAAACCAGCACAGCCCCCCACCGCGAGGGGCATGTTTTTTTCCCCCAGGAGTTCCGGAGGGGGACCCAGGAGTTCCGGGGGGACCCAGGAGTTCAGGAGGGACCCAGGATTTCTGGGGGGACAGAAATGCCATTTGTGCCGCGGCGGGTCTCAGTGTCGCCGTCCTGTGGACAAAGCGCGGTGCTGCACCCGGCCTCCCCAATGCGGTGCCGCGGCGCGCCTCAGTGCTGCCGCCCTGTGGCGAAACTCGGGTACTGCAGCGCACGGCCAGGGGGCAGGGACGCTGTTTGCCCCGAAGCAGCCAGAGGTGCCAGATAAGAAACACAAGCAGTCAGAGGTGCCAGATAAGAAACAAACGTCAGAACCGGCAGGAGCTGCGGCTTCAGAGCTCTGTCAGCGTTGATCTTATGACTCTGATTTTGATGCGAGCCATTTTGACTTACATTATGCTACAGTGTTCTGTTTGGTACTGCTAGTGGGTAACAAATAATTGTGCTGTACCACAGCACGAGGTGATAATATTTCGTAGATTTGTACTGCCAAAGAATTTGCAAGTATATTGCAAAGGGGGGAATTCAAGAGAAGCTGCTAAATTAATGTATAGTGTGATTAAGTTACAAAAGACAAGCCTGTCATCAGGCAGTTGACATAAGAAATGCTTTCTGGAAACGTGCAAAACGAGGGGCTATGTTTCAAGAACTCTCATGTGGAATTGCTGTGTTTCAGGGGGAGCTGTGACCGCCCCATGCTCAGCAGACCCCCAGCCCCGGTGGGGGGAGCAGCGCCGGAGCGGGAGACGCGGCACCGTCGTCCGTCCCCAGCGTGCCGGGGGGCGGCTGCCGGCCTGTGGGACGTGGCTGCGGCTGTTCGGGGCGCTGACCCCCGGGTTTGGGGGCTCTGGTATGTACGTATGTGAATGGCATTTTAAAGTAATGAGCTGCCCGCTGGGGCTGTTTTCCTTTTCTAACTTTTTTTTTTTGGAGTGAATCAATGGGGGAACTCGGGGGATGACGATGATGTTACCGGAGGAGCAGGCCAGTGAGAGCTGGGGGCTCACAGCCCCAAAATGCCTGAAGAATCAGGGTGTTCAGTGGTAGTGTGAGGAGGAGAAATTTCTCCCTGTCCGCTGCAGGGAAAACAGAACAATCCCCCATCAAAGCTGTCCTAGAGAAATACTTGCTGTTTGTCATTCAGGCTCTAGAACGGCCCAGTGTCCCGTTAAAGGTTGCGGTGGTGCGGGTCAGGGATCCCCAGGCTGTGCCGGGACCACAGGACGGCTGCTGGTGGAACCAAAGTCCAGGACAACTTCTCGGAGGTAAGAACCTTTCGATTTGTTCTCCTCAGGACACGTCCCTTTGCCTCTGTCCCCCTCACAAGCTTACTCGCCCCCTGGTTCCCTCAGAAACCCATTTCCTTCCAGCTCCTCTGCGATGACCCTGCCTGCCTTTGGGTCCCTGCAGGCTCTTTGGTGGCATCACGGTGCCCGTTTGACCTCTTGCCCCATTAAATTCCCCTCTTTTCTCTCTTCCCCTTAAAACTCCCCATTTGCCCTTGACACATCCCAGAGGCCTCATTTTTCCCTCTTGTCTCCTCTCAGGACCCCCCATCTGTTGGCCCCTGTCGAGGGTTTAGATTGCGGGGTGACAGTAAAACCCTGGCAGGTGTATTGTTAACCCCCTCTCCCCGCCACTTCCCCCTTTTGCCCCTCCCTCTCCCCCCGTCCCACTCAGGACAGGCAATCGGGAGGGGGAGAAGGACAGAGAGAAGAGAGCTGGAAATATTAACAATGTTTTACTAATGCTACTGATAAGAATAGAGAAAATAATACAAAATATACAAAACCAATCTTGAATGTCTTGAATACCTGTAGAGAAAAAATCTCTAGTTTATAATAAAAAATAATGTGTGCTAGTTAATCCGGCTGGTAGTAATGTAATGATAAAAATGTTAAAGTGTAAATAAATGAAATTATTTAGGCGTGAGCAATAACTAAATTTAATTTCAGCTATTACCTGGTGAACTAGACAGCAGTTATTCCCAATCTGAATCCTAGTTTAAAAACCACATTGTTTGGAATTCCTTTGAAATGGTAAAGGCGGAAAACTAACGTGGAGTCATTGGTAGCTCCATTTGTACAACCGTTATGAAATAAACTGCAGGCACGAATGACTGCATAGGAAACAAAGTAAGGAAGCTTTAGATTTTAAACAGCATTGGAAAGTAATCGGGAGTGTTTAGTATTTAAATTATAACAGAGCCATGAGATTGGAGGCAACAACGCTCAGAACCAAACGGAGTCAAAACGTTACTTTTTTTTTTTTTTTAAAGAGAAGTAAAAAGGAACCACTAAGTAGCGGCTGTTTCTAAATGGTGAGGATTCAGAATGGGCCAATCAGATCGCTCGGGAGGGCTGGAGGGGCGGAGCGCTGATAGGCGGGGAGAATGGCAATTGATGTGCGTAGGCAGCCAATCAGGTTGCCGGAGGGGCGGGCGTTGGGGTGTCCGCACTGCGCATGCCCAAAGTGCGCAGTCCTCAGTCAGGTCCGACGTGAGGCGGGCACCTGGGCGCGGACCGCGGAAGGCGCATCCAATAGGAGGACGGCGCGGTGGGGTGTAAAGCAGCCAATCAGAGTGCGCCGACTCAATCCCGTTTGAACAGCTGCCTGCCTTGCAAACGCGTCCGTGGTGTCTCGGGGCGGGTAGTTGGAGTTAACGGGGAAACGGGGGTCGGGGCGAGGGGGGGGAGGCTGTGGAGCGCTCGTTTTGGCCTCTCCGTCCCGTTTGCCTCGCTCTCCCTCTCTCTGTGTCACCTTGTCTGGCTCCCTGTCACTGTCTTTCTCTGATAAGCTGACCTGCTCTTTGCTCTCCTTTTTTGTGGAATCACAGGCTCATTCTGCTTGGAAAAGACGCGTGCAATTTTAAATTTGGGGTTGACTTCTAGGATTTTTTTTCCCCATTAGTGTGAATCGATGGCACGTTGTCCTGCGGCTCAATCCCCATTCTGTTCCGTGGAGTCTTCAATTTAGGATGTTCAGCTAAGAAAGTTTGTCCTTCCAGAAAAGGAGCCGTCATTGGTAGGACTGAGAGAGGCTTTAAATACACGATCAGAATTGAAGCCAGATTGCACTTGATGTTGCTGCTGTTGGTCTTGGCTTTCACTGGTTTCCCCACGGCTCCCTAGTGTTTGGGAGCTCGGAGAGGGCATGTTTTTTCCCCAAGGAGAGGCCGTGCTTAAAAAAGAATTTGTTTCCTCAGAGAAGTGCAAGTCCGTCTGTGTAAGACAGACAAAAACCCCAACCTAGTCAAGTTCTGAGTGTGCGGGTGAGAATTCAGAGCGGGCCAATCAGATGGCGCGGGAGGACTGGAGGGCTAGAGGGATGGAACGCTGGTTGGCTGCCTAGGCACGTCAGTTGCCACTCTGTCCGCCTATCAGATTGCTGGAGGGGCGGGCGTTGAGGGCTCTGTACTGCGCATGCGCGAAAGAGCGAGCGCTGATAGGCGGAGAGAATGGTGACTGGCGTGTCGCCGACAGCCAGTCAGAATGCCGAAAAGGCATTCCCTACTGCGCATGCCCCTTCTCGGAGCGCTTCTAGGCGGCGATCGGGGGGGGGGGGTAACGGGAAGCGAACGGCAACCGGGTTCGGTGCGGGCGGAGCCCGGCGGGAGAGCGCGAGGGGAACGGAGCGGAACGGCGGAAGAGGCGGCAGGTGAGTGCGGCCGCGGCCACGGGGACCGTGCCGTTGGAACGGGGGGAGCGGGATGGGCTCCGTTTTCCCCCCGCCCTTACGGCCGAGCTGGCGAAGCTGGTGGGCGGCGTGCGAGCCCGAGGGCAGGTGCGCTGAAGGCTTGCGGTCTGGAGCCGCGTTTCCCTCCGGCGCAGCGCCCGTGCCCGGTCCGGCAGTCCCTCCGGGAGCGGCGCAGCCCCCGTGAGTGGGGGCACGTTTAAAAGCGGAGCTGAGGCGCGGTTGCAGGCTCGGTGGTGGGGCGCCGCTTCGGCGGGAGCTCGGGGCGAGGCGCGGCGGGTTCCGTGTCCTGTAGGCGCGGCTTTCGTGCCGCGGCTCTCCGTGTGCTTTTTTGTTTTGTTGCGTTTGTTTTTTGGGTTTTTTTTTTCGGGATTCCCGCGACACGCGGCGCGAGCGCTCGCCCGGGGCTGCCGCGGCGGGTCTCAGTGTCGCCGCCCTGTGGCGAAACTCGGGTACTGCAGCGCACGGCCAGGGGGCAGAGACGCTGCTTGCCCCGAAGCAGCCAGAGGTGCCAGATAAGAAACAACCGTCAGAACCGGCAGGAGCTGCGGCTTCATAGCTCCATCAGCGTTGATCTTATGACTTTGATTTTGATGCTAGTCATTTTGACTTACATTATGCTACAGTGTTCTGTTTGGCACTGCTAGTGGGTAACAAATAATTGTGCTGTACCACAGCACGAGGTGATAATATTTTGTAGATTTATACTGTCAAAGAATTTGCAAGTATATTGCAAAGGGGGGAATTCAAGAGAAGCTGCCAAGTTAGTGTATGCTGCCATGAAGTTATAGAACTCATACCCTCATTAACCAGTTGATGTGAGGTAAATGCTTTCTGACCCCCTGCACGCTGAGGGGATATTTTTCACCTCTTAGATCCTTTTGCATGACAAGAGGGAGACAGAAGATTAAATAACACGTTGTTTAGAAGCAGAGTGCTTAGTTTCTATTTAACTAATAGATGTGTTGTCAGTGTATTGGCCAGCGTGCCGCAGAGGAGCAGGAGGCGCCAGCCGGCCGGGGGCAGATGCCGGGTGCATCCCCAGCTCGCCAGAGCTCCCCCTGAGCCTCCTCCCGCGGCCCTGCTCGCCCCGTGCAGCCGCCCCCAGCCGCGGCAGCTCCTGCGAACCCGTCCCGTGTTCCGGGGCCGCTCCCGAGCCCCATGGTGAAGGCGGCAGGCCGGCCCTCGGCACCTCTCCGGTGGCCCGTGCGGAAGGAGCAGGCTCAGGCAGGGGTGAGCTACGGTGCTAATGGCTGCTGCTTCTTCTTTCCCGCTCCCAGATGCCATGCTGAGGATGCGGCCGTTCGCTGCCACCCCGGGGATGCCGTCGGCTGCGCCCGCCTCGGGCTGGCGAGGCTCGTCTGGCAGCGCGTCGGGAAAAGGGACGGGGGAGCGCGTCCCGTCCGTGGACGGGTGCTGCCGCGGCTGGAGCCGGAGAGGTAAAGAGGAAGAAATGCGGGTCCGTCGGCCCGACGTCTGCTTCCTGCGGCGGGCAAGAGAGGGAGCCCCTCTCTCCGGGTGGCGAAGGGTCATTCTGCGTGGCGTGCAGCGGGCCAGGCCGTCAAGGTGCGTGGCAGGTCCGTGCGCGTATCCCGGAGCGGGACGGCTGCGTGGCGAGCGAGCCAGCGAGGCTCCGTGTCCCCGAAGCCTCGTCTCGTAGCAGCCCTGACACCCCACCATGTTCTCCTAGGCTGAGGACGGCCGAGCGCCCCGAGGGAGGAGAGGAGGGGACAGGAGCGTCTGAGCTGTTAGAAGCCTCCTGGCAGCCACCGAAAGCGAGAGCCGCTGTGAGTCCCTGGCCCTCGGGCCTCGTCCCCGGCTTGTTTGTCCTGGTGCCTCCCTGCCCCTCCATCTCCTTTTTCTCCACGCTTTCTCTGGCCCGTTCTTGTCCCCGCTGTTCTCTTGTCCCCGCTGCGCTCTCGTCCGAGTGCGTCCGTCCCCCCGCTGCGCTCTCGTGTGCGTGTCCATCCCCCCGCTGCACTCTCGTCCGTGTGTGTGTCCCCCCGCTGCGCTCTCGTCTGTGTGTCCCCCCGCTGTTCTCTTCCTCTCTGTGTCTGTACGTGCTGCTCTGTCCCCCGACCTTCCTGTCTTTCTCTTTCCTTCCTCCCTCCCTTCGTCTTCTCTCTCTGTGCCTTTGTCGTGCTCAGCGTTGCTGGCGTTCTTCATTCTGTACGGCGCTGTTCCCGTCCTCGTTCCTGTTCTGAGCCTTCGTGCTGCCCCCCGCCCCGCCCCTTTTTTTGTTGTTTTTTCCCTGCCCTCCGTCTCTCGGCGGGGCTCCTCATTCCTCTCTTTCTTCCTCCAGCCCCCTGTGCTCCCCGCGGTCTCTCTCGCTCTGCCATCGGTTTTGCCTGTTGCTCTCCCTCTTGCTTCCCGTTGATAGGAGGGACAAAAATCTTTTAGAAAACCCTCGGCATAAGGTAACAAGACCAGGCCTAACGTAACAGATACCTAACAGAGAAAAACTGGCTCTACAGGGACTGGAGGTGGGGCAAAGCGGGATGTCCTTGGCTCGCAGGCTGGGAAAATGGAACGTTCCACAGAATGGAGAAGGAGCTACTTGAGTAGCAGCACAAAATGACAGTGGGCGTGCTCAAGAAATGAGGTTGAGAAGCCGACAGTGGGGCGGGGGGGCACCGGGGACCGCTGGAGACCCTTGGTGGACACGCTGGCACACCAAGGATGGACTGCCAGCGAAGGGTGGGGTTATGGAAAGAGCTTCCGTCTAATGCATTAACTAAGCGCTGGGAGCAAATGAATATCCAATAGGTAGATGTAATCAATACCAAGAAGCGTGAGTCACATGCGCGCTCGATTACAGGGGCGATCCTTGAGCGTGCGGTGCGCTGTATTGAAATTGCCTGCCGTTTAACACTTTCAGAACAGTGTTAAAGAGTCTTTTTTGCCGACGTTTTGGTATCTCCCCGCGTCCCGTGGTTTCTCGCTGCGTCTCCGTGTCCCGCTCCCTGCCCGTGGCCGCGTTCCTCTCTGTCCCATTGACCGTGCCGGGCTTTTTTCCTCCGTCTCCGCCCCGCCGCGCCGCTTTGTTTCTTCCTCTGCCCTGTTCCTCGGTGCTCTTCCGGCCTCTTTTCCTCTGTCCCCCCCGCTGCAGTGTTCTCTGCCTTGTTTTTTCAGATACCTGTCCCTGTTTTCTCTTCTCGCTTGTGAAGAGAAGCTGCCAGGGGGCAGAGACGCTGTGTGACCCGCGGGGTTCGCAGTCAGGTCTCCGCGTGTCAGCGTCCGTCCCCCCGACGGGGGTCAGGTCCCCGTTTGTGTGCAGACAACATCCCTCCCTCGGTGCCTCCTTAGAACGTTTAATGGTGTAAATATTGCTACTGCTAACGTTGTCGGTGCGGCTTCTTTCCTCAGTGGATCTGTCTTGCAGTCGGTGGCCCACGAATGCTTGGCAACAGCAGGAGCGGATTGAAAGGACCGGCCGCTGGAGGATGCCGAAGACTCCTGGGTCGCTGATGGAAGCAGCTTTGCGTAAAGCAAGGGGTACGTGAAGCCGGGCGTGCGGGGACGGCTGCCCAGCAGGTAATGGGAGCTGAACCTTTACCTCCAGGGACTTCTGCCCAGAAAGCTGAAGAACTTGCTCTCCCGCGAGAGAGCGAAGGGGGGTATCGATATTGGCCGGCACGAACAGCTCCCTGCTCAGGCTGGCCAGCAGCATTGCCGTGCCGGGGGGCAGCTGCCGGCCTGTGGGCTGGGGGCTGCGGCTGTTTGGGGCGCTGCCCCCGCTTTGTTTTCCTAGGGCAGCCCCCCCACTTTTGGGGGGTGGTGGTACGTGCACGTGTAAATGACACGATGTTCCTTTTGTTGCCATTTCAGGATCTATAGGCATGGCTGAGATTTGCATGGCTTGGAATACTGAATGTATTAACCGAATAAAGCACGGGATCATACACGGTACAAACAGCTCCCCCAAAGAAGTGATCCCACCAATGGCCGGTAAGTATAGAATTCCTTTTCTGTACTGGGACACGCGCAACTCGTTGTATCTCCTCTGCTATTTTCATTATAGCTTCCCCATTACCATCTATTTCTAAACAACAGTCAGAAGTATTCCGTTTCCCACAGACACCCCCTTCTTCAGCTAAAAGATAATCTAAGGCTACCCGATTTTGGTCCACTGCAGCCCTGGTCTGAGACAATTGTCTCGCTATGAGATTCAGTGCCTCAGCTGTCCGGTTGCTTATTACTTCAGCCACTGCTTGCAACCGGATAATTCGGTTTAGCATGTATATTGGGGTACGGTATCCCCAGCTTCCATCTTGGGCCCAGGTGGCTGGATCATAGTATTCAATTATCCTTTTCGCAGGCCATTCATCATCTTTCCAAGTTTGTGTTCCTCCTATGGGGACATTTGTTAAACCCCTCTTCTCTCTGTTTAAAGTTTCGTACAGAGGTTTCCCCAGATGACTCCCTTTTTCCTTTGGGAAAAAGAAAAAATGCTGGTTGAATTATCCCTATTGTACAAGACCCTCTCCATTTAGGCATTAACTCGTTCTAAGCTCTATTCCCACATATCCAAAATAATCCATCGGGGGCTTTCCGTGGTTCGTTGACATCGGTAGAGGCAGGATTCTGCCAAGATCCCCTTAAATCCCCCATTTCCTCCAAGGGGTTTGCTTTGCTTCGATTCTTCCAGCATATCGTTTCATTTCCCAGGCTACAATTTCCAGACCAATATCCATTAGGTGGACCTGGCCACCGAGTGTGAGGAATAGAGGTATTTGATGAATTTGCCCGTAACACTAACTTACAAGGGGTTTGTCCAGCGTATTCAGTAAAATCCAGTTTACCATCATCCCTTGACAGGCATATCTGCCCTATTATTAAGTGACTTAATACCCATCCTTCTGGTCTTTTTTCTCGAGTTACGTGAGTTCTGTTCCATCCCAGTAATCCTTCTGGGCTTACCCTCTCTCCTCTCCAAGGCCACTGTTCTGCCGTTGGACACCCCCCACATATCCAGCATGACGTGACGTTTAATTCTCGGGCTATCTTTTCCATAAGACCTATAAACAGGTTTTTCCCTACTGTTGGTAATTGTAATCCCTTGTCTTTTTTCCTTATTTCTTCATACCGATCGCTATTTTTCGGTACCAGTTTCTGTTTCTCTTGCCTTCTTTTCAATTCCTGAGTGGCACTCTTAACTAACTCCTCCTTATACTGATCTTGCACCCCCCCTCCATCTGAACAGCCCCACATAGCAGCTTGTGTAAAACAGATACTCTGTTGTCCCCTAGGGCAGGAGACAGAGCCCACACCGAGTCCACATTTCCCTAGGTGAGTTGCTACCCATAACTTCTGCCCTTGGATTTCACATTTTTCCAATTTTGTTCTGTCATAAAACCCAGAATTAACATGAGTGTGCTAACTGAGAACATCCTGTGTCAGTCGTCCTATTCTCACGCGCTCATAGCATTTGGTACAGGGGTTGGCCAGGCTAAGTTGGGAACAGTAAGTCCCCACTCCTAGCAAGAGGATCAGGTCCAGGTTTCTACACCCTCTGCCTCTCTGGCCGACCAGGTTGCAGCCGCAGCCGAGTTCGTCATCTTCTCGGCAGCAAGGGCAGCGTGGAGTCGAGGACGTTCTCGGCGCGCCCCGGGGATTTCTCTGGAGGTGGCTCTGGTATGTACGTATGTGAATGGCATTTTAAAGTAATGAGCTGCCCGCTGGGGCTGTTTTCCTTTTCTACCTTTTTTTTTGGAGTGAATCAATGGGGGGACTCGGGGGGTGACGATGATGTTACCGGAGGAGCAGGCCAGCGAGAGCTGGGGGCTCACAGCCCCAAAATGCCTGAAGAATCACGGGCAGGGTGTTCAGTGGCACTGTGAGGAGGAGAAATTTCTCCCTGTCCGCTGCAGGGAAAACAGAATAATCCCCCATCAAAGCTGTCCTAGAGAAATACTTGCTGTTTGTCATTCAGGCTCTAGAACGGCCCAGTGTCCTGTTAAAGGTTGCGGTGGTGCGGGTCAGGGATCCCCAGGCTGTGCCGGGCCCACAGGACGGCTGCTGGTGGAACCAAAGTCCAGGACAACTTCTCAGAGGTAAGAACCTTTTGATTTGTTCTCCTCAGGGCACGTCCCTTTGCCTCTGGCCCCCTCACAAGCTTACTCGCCTAATGTCGCCATAAGCAGAAGGGACGAAAAAGGGCAAAGAGGACGAGATCCTCATGATCTCCCACTTTTATATGAAGTATTCACGTGAATGGGATGTTATACACAGTTGGTCAGTTTCTCGGTCACCTGTTTCTTGTTGCCCCTCTTGCAAGATGTGAATGTGACCTTAGCAACAAGTTAGCATTCCATTGCTCTGTTTACCACAACATGTATCTGGTTCTCCAGGAAAATGCAGCTAATATGAAGCTTTAGCTGACAGGCAAATTCACTAAAAGAGAAGCTTGTTTTGTAACAAAACCAGCACAGCCCCCCACCACCAGGGGCATGTTTTTTTCCCCCAGGAGTTCCGGAGGGGGACCCAGGAGTTCCGGAGGGACCCAGGATTTCTGGGGGGACAGAAATGCCATTTGTGCCGCGGCGGGTCTCAGTGTCGCCGTCCTGTGGACAAAGCGCGGTGCTGCACCCGGCCGCCCCAATGCGGTGCCGCGGCGCGCCTCAGTGCTGCCGCCCTGTGGCGAAACTCGGGTACTGCAGCGCACGGCCAGGGGGCAGAGACGCTGTTTGCCCCGAAGCAGCCAGAGGTGCCAGATAAGAAACACAAGCAGTCAGAGGTGCCAGATAAGAAAGAACCATCAGAACCGGCAGGAGCTGCGTCTTCAGAGCTCTGTCAGCGTTGATCTTATGACTGATTTTGATGCGAGCCATTTTGACTTACATTGTGCTACAGTGTTCTGTTTGGCACTGCAGGCGGGTAACAAATAATTGTGCTGTACCACAGCACGAGGTGATAATATTTCGTAGATTTGTACTGCCAAAGAATTTGCAAGTATATTGCAAGGGGGGGAATTCAAGAGAAGCTGCTAAATTAATGTATAGTGTGATTAAGTTACAAAAGACAAGCCTGTCATCAGGCAGTTGACATAAGAAATGCTTTCTGGAAACGTGCAAAACGAGGGGCTATGTTTCAAGAACTCTCATGTGGAATTGCTGTGTTTCAGGGGGAGCTGTGACCGCCCCATGCTCAGCAGACCCCCAGCCCCGGTGGGGGGAGCAGCGCCGGAGCGGGAGACGCGGCACCGTCGTCCGTCCCCAGCGTGCCGGGGGGCGGCTGCCGGCCTGTGGGACGTGGCTGCGGCTGTTCGGGGCGCTGACCCCCGGGTTTGGGGGCTCTGGTATGTACGTATGTGAATGGCATTTTAAAGTAATGAGCTGCCCGCTGGGGCTGTTTTCCTTTTCTGACAGGCGATCGGGAGGGGGAGAAGGACAGAGAGAAGAGAGCTGGAAATATTAACAATGTTTTACTAATGCTACTGATAAGAATAGAGAAAATAATACAAAATATACAAAACCAATCTTGAATGTCTCAGCACCTGCAGAGCCGGCACCCGAAGCGTGGTGAGCCGGCACCCAGCCGTGGGGCTGGTTGGGCGCGTCGTTGGCGGAGCCGGCACCGACGATCTCTGGACGCGTCGAGGCGCTGCGGTGGGTTTTCCTGGAAATTCCAAGGCCCTGGTGTTTTATGATTGTAACTACTTACTTACTGTAAGACATTTAGAATGAAAACGTAAATAAGAGTAACCAGAAGAGTCTTTGGGAGTAAATAATGCCTGTCATCTACTCTAGCTGTTACTCAAAACTCTGCAGACAGTAATTATCTCCAATTGATGTAGTAAAATTTAAAAGAGTGGAATATAAATACTGGAGCACTAATTGGAAGTAATACCTGTGGAGAAAAAACCTCTAGTTTATAATAAAAAATAATGTGTGCTAGTTAATCCGGCTGGTAGTAATGTAATGATAAAAATGTTAAAGTGTAAATAAATGAAATTATTTAGGCGTGAGCAATAACTGAATTTAATTTCAGCTATTACTTCTTGGTGAACTAGGCAGCAGTTATTCCCAATCTGCATCCTAGTTTAAAAACCACATTGTTTGGAATTCCTTTGAAATGGTAAAGGCAGAAAAGTAATGTGGAGTCATTGGTAGCTCCATTTGCACAACCGTTATGAAATAAACTGCAGGCAGGCACGAATGACTGCATAGGAAACAAAGTAAGGAAGCTTTAGATTTTAAACAGTAGTAAAGTAGAAAGTAATGGGGAGTGTTTAGTATTTAAATTATAACAGAGCCATGAGATTGGAGGCAACAACGCTCAGAACCAAACGGAGTCAAAACGTTACTTTTTACTTCTCTTTAAAAAAAAAAAAAAAAAAAAAAAAAGGAACCACTAAGTAGCGGCTGTTTCTAAATGGTGAGGATTCAGAATGGGCCAATCAGATCGCTCGGGAGGGCTGGAGGGGCGGAGCGCTTATAGGCGGGGAGAATGGCAATTGATGGACGTGGGCAGCCAATCAGGTTGCCGGAGGGGCGGGCGTTGGGGTGTTCGTACTGCGCCTGCCCAAAGTGCGCAGTCCTCAGTCAGGTCCGACGTGAGGCGGGCACCTGGGCGCGGACCGCGGAAGGCACATCCAATAGGAGGACGGCGCGGTGGGGTGTAAAGCAGCCAATCAGAGTGCGCCGACTCAATCCCGTTTGAACAGCTGCCTGCCTTGCAAACGCTTCCGTGGTGTCTCGGGGCGGGGGGGGGGAGGATGTGGAGCGCTCATTTTGGCCTCTCCGTCCCGTTTGCCTCGCTCTCCCTCTCTCTGTGTCACCTCGTCTGGCTCCCTGTCACTGTCTTTCTCTGATAAGCTGACCTGCTCTTTGCCCTCCTTTTTTGTGGAATCACAGGCTCATTCTGCTTGGAAAAGACACGTGCAATTTTAAATTTGGGGTTGACTTCTAGGGTTTTTTTTCCCCATTAGTGTCAATCGATGGCCCGTTGTCCTGCGGCTCAATCCCCGTTGTGTTCCGTGGAGTCTTCAATTTAGGATGTTCAGGTAAGAAAGTTTGTCCTTCCAGAAAAGGAACAGTCATTGGTAGGACTGAGAGAGGCTTTGAAGTGCACGATCGGAATTGAAGGCAGATCGCACTTGCCGTTGCTGCTGTCCGTCTTGTCTCTCACTGGTTTCCCCACGTCTCCCTAGTGTTTGGGCATGTTTTTTCCCCAAGGAGAGGCCGTGCGGGTGAGGATTGAGAGGCTTCAGAGCGGGCCAATCAGATGGCGCGGGAGGGCTGGAGGGCTGGAGGGGCGGAGCGCTGGTTGGCTGCCTAGGCAGGTCAGTTGCCACTCTGTCCGCCTATCAGGTTGCTGGAGGGGCGGGCGTTGGGGGGGGGGCTCCGTACTGCGCATGCGCCCAAGAGCGAGCGCTGATAGGCGGAGAGAATGGTGACTGGCGTGTCGCCGGCAGCCAGTCAGGATGCCGAAGAGGTGGGCGTTGCGGTCTCCCTACTGCGCATGCCCCTACTGCGAGCTCTTATGGCGGCGATCGGTGGAGGGGGGGGGTAACCGGAAGGGAACGGGAACCGGGGTCGGTGCCCGGCGGGAGAGCGCGAGGGGAACGGAGCGCCGGAAGAGGCGGCAGGTGAGCGCGGCCGCGGCCACGGGGACCGTGCCGTTGGAACGGGGGGAGGGGAATGGACCGGCGCGGCGCGGAGGCGTTCGTTTCCGTTTCCCCCCGCCGAGCTGGCGAAGCTGGTGGGCGGCGTGCGACCCCGAGGGCAGGTGCGCTGAAGGCTTGCGGTCTGGAGCCGCGTCTCCCTCCGGCGCAGCGCCCGTGCCCGGTCCGGCAGTCCCTCCGGGAGCGGCGCAGCCCCCGTTAGCGGGGGCACGTTTAAAAGCGGAGCTGAGGCGCGGTTGCAGGCTCGGTGGTGGGGCGCCGCTTCGGCGGGAGCTCGGGGCGAGGCGCGGCGGGTTCCGTGTCCTGTAGGCGCGGCTTTCGTGCCGCGGCTCTCCGTGTGCTTTTTTGTTTTGTTGCGTTTGTTTTTTGGGTTTTTTTTTTCGGGATTCCCGCGACACGCGGCGCGAGCGCTCGCCCGGGGCTGCCGCGGCGGGTCTCAGTGTCGCCGCCCTGTGGCGAAACTCGGGTACTGCAGCGCACGGCCAGGGGGCAGAGACGCTGCTTGCCCCGAAGCAGCCAGAGGTGCCAGATAAGAAACAAACACAAGCACTCAGAAGTGCCAGATAAGAAAGAACCGTCAGAACCGGCAGGAGCTGCGTCTTCAGAGCTCCGTCAGCGTTGATCTTATGACTCTGATTTTGATGGCCTGTCATTTTGACTTACGTTATGCTACAGTGTTCTGTTTGGTACTGCTAGTGGGTAACAAATAATTGTGCTGTACCACAGCACGAGATGATAATATTTTGTATATTTATACTGTCAAAGAATTTGCAAGTATATTGAAAAGGGGGGAATTCAAGAGAAGCTGCCAAGTTAATATATGCTGCCATGAAGTTATAGAACTCATACCCTCATTTAACCAGCTGATGTGAGGTAAATGCTTTCTGACCCCCTGCACGCTGAGGGGATATTTTTCACCTTTTAGATCCTTCTGCATGACAAGAGGGAGACAGAAGATTAAATAACACGTTGTTTAGAAGCAGAGTTCTTAGTTTCTATTTAACTAATAGGTGTATTGTCAGTGGGAAATGAAACATTTATAACTAACATAATCAATAATTTCTTAGGCTAGATATATTGTATGTTTAAAATTCCCCAAAATTGTAATGAATATGTAGCAGTTGTGTGACTACAAGCAATGCAAGAGCATCCAGTCGTGGGAGCACTTACAGAGGACGACCCCTGGAGCTCCCCAGTGCTGATGAAAGAAACATTGCCTGCTCAGCAGTGTCATTGACTCTGCTGTCTCGCTTATTGCTCCGTTTCAGTACGAGCCCGTCCCGTGGCCTCACAGGGCTGTCTTCTGTGGCGCTGCTGCGGGGAAGGCGCGAGATGCTTTCCCGCACCAGTGGGAGTGTTTGCTTTTATACTGAGCGTGTCCTAAACAGTGTCAGTTTGTCTTAATGCCATCTGGCGTTGCTCCAGTCGCTCTGGTTTCTCAAGGCTGCCTTGCGTTTCGAGGCAGCCCATTTCCCTGGAATCCTGCGTTAGCTCAGCTGCTCTCCTGTCCCTTCTCCTGACTAGTTCCTCTGCTTTCTCCTGCTCTATTTTTTTCAGCCGCTGAACTCTAATTTGGAATTTCTGTTTTTCAGAGGCGGAGCTGTGAACGCCCGATGCTCAGCAGACCCCCCAGTCCAGGCGTCCCGTGTTCCCGGGCCGCTCCCGAGCCCCATGGTGAAGGCGGCAGGCCGGCCCTCGGCACCTCTCCGGTGGCCCGTGCGGAAGGAGCAGGCTCAGGCAGGGGTGAGCTACGGTGCTAACGGCTGCCGCTTCTTCTTTCCCTCTCCCAGAGGCCACGCTGAGGATGCGGCCGTTCGCTGCCACCCCGGGGATGCCGTCGGCTGCGCCCGCCTCGGGCTGGCGAGGCTCGTCTGGCAGCGCGTCGGGAAAAGGGACGGGGGAGCGCGTCCCGTCCGTGGACGGGTGCTGCCGCGGCTGGAGCCGGAGAGGTAAAGAGGAAGAAATGCGGGGCCGTCGGGCCGACGTCTGCTTCCTGCGGCGGGCAAGAGAGGGAGCCCCTCTCTCCGGGTGGCGAAGGGTCATTCTGCGTGGCGTGCAGCGGGCCAGGCCGTCAAGGTGCGCGGCAGGTCCGTGCGCGTATCCCGGAGCGGGACGGCTGCGTGGCGAGCGAGCCAGCGAGGCTCCGTGTCCCCGAAGCCTCGTCTCGTAGCAGCCCTGACACCCCACCATGTTCTCCTAGGCTGAGGATGGCCGAGCGCCCCGAGGGAGGAGAGGAGGGGACAGGAGCGTCTGAGCTGTTAGAAGCCTCCTGGCAGCCACCGAAAGCGAGAGCCGCTGTGAGTCCCTGGCCCTCGGGCCTCGTCCCCGGCTTGTGTGTCCTGGTGCCTCCCTGCCCTTCCGTCTCCTTTTTCCCCACGCTTTCTCTGGCCCGTTCTTGTCCCCGCTGCGCTCTCGTCCCCGTCCCCCCGCTGCGCTCTCGTGTGCGTCCGTCCCCCCGCTGCGCTCTCGTGTGCGTCCGTCCCCCCGCTGCGCTCTCGTGTGCGTCCGTCCCCGCGCTGCGCTCTCGTGTGCGTCCGTCCCCCCGCTGCGCTCTCGTGTGCGTCCGTCCCCCCGCTGCACTCTCATCCGTGTGTGTGTCCCCCCGCTGCGCTCTCGTCTCTGTGTCCCCCCGCTCTTCTCTTCCTCTCTGTGTCTGTACGTGCTGCTCTGTCCCCCGACCTTCCTGTCTTTCTCTTTCCTTCCTCCCTCCCTTCGTCTTCTCTCTCTGTGCCTTTGTCGTGCTCAGCGTTGCTGGCTTTCTTCATTCTGTACGGCGCTGTTCCCATCCTCGAAGAAGTCCCAGCTCGTCCGGCAGTCGCTGACAGCGCGTCCGTTCAGCCGTCTGCCCACCCTGACGCGCTTGCCCCCAGACGGACCGGCTGGACACACACACGTGTACTGGGGAACTCGCACCAGCGCCGCGTTCTGGGGACGAGGGAAGGACAAACCAGAAATCAATCCTGCAAGAATCCGTCTCTAAAACACCGTAGATCAACAATGACAGTCGTAAGTCACAGAGACTCCTCATTTTCTCTCTGACTCTCACAACAGTAACAAGTCCCGAAGGATGGAAAACACCAGGATAGGCTGGGAACAACAACAAAGGTAGGTAAAAGAAGGTGAATGGGGGCTCTCAGGGCCCCAAAAGACAAGCTCAGCTGTCCTGAGAGGAGTAGATGGGAATCAGAGGAGTTCTGAGGGGATCACAGTGGGGGGCTGTCCTGGCTTTCTCTTGAATTCCCCCCTTTGCAATATACTTGCAAATTCTTTGGCAGTATAAATCTACAAAATATTATCGCCTCGTGCTGTGGTACAGCACAATTATTTGTTACCCACTAGCAGTACCAAACAGAACACTGTAGCATAATGTAAGTCAAAATGACTAGCAATCAAAATCAGAGTCATAAGATAAACGCTGACAAAGCTCTGAAGCCCCAGCTCCTGCCGGTTCTGACGGTTCTTTCTTATCTGGCACCTCTGACTGCTTGTGTTTCTTATCTGGCACCTCTGGCTGCTTCGGGGCAAACAGCGTCCCTGCCCCCTGGCCGTGCGCTGCAGTACCCGAGTTTCGCCACAGGGCGGCAGCACTGAGGCGCGCCGCGGCACCGCATTGGGGCGGCCGGGTGCAGCACCGCGCTTTGTCCACAGGACGGCGACACTGAGACCCGCCGCGGCACAAATGGCATTTCTGTCCCTCCTGAACTCCCGGGTCCCTCCGGAACTCCCGGGTCCCTCCGGAACTCCCGGGTCCCTCCGGAACTCCTGGGTCCCCTCCGGAACTCCTGGGTCCCCTCCTGAACTCCTGGGGGAAAAAAACATGCCCCTCGCGGTGGGGGGCTGTGCTGGTTTTTTTACAAAACAAGTTTCTCTTTTAGTGAATTTGCCTGTCAGCTAAAGCTTCATATTAGCTGCATTTTCCTGGAGAACCAGATACGTGTTGTGGTAAACAGAGCAATGGAATGCTAACTTGTTGCTAAGGACACATTCACATCTTGCAAGAGGGGCAACAAGAAACAGGTGACAGAGAAACTGACCGACTGTGTATAACATCCCATTCATGTGAATACTTCATATAAAAGTGGGAGATCATGAGGATCTTGTCCTCTTTGCCCTGTTTCGTCCCTTCTGCTTATGGCGACATTAGGCGAGTAAGCTTGTGAGGGGTCCAGAGGCAAAGGGACGTGCCCTGAGGAGAACAAATCGAAAGGTTCTTACCTCTGAGAAGTTGTCCTGGACTTTGGTTCCACCAGCAGCCGTCCTGTGGTCCCGGCACAGCCCGGGGATCCCTGACCCGCACCACCACAACCTTTAACAGGACACTGGGCCGTTCTAGAGCCTGAATGACAAACAGCAAGTATTTCTCTAGGACAGCTTTGATAGGGGATTGTTCTGTTTTCCCTGCAGCGGACAGGGAGAAATTTCTCCTCCTCACAGTGCCACTGAACACCCTGCCCGTGATTCTTCAGGCATTTTGGGGCTGTGAGCCCCCAGCTCTCGCTGGCCTGCTCCTCCGGTAACATCATCGTCACCCCCCGAGTCCCCCCATTGATTCACTCCAAAAAAAAAGGTAGAAAAGGAAAACAGCCCCAGCGGGCAGCTCATTACTTTAAAATGCCATTTCCAGACGTACATACCAGAGCCACCTCCAGAGAAATCCCTGGGGCGCGCCGAGAACGTCCTCGACTCCACGCCGCCCTTGCTGCCGAGAAGATGACGAACTCGGCTGCGGCTGCAACCTGGTCGGCCAGAGAGGCAGAGGGTGTAGAAACCTGGACCTGATCCTCTTGCTAGGAGTGGGGACTTACTGTTCCCAACTTAGCCTGGCCAACCCCTGTACCAAATGCTATGAGCGCATGAGAATAGGACGACTGACACAGGATGTTCTCAGTTAGCACACTCATGTTAATTCTGGGTGTTATGACAGAACAAAATTGGAAAAATGTGAAATCCAAGGGCAGAAGTTATGGGTAGCAACTCACCTAGGGAAAGGTGGACTCGGTGTGGGCTCTGTCTCCTGCCCTAGGGGAGAACAGAGTATCTATTTTACACAAGCCGCTATGTGGGGCTGTTCAGATGGAGGGGGGTGCAAGATCAGTATAAGGAGGAGTTAGTTAAGAGTGCCACTCAGGAATTGAAAAGAAGGCAAGAGAAACAGAAACTGGTACCGAAAAATAGCGATCAGTATGAAGAAATAAGGAAAAAAGACAAGGGATTACAATTACCAACAGTAGGGAAAAACCTGTTTATAGGTCTTATGGAAAAGATAGCCCGGGAATTAAATGTCACATCATGCTGGATATGTGGGGGGTCTCCAACGGCAGAACGGTGGCCTTGGAGAGGAGAGAGCGTAAGCCCAGAAGGATTACTGGGATGGAACAGAACTCACGTAACTCGAGAAAAAAGACCAGAAGGATGGGTATTAAGTCACTTAATAATAGGGCAGATATGCCTGTCAAGGGATGATGGTAAACTGGATTTTACTGAATACGCTGGACAAACCCCTTGTAAGTTAGCGTTACGGGCAAATTCATCAAATACCTCTATTCCTCCCACTCGGTGGCCAGGTCCACCTAATGGATATTGGTCTGGAAATTGTAGCCTGCGCATGCCCCAAAGAGCGAGCGCTGATAGGCGGAGAACATGGTGATTGGCGTGCTGCCGGCAGCCAATGATGTTGCCGAAGAGGCGGGCATTGCGGTCTCCCTACTGCGCATGCCCCAATAGCGAGCGCTGATAGGCGGCGAGAGAGGTGATTGACGTGTCCTAGGCAGCCAACCGGGACGCGGCAAGGGGCGGGTGCTGCGGTATCCCTACTGCGCATGTCCAAACCGCGAGCGCCTTGGGGGGGGTGGGTAACCGGGAGCGAACGGGAACGGGTGTCGGGGCTGCTGCGGAGCGCTCGCTGCGGCCGGCGGGGCGGCGGGAGAGCGCGAGGGGAACGGAGCGGCGAGAGACGCGGCAGGTGAGTGCGGCCACGGGGACCGTGCCGTTGGAACGGGGGGAGCGGGATGGGCTCCGTTTCCCCCCCGCCCTTACGGCCGAGCTGGCGAAGCTGGTGGGCGGCGTGCGACCCCGAGGGCAGGTGCGCTGAAGGCTTGCGGTCTGGAGCCGCGTCTCCCTCCGGCGCAGCGCCCGTGCCCGGTCCGGCAGTCCCTCCGGGAGCGGTGCAGCCCCCGTTAGTGGGGGCGCGTTTAAAAGCGGAGCTGAGGCGCGGTTGCAGGCTCGGTGGTGGGGCGCCGCTTCGGCGGGAGCTCAGGGCGAGGCGCGGCGGGTTCCGTGTCCCGTAGGCGCGGCTTTCGTGCCGCGGCTCTCCGTGTGCTTTTTTGTTTTGTTGCGTTTGTTTTTTGGGTTTTTTTTTTCGGGATTCCCGCGACACGCGGCGCGAGCGCTCGCCCGGGGCTGCCGCGGCGGGTCTCAGTGTCGCCGCCCTGTGGCGAAACTCGGGTACTGCAGCGCACGGCCAGGGGGCAGAGACGCTGCTTGCCCCGAAGCAGCCAGAGGTGCCAGATAAGAAACACAAGCAGTCAGAGGTGCCAGATAAGAAAGAACCGTCAGAACCGGCAGGAGCTGGGGCTTCACAGCTCCATCAGCGTTGATCTTATG
Source organism: Streptopelia decaocto (assembly GCF_964273445.1). Taxonomy (NCBI): domain Eukaryota; kingdom Metazoa; phylum Chordata; class Aves; order Columbiformes; family Columbidae; genus Streptopelia; species Streptopelia decaocto. Next base: position 220,646 of record NC_138659.1, on the reverse strand, counting down.
ACTCTGATGTTGATGCTAGTCATTTTGACTTACATTATGCTACAGAGTTCTGTTTGGCACTGCTAGTGGGTAACAAATAATTGTGCTGTACCACAGCACGAGGTGATAATATTTTGTAGATTTATACTGCCAAACAATTTGCAAGTATATTGCAAAGGGGGGAATTCAAGAGAAGCTGCCAAGTTAGTGTATGCTGTGATGAAGTTATAAGAACTCATACCCTCATTAACCAGTTGATGTGAGGTAAATGCTTTCTGACCCCCTGCATGCTGAGGGGATATTTTTCACCTCTTAGATCCTTCTGCATGACAAGAGGGAGACAGAGATTAAATAACACGTTGTTTAGAAGCAGAGTGCTTAGTTTCTATTTAACTAATAGGTGTATTGTCAGTGTATTGGCCAGCGTGCCGCAGAGGAGCAGGAGGCGCCAGCCGGCCGGGGGCAGATGCCGGGTGCGTCCCCAGCTCGCCAGAGCTCCCCCTGAGCCTCCTCCCGCGGCCCTGCTCGCCCCGTGCAGCCGCCCCCAGCTGCGGCAGCTCCTGCGAACCCGTCCCGTGTTCCCGGGCCACTCCCGAGCCCCACGGTAAAGGCGGCAGGCCGGCCCTCGGCACCTCTCCGGTGGCCCGTGCGGAAGGAGCAGGCTCAGGCAGGGGTGAGCTACGGTGCTAACGGCTGCTGCTTCTTCTTTCCCGCTCCCAGATGCCATGCTGAGGATGCGGCTGTTTGCTGCCACCCCGGGGATGCCGTCGGCTGCGCCCGCCTCGGGCTGGCGAGGCTCGTCTGGCAGCGCGTCGGGAAAAGGGACGGGGGAGCGCGTCCCGTCCGTGGACGGGTGCTGCCGCGGCTGGAGCCGGAGAGGTAAAGAGGAAGAAATGCGGGGCCGTCGGGCCGACGTCTGCTTCCTGCGGCGGGCAAGAGAGGGAGCCCCTCTCTCCGGGTGGCAAAGGATCTCTCTGCGTGGCGTGCAGCGGGCCAGGCCGTCAACGTGCGCGGCAGGTCCGTGCGCGTATCCCGGAGCGGGACGGCTGCGTGGCGAGCGAGCCAGCGAGGCTCCGTGTCCCCGAAGCCTCGTCTCGTAGCAGCCCTGACACCCCACTGTGTTCTCCTAGGCTGAGGACGGCCGAGCGCCCCGAGGGAGGAGAGGAGGGGACAGGAGCATCTGAGCTGTTAGAAGCCTCCTGGCAGCCACCGAAAGCGAGAGCCGCTGTGAGTCCCTGGCCCTCGGGCCTCGTCCCCGGCTTGTGTGTCCTGGTGCCTCCCTGCCCCTCCGTCTCCTTTTTCCCCACGCTTTCTCTGGCCCGTTCTTGTCCCTGCTGTTCTCTTGTCCCCGCTGCGCTCTCGTGTCCGCGTCCGTCCCCCCGCTGCGCTCTCGTGTCCGTGTCCGTCCCCGCTGCGCTCTCGTGTCCGTGTCCGTCCCCGCTGCGCTCTCGTGTCCGTGTCCGTCCCCCCGCTGCGCTCTCGTGTCCGTCCCCCCACTGCGCTCTCGTCCGTGTGCGTGTCCCCCCGCTGCGCTCTCGTCCGTGTGCGTGTCCCCCCGCTGTTCTCTTCCTCTCTGTGTCTGTACGTGCTGCTCTGTCCCCCGACCTTCCTGTCTTTCTCTTTCCTTCCTCCCTCCCTTCGTCTTCTCTCTCTTTGCCTTTGTCGTGCTCAGCGTTGCTGGCTTTCTTCCTTCTGTACGGCGCTGTTCCCATCCTCGTTCCTGTTCTGAGCCTTCGTGCTGCCCCCCGCCCCGTTTTTCTCTTTTTTTGTTGTTTTTTCCCTGCCCTCCGTCTCTCGGCGGGGCTCCTCATTCCTCTCTTTCTTCCTCCAGCCCCCTGTGCTCCCTGCGGTCTCTCTCGCTCTGCCATCGGTTTTGCCTGTTGCTCTCCCTCTTGCTTCCCGTTGATAGGAGGGACAAAAATCTTTTAGAAAACCCTCGGCATAAGGTAGCAAGACCAGGCCTAACGTAACAGAAACCTAACAGAGTAAAACTGGCTCTACAGGGACTGGAGGTGGCGCAAAGCGGGATGTCCTTGGCTCGCAGGCTGGGAAAATGGAACGTTCCACTGAATGGAGAAGGAGCTACTTGAGTAGCAGCACAAAATGACAGTGGGCGTGCTCAAGAAATGAGGTTGAGAAGCCGACAGTGGGGCGGGGGGGCACCGGGGACCGCTGGAGACCCTTGGTGGACACGCTGGCACACCAAGGATGGACTGCCAGCGAAGGGTGGGGTTATGGAAAGAGCTTCCGTCTAATGCATTAACTAAGCGCTGGGAGCAAAGGAATATCCAATAGGTAGACGTAATCAACACCAAGAAGCGTGAGTCACATGCACGCTCGATTACAGGGGCGATCCTTGAGCGTGCGGTGCGCTGTATTGAAATTGCCTACCGTTTAACACTTTCAGAACAGTGTTAGAGAGTCTTTTTTGCCGACGATTTGGTATCTCCCCGCGTCCCGTGGTTTCTCGCTGCGTCCCCGTGTCCCGCTCCCTGCCCGTGGCCGCGTTCCTCTCTGTCCCATTGACCGTGCCGGGCTTTTTTCCTCCGTCTCCGCCCCGCCGCGCCGCTTTGTTTCTTCCTCTGCCCTGTTCCTCGGTGCTCTTCCGGCCTCTTTTCCTCTGTCCCCCCCGCTGCTGTGTTCTCTGCCTTGTTTTTTCAGATACCTGTCCCTGTTTTCTCTTCTCGCTTGTGAAGAGAAGCTGCCAGGGGGCAGAGACGCTGTGTGACCCGCGGGGTTCGCAGTCAGGTCTCCGCGTGTCAGCGTCCGTCCCCCCGACGGGGGTCAGGTCCCCGTTTGTGTGCAAACAACATCCCTCCCTCGGTGCCTCCTTAGAACGTTTAATGGTGTAAATATTGCTACTGCTAACGTTGTCGGTGCGGCTTCTTTCCTCAGTGGATCTGTCTTGCAGTCGGTGGCCCACGAATGCTCGGCAACAGCAGGAGCGGATTGAAAGGACCGGCCGCTGGAGGATGCCGAAGACTCCCGGGTCACTGATGGAAGCAGCTTTGCGTAAAGCAAGGGGTACGTGAAGCCGGGCGTGCGGGGACGGCTGCCCAGCAGGTAATGGGAGCTGAACCTTTACCTCCAGGGACTTCTGCCCAGAAAGCTGAAGAACTTGCTCTCCCGCGAGAGAGCGAAGGGGGGTATCGATATTGGCCAGCACGAACAGCTCCCTGCTCAGGCTGGCCAGCAGCATTGCCGTGCCGGGGGGCAGGTGCCGGCCTGCGGGCCGGGGGCTGCGGCTGTTTGGGGCGCTGCCCCCGCTTTGTTTTCCTAGGGGAGCCCCCCCACTTTTGGGGGGTGGTGGTACGTGCATGTGTAAATGACACGATGTTCCCAGCTGCTTTGTTCTCTGCCTTGTTTTTTCAGGTGCCTGTCCCTGTGTTCTCTTCTCGCTTTTGAAGAGAAGCTGCCAAGTTAACATATGCTGCGATGAAGTTATAGAAGATGTAGCCCTCATGAACCGGTTGACGTGAGGGAAATGCTTTCTGAGCGCCTGCACGGTGAGGGGACATTTTTCGCCTTTTAGATCCTTCTGCATGAGAGGAGGGAGACGGAAGGTTAAGTAACACGTTGTTTAGAAGCTGAGAGCTTAGTTTATATTTAACTAATAATTAACAGATGTGTTGTCAGCGAGAAACCAAACGGTTATAACTAACCTCATCCAATGCAGTACAGCACGCGGCTTAGCAGCGCCGCTGACTCTGCCGTCCCGTTTCTTTCCCCGTTTCGGGCGGCGAGGCGGCCAGAGGACCCGCTCTGTGCGGCCGCAGGACCCGTGGAGTCGAGGACTCTCTCGGCGCGCCCCGGGGATTTCTGTGGAGAGACTCCTGGTCTCGGTCAGGTCGCCGCGGGGACGCGCGTGGACGGGTGAGGAGTCTTTCTTTGCTGAGAGCTGGGGCCGGGCTTTTGGTACCCGTTGTTCCGGTGCTCCGTTGCGGTGTAAAGCCAGCTCTGTATGTAGCGGTGAGGCGTACCGTAGTTCGGTTTAATTCTTGGATAGGCCTTGGTTCTGACCGTGCACTGGAACGGCAAAAACTACAGCTTTTCCTTTTTCCAGGTTCAGAGCCCGTGCCTCATTTGGTTATATCTGTAAACCTTCAACATCTTAACACGAATCACAGCTGCATTTTTGACAGTTGCCACGTTTTCTTTTTATCCTCTTGATTCGTGCTTTGGCCTCAACGTTAGCTAGTACTTGCCTAGCGGCGGCCAGGTCCAGTTTGGTGTTATCTTTGAAAATCATCAATTTATACCCTGTTCCTTTTGTTGCCATTTCAGGATCTATAGGCACGGCTGAGATTTGCATGGCTTGGAGTACTGAATGTATTAACCGAATAAAGCACGGGATCATACACGGTACAAACAGCTCCCCCAAAGAAGTGATCCCACCAATGGCCGGTAAGTATAGAATTCCATTTCTGTACTGGGACACGCGCAACTCGTTTTATCTCCTCTGCTGTTTTCATGATAGCTTCCCCATTACCATCTATTTCTAAACAACACTCAGAAGTATCCCATTTCCCACAGACACCCCCTTCTTCAGCTAAAAGATAATCTAAGGCTACCCGATTTTGGTCCACTGCAGCCCTGGTCTGAGACAATTGTCTCGCTATGAGATTCAGTGCCTCAGCTGTCCGGTTGCTTATTATTTCAACCACTGCTTGCAACCGGATAATTCGGTTTAGCATGTATATTGGGGTACGGTATCCCCAGCTTCCATCTTGGGCCCAGGTGGCTGGATCATAGTATTCAATTATCCTTTTCGCAGGCCATTCATCCTCTCTCCAAGTTTGCGTTCCTCCTCTGGGGACATTTGTTAAACCCCTCTTCTCTCTCTTTAAAGTTTCGTACAGAGGTTTCCCCAGATGACTCCCTTTTTCCTTTGGGAAAAGGAAAAATGCTGGTTGAATTATCCCTATTGTACAAGACCCTCTCCATTTAGGCATTAACTCGTTCTAAGCTCTGTTCCCACATATCCAAAATAATCCATCGGGGGCTTTCCATGGTTCGTTGACATCAGTAGAGGCAGGATTCTGCCAAGATCTCCTTAAATCCCCCATTTCCTCCAAGGGATTTGCTTTGCTTCGATTCTTCCAGCATATCGTTTCATTTCCCAGGCTACAATTTGGAGACCAATATCCATTAGGAGGACAAGATCCTCGTGATCTCCCACTTTTATATGAAGTATTCACATGAATGGGATGTTATACACAGTCGGTCAGTTTCTCGGTCACCTGTTTCTTGTTGCCCCTCTTGCAAGATGTGAATGTGTCCTTAGCAACAAGTTAGCATTCCATTGCTCTGTTTACCACAACATGTATCTGGTTGTCCAGGAAAATGCAGCTAATATGAAGCTTTAGCTGACAGGCAAATTCACTAAAAGAGAAGCTTGTTTTGTAACAAAACCAGCACAGCCCCCCACCGCCAGGGGCATGTTTTTTTCCCCCAGGAGTTCCGGAGGGGGACCCAGGAGTTCCGGAAGGGGACCCAGGAGTTCAGGAGGGACCCAGGAGTTCAGGAGGGACCCAGGATTTCTGGGGGGACAGAAATGCCATTTGTGCCGCGGCGGGTCTCAGTGTCGCCGTCCTGTGGACAAAGCGCGGTGCTGCACCCGGCCGCCCCAATGCGGTGCCGCGGCGCGCCTCAGTGCTGCCGCCCTGTGGCGAAACTCGGGTACTGCAGCGCACGGCCAGGGGGCAGAGACGCTGTTTGCCCCGAAGCAGCCAGAGGTGCCAGATAAGAAACACAAGCAGTCAGAGGTGCCAGATAAGAAAGAACCATCAGAACCGGCAGGAGCTGCGGCTTCACAGCTCCATCAGCGTTGATCTTATGAGTCTGATTTTGATGCTAGTCATTTTGACTTACATTATGCTACAGTGTTCTGTTTGGCACTGCTAGTGGGTAACAAATAATTGTGCTGTACCATAGCACGAGATGATAATATAAGGAAGATGGCTCAGCCTCAGATAGGGAAGACGTGAAAGGAAGGGTGGGCTACACTGTCTATACATGCTGGATTTTAGGAAAAATAAATTTATCACGGCCTTATTCAAATCTGACTGTCTAAAGCCAGGCATTTCTGTTCCTCAGAGCTCTGCCCCAGGGGAGCTGGTGTGCGGGAAAGTAAATTCAACTGGAGGCGGCTTAGTTTTTAAACTGCGTGATGTGCTTTTTCTGGGGTGGCATTAACCGAAGGAATTTGGGAACTCAGAAAAAAACATAAAATTTATCTGCACTGCCACTGCCTGTTGTCAGCCCAGCATTTTCATCAGGCAAGGTGAGGTCTAACCTGAGAATGGGCTGCTCACAACCAGAGACCCACGGTTCAGGGAAGCCAAAGGATTTTATCACGGGGTTGTTTTGGGAGATGTTCTGATATGTGACGGCTGTCTGCTTTTGGTCTTACACAGGAATAAATCAGTATGGCTTAATGCACCATATACCAGCAGGTCTATGTGTCAGGTGGACTTAATGGGTCTGAACAGCTTCACCTGGGACCTCACCCACAGCCTGACCACAGGCCCTGGATCCTATTTAAGCTCAGCCCAGGGCTCTCACCTGCTCTTTGAGCTCTGCTGCAGGAGTGCTGGTCTGCAGCCTTGTTGTTGCCTGTGCTCCTTGGACTGATGCTGTCGGTAGGTGTCTCCTGGATGGCACCTTGCGTATGTGTTGTGGCTTGTCTGTTCCTGTCTGCATTTGCTCCTGACTGGGTTCCTTGGGTGGCCCTGGGCCTGTTCATCCCTTGGTGGTTCTGTTTGCTGTGTCTGGGCGCTGTGGGAGCTGGGCAGAGCCCTCACTGGGGTTGCTCTTGGTTCCTTTCCCTCAGGGAGCATCTGGAGCAGTCGCTGTAATGAAGCTAAACCACCTTGTATGTTGCTTATGTGCATTGTCTTTTCAGGAAGTAAAGAAAGGAACTCTTTCTTCGTGAGCTGGGAGTTGAATTGTTTAAATTAGGGAGGAGTTCCCCCAGACCGTCGTGTTGGTGGGAGAGCATTTCTTCATCCATGTGAGTAAGAGTATATGAGCTGGCCCCATCTGCCTCAGACATCAAGCTCTATGAAAGGGCATGAATTTTTTGGGATCTTCCTCAAGCAAAGATAATATATAATGGTTTCTGACTTCTATGGTGCCTCTTTCCTGCTCTGAAATGGTAATTCTGACAAAGGCGCAATATCTGAGTATGTATTTCTGTAGCTGTCACGCTGATTTCACTAAAAAGCAATACTGCCCCCCATCTCTTTATTTTCCTGTTATAAAAATTACTGTGAGCAAATATGTCTCTTGTAGGCATGGACTTAAACTTTTGGAGTGAACAAGTAATTCTGGTTCACGGGAAATTATCACCTTGCCAAGGGAAGCAGATAACTACAGGAGTAAATCCTCACGGCTCGTTAAAACCACGCTGTGGGTCTAGCTGGTGACAAACCACATCTGTCAGACTGGAGATGAAAGTGGCTGTACCTTTGTCAAAGCACTGTGTAGGCTGAGGAGCTTGGTTGTTAGTATAGCTATGCTAATCTGAGAATGACGTTCAGATGGAGGCAAAGAAAGGCTGGGAAGGTGTCTGGGAACTCCCCGTGTTGTTGGCTGCAGTCTGGGAAAGTGGATGTGTTGCCGGATGCTGCTTCCCCAGCGCCTGGGACCACAGGGTGGGCAGCACTAGGGATACCTGCAAGACTTGCTTAACTTGTTTTTCTCAGGCTCCTTGGCTTTTTTTGAAGTATCAGTTTATTTGTGCTCTTCTCTAATTGACCTCTCATCACATTGGGTTTCACATCAGGTTGGTGATGGTCAAGTCACTTATTCCTTTTGTCTTTCTTTGGAGCTTGCTTTAGAGACTAGACCAAGTGGGCTGGCACCCTGGTTGAATTCACTCCGGTGGGTGATTTATTACTAATATACAGGGAAGGACCACTCTGGAGGTCCTGCTGAGATGGTACAGATGTAAATGGCATACAAAATAAAGATGGGAAATGGTAGCAATGCCTAGCAGTAAGCTGCCACCTCAGAGCAATAGTCCAATGAGGTCTGTGCCCAGGAGTTCCCTGGTTTCAGTCTTTTACTGGAGTTAAATCCAGTTTTAGCAGAAATCTTGACTGCAGCTAGTCTAGCTTTGGGCAAGAACAAGGCTGAGCTCCTTTAAATCAGTACTGAAATGGGTATCAGCTGCTGATTATCAACCAGCAAAGAAGTGAAGTGTGAGGATGAATTAACATTGTGTGTCTTTTAGGATGAATTGGCTGCTGTGTCCTGCAGCCTGGCTTCTGGAACCCCTGGGATCTGCAGTCCTGTAGGGGCTGGGAGTTGGAGTGGCAACTCTCACTCGAGTGTCAGAGGAAATTACACAGCCCTTCAAACTAAACCTTGCAAGCAGGGCTGAGGGGCTGTGAGTTATTGCTGTGATTAAGCTGATCCAGTCCTGAGGAGGCTAAAGGGTTGCTTAGCGATACTTTAGCAATGACTAACAGTGCTTTACTAGGCTTTCACTGTTTACTATGGCTTTAATACTGGCTCAGTGGGGTTTTTTTTAGTGGAACGTTCTTACTATTTTTGTAATGGTCTCCCTTCTTGAGAAACTGTCAAACTCATCACTTACAGTGACCAGGCAGCAGTTAGCAAGCATTTGATTGCTGATCATGTGTTGATTTTTTGGCCTGACCTCATTAAGTTTCTTTATCTCTACCTTCTCTTTCCCTAGCAGTCCTTAAATGAGCTACGGAGATTAGATAATTTAAGTGCTTTTCATATAAATGCCTCCTAGTCTGTTGACTTTTCCTAAACCACCCCTTGTCCATGTGGAAGCTTATTTCTGGTACTTAAAGGAGAGATGGACTGGGGAAGAGATGGTCTGAACCAGCCCAGAGCCACATCTCACAGAAAACTTTATTATGGTCTTCTGTAAAGCCCTTTAACAGGACAAGATGTATATTGTTCATTTAATGTTCTTCAGCAGCATAACTGTTAAGACAGGTCTCCTTCCTGATGTCAAGAGGCTGCTCTAATATGTAGTATATTCACATAATTTCCGTTAAAAAGTATATTGAGGGCCAAGCTCTCTATTAGCATTTTTAAATTCTGAGCTGAAAAATGCAAGCACACATCAAATAAATGGAACTTCCTTTTCTCTACTGAGGTATCTGAGTCATGGCTGTCACCATCAAAAATGTCTAGTAATATTTTGGGGAAAGGAAAACCCATTAAAGCTGAGGAGGGCATCTGGAGGAGTGCAGAGGAGCAGGAGGCGCCAGCCGGCCGGGGGCAGGTGCCGGTGCAGAGACGCTGTGTGACCCGCGGGGTTCTCAGAGGTAAGAACCTTTCGATTTGTTCTCCTCAGGGCACGTCCCTTTGCCTCTGGCCCCCTCACAAGCTTACTCGCCTAATGTCGCCATAAGCAGAAGGGACGAAAAAGGACAAAGAGGACAAGATCCTCACGATCTCCCACTTTTATATGAAGTATTCACGTGAATGGGATGTTATACACAGCTGGTCAGTTTCTCGGTCACCTGTTTCTTGTTGCCCCTCTTGCAAGATGTGAATGTGTCCTTAGCAACAAGTTAGCATTCCATTGCTCTGTTTACCACAACATGTATCTGGTTGTCCAGGAAAATGCAGCTAATATGAAGCTTTAGCTGACAGGCAAATTCACTAAAAGAGAAGCTTGTTTTGTAACAAAACCAGCACAGCCCCCCACCGCCAGGGGCATGTTTTTTTCCCCCCAGGAGTTCCGGAGGGGGACCCAGGAGTTCCGGAGGGACCCAGGATTTCTGGGGGGACAGAAATGCCATTTGTGCCGCGGCGGGTCTCAGTGTCGCCGTCCTGTGGACAAAGCGCGGTGCTGCACCCGGCCGCCCCAATGCGGTGCCGCGGCGCGCCTCAGTGCTGCCGCCCTGTGGCGAAACTCGGGTACTGCAGCGCACGGCCAGGGGGCAGAGACGCTGTTTGCCCCGAAGCAGCCAGAGGTGCCAGATAAGAAACACAAGCAGTCAGAGGTGCCAGATAAGAAAGAACCGTCAGAACCGGCAGGAGCTGCGTCTTCAGAGCTCTGTCAGCGTTGATCTTATGACTCTGATTTTGATGCGAGCCATTTTGACTTACATTGTGCTACAGTGTTCTGTTTGGCACTGCAGGCGGGTAACAAATACTTGTGCTGTACCACAGCACGAGGTGATAATATTTCGTAGATTTGTACTGCCAAAGAATTTGCAAGTATATTGCAAGGGGGGGAATTCAAGAGAAGCTGCTAAATTAATGTATAGTGTGATTAAGTTACAAAAGACAAGCCTGTCATCAGGCAGTTGACATAAGAAATGCTTTCTGGAAACGTGCAAAACGAGGGGCTATGTTTCAAGAACTCTCATGTGGAATTGCTGTGTTTCAGGGGGAGCTGTGACCGCCCCATGCTCAGCAGACCCCCAGCCCCGGTGGGGGGAGCAGCGCCGGAGCGGGAGACGCGGCACCGTCGTCCGTCCCCAGCGTGCCGGGGGGCGGCTGCCGGCCTGTGGGACGTGGCTGCGGCTGTTCGGGGCGCTGACCCCCGGGTTTGGGGGCTCTGGTATGTACGTATGTGAATGGCATTTTAAAGTAATGAGCTGCCCGCTGGGGCTGTTTTCCTTTTCTGACAGGCGATCGGGAGGGGGAGAAGGACAGAGAGAAGAGAGCTGGAAATATTAACAATGTTTTACTAATGCTACTGATAAGAATAGAGAAAATAATACAAAATATACAAAACCAATCTTGAATGTCTCAGCACCTGCAGAGCCGGCACCCGAAGCGTGGTGAGCCGGCACCCAGCCGTGGGGCTGGTTGGGCGCGTCGTTGGCGGAGCCGGCACCGACGATCTCTGGACGCGTCGAGGCGCTGCGGTGGGTTTTCCTGGAAATTCCAAGGCCCTGGTGTTTTATGATTGTAACTACTTACTTACTGTAAGACATTTAGAATGAAAACGTAAATAAGAGTAACCAGAAGAGTCTTTGGGAGTAAATAATGCCTGTCATCTACTCTAGCTGTTACTCAAAACTCTGCAGACAGTAATTATCTCCAATTGATGTAGTAAAATTTAAAAGAGTGGAATATAAATACTGGAGCACTAATTGGAAGTAATACCTGTGGAGAAAAAACCTCTAGTTTATAATAAAAAATAATGTGTGCTAGTTAATCCGGCTGGTAGTAATGTAATGATAAAAATGTTAAAGTGTAAATAAATGAAATTATTTAGGCGTGAGCAATAACTGAATTTAATTTCAGCTATTACTTCTTGGTGAACTAGGCAGCAGTTATTCCCAATCTGCATCCTAGTTTAAAAACCACATTGTTTGGAATTCCTTTGAAATGGTAAAGGCAGAAAAGTAATGTGGAGTCATTGGTAGCTCCATTTGCACAACCGTTATGAAATAAACTGCAGGCAGGCACGAATGACTGCATAGGAAACAAAGTAAGGAAGCTTTAGATTTTAAACAGTAGTAAAGTAGAAAGTAATGGGGAGTGTTTAGTATTTAAATTATAACAGAGCCATGAGATTGGAGGCAACAACGCTCAGAACCAAACGGAGTCAAAACGTTACTTTTTACTTCTCTTTAAAAAAAAAAAAAAAAAAAAAAAAAGGAACCACTAAGTAGCGGCTGTTTCTAAATGGTGAGGATTCAGAATGGGCCAATCAGATCGCTCGGGAGGGCTGGAGGGGCGGAGCGCTTATAGGCGGGGAGAATGGCAATTGATGGACGTGGGCAGCCAATCAGGTTGCCGGAGGGGCGGGCGTTGGGGTGTTCGTACTGCGCCTGCCCAAAGTGCGCAGTCCTCAGTCAGGTCCGACGTGAGGCGGGCACCTGGGCGCGGACCGCGGAAGGCACATCCAATAGGAGGACGGCGCGGTGGGGTGTAAAGCAGCCAATCAGAGTGCGCCGACTCAATCCCGTTTGAACAGCTGCCTGCCTTGCAAACGCTTCCGTGGTGTCTCGGGGCGGGGGGGGGGAGGATGTGGAGCGCTCATTTTGGCCTCTCCGTCCCGTTTGCCTCGCTCTCCCTCTCTCTGTGTCACCTCGTCTGGCTCCCTGTCACTGTCTTTCTCTGATAAGCTGACCTGCTCTTTGCCCTCCTTTTTTGTGGAATCACAGGCTCATTCTGCTTGGAAAAGACACGTGCAATTTTAAATTTGGGGTTGACTTCTAGGGTTTTTTTTCCCCATTAGTGTCAATCGATGGCCCGTTGTCCTGCGGCTCAATCCCCGTTGTGTTCCGTGGAGTCTTCAATTTAGGATGTTCAGGTAAGAAAGTTTGTCCTTCCAGAAAAGGAACAGTCATTGGTAGGACTGAGAGAGGCTTTGAAGTGCACGATCGGAATTGAAGGCAGATCGCACTTGCCGTTGCTGCTGTCCGTCTTGTCTCTCACTGGTTTCCCCACGTCTCCCTAGTGTTTGGGCATGTTTTTTCCCCAAGGAGAGGCCGTGCGGGTGAGGATTGAGAGGCTTCAGAGCGGGCCAATCAGATGGCGCGGGAGGGCTGGAGGGCTGGAGGGGCGGAGCGCTGGTTGGCTGCCTAGGCAGGTCAGTTGCCACTCTGTCCGCCTATCAGGTTGCTGGAGGGGCGGGCGTTGGGGGGGGGCTCCGTACTGCGCATGCGCCCAAGAGCGAGCGCTGATAGGCGGAGAGAATGGTGACTGGCGTGTCGCCGGCAGCCAGTCAGGATGCCGAAGAGGCGGGCGTTGCGGTCTCCCTACTGCGCATGCCCCTACTGCGAGCTCTTATGGCGGCGATCGGTGGAGGGGGGGGGTAACCGGAAGGGAACGGGAACCGGGGTCGGTGCCCGGCGGGAGAGCGCGAGGGGAACGGAGCGCCGGAAGAGGCGGCAGGTGAGCGCGGCCGCGGCCACGGGGACCGTGCCGTTGGAACGGGGGGAGGGGAATGGACCGGCGCGGCGCGGAGGCGTTCGTTTCCGTTTCCCCCCGCCGAGCTGGCGAAGCTGGTGGGCGGCGTGCGACCCCGAGGGCAGGTGCGCTGAAGGCTTGCGGTCTGGAGCCGCGTCTCCCTCCGGCGCAGCGCCCGTGCCCGGTCCGGCAGTCCCTCCGGGAGCGGCGCAGCCCCCGTTAGCGGGGGCACGTTTAAAAGCGGAGCTGAGGCGCGGTTGCAGGCTCGGTGGTGGGGCGCCGCTTCGGCGGGAGCTCGGGGCGAGGCGCGGCGGGTTCCGTGTCCTGTAGGCGCGGCTTTCGTGCCGCGGCTCTCCGTGTGCTTTTTTGTTTTGTTGCGTTTGTTTTTTGGGTTTTTTTTTTCGGGATTCCCGCGACACGCGGCGCGAGCGCTCGCCCGGGGCTGCCGCGGCGGGTCTCAGTGTCGCCGCCCTGTGGCGAAACTCGGGTACTGCAGCGCACGGCCAGGGGGCAGAGACGCTGCTTGCCCCGAAGCAGCCAGAGGTGCCAGATAAGAAACAAACACAAGCACTCAGAAGTGCCAGATAAGAAAGAACCGTCAGAACCGGCAGGAGCTGCGTCTTCAGAGCTCCGTCAGCGTTGATCTTATGACTCTGATTTTGATGGCCTGTCATTTTGACTTACGTTATGCTACAGTGTTCTGTTTGGTACTGCTAGTGGGTAACAAATAATTGTGCTGTACCACAGCACGAGATGATAATATTTTGTATATTTATACTGTCAAAGAATTTGCAAGTATATTGAAAAGGGGGGAATTCAAGAGAAGCTGCCAAGTTAATATATGCTGCCATGAAGTTATAGAACTCATACCCTCATTTAACCAGCTGATGTGAGGTAAATGCTTTCTGACCCCCTGCACGCTGAGGGGATATTTTTCACCTTTTAGATCCTTCTGCATGACAAGAGGGAGACAGAAGATTAAATAACACGTTGTTTAGAAGCAGAGTTCTTAGTTTCTATTTAACTAATAGGTGTATTGTCAGTGGGAAATGAAACATTTATAACTAACATAATCAATAATTTCTTAGGCTAGATATATTGTATGTTTAAAATTCCCCAAAATTGTAATGAATATGTAGCAGTTGTGTGACTACAAGCAATGCAAGAGCATCCAGTCGTGGGAGCACTTACAGAGGACGACCCCTGGAGCTCCCCAGTGCTGATGAAAGAAACATTGCCTGCTCAGCAGTGTCATTGACTCTGCTGTCTCGCTTATTGCTCCGTTTCAGTACGAGCCCGTCCCGTGGCCTCACAGGGCTGTCTTCTGTGGCGCTGCTGCGGGGAAGGCGCGAGATGCTTTCCCGCACCAGTGGGAGTGTTTGCTTTTATACTGAGCGTGTCCTAAACAGTGTCAGTTTGTCTTAATGCCATCTGGCGTTGCTCCAGTCGCTCTGGTTTCTCAAGGCTGCCTTGCGTTTCGAGGCAGCCCATTTCCCTGGAATCCTGCGTTAGCTCAGCTGCTCTCCTGTCCCTTCTCCTGACTAGTTCCTCTGCTTTCTCCTGCTCTATTTTTTTCAGCCGCTGAACTCTAATTTGGAATTTCTGTTTTTCAGAGGCGGAGCTGTGAACGCCCGATGCTCAGCAGACCCCCCAGTCCAGGCGTCCCGTGTTCCCGGGCCGCTCCCGAGCCCCATGGTGAAGGCGGCAGGCCGGCCCTCGGCACCTCTCCGGTGGCCCGTGCGGAAGGAGCAGGCTCAGGCAGGGGTGAGCTACGGTGCTAACGGCTGCCGCTTCTTCTTTCCCTCTCCCAGAGGCCACGCTGAGGATGCGGCCGTTCGCTGCCACCCCGGGGATGCCGTCGGCTGCGCCCGCCTCGGGCTGGCGAGGCTCGTCTGGCAGCGCGTCGGGAAAAGGGACGGGGGAGCGCGTCCCGTCCGTGGACGGGTGCTGCCGCGGCTGGAGCCGGAGAGGTAAAGAGGAAGAAATGCGGGGCCGTCGGCCCGACGTCTGCTTCCTGCGGCGGGCAAGAGAGGGAGCCCCTCTCTCCGGGTGGCGAAGGGTCATTCTGCGTGGCGTGCAGCGGGCCAGGCCGTCAAGGTGCGCGGCAGGTCCGTGCGCGTATCCCGGAGCGGGACGGCTGCGTGGCGAGCGAGCCAGCGAGGCTCCGTGTCCCCGAAGCCTCGTCTCGTAGCAGCCCTGACACCCCACCGTGTTCTCCTAGGCTGAGGATGGCCGAGCGCCCCGAGGGAGGAGAGGAGGGGACAGGAGCGTCTGAGCTGTTAGAAGCCTCCTGGCAGCCACCGAAAGCGAGAGCCGCTGTGAGTCCCTGGCCCTCGGGCCTCGTCCCCGGCTTGTGTGTCCTGGTGCCTCCCTGCCCTTCCGTCTCCTTTTTCCCCACGCTTTCTCTGGCCCGTTCTTGTCCCCGCTGCGCTCTCGTCCCCGTCCCCCCGCTGCGCTCTCGTGTGCGTCCGTCCCCCCGCTGCGCTCTCGTGTGCGTCCGTCCCCCCGCTGCGCTCTCGTGTGCGTCCGTCCCCCCGCTGCGCTCTCGTGTGCGTCCGTCCCCCCGCTGCGCTCTCGTGTGCGTCCGTCCCCCCGCTGCGCTCTCGTGTGCGTCCGTCCCCCCGCTGCGCTCTCGTGTGCGTCCGTCCCCCCGCTGCGCTCTCGTGTGCGTCCGTCCCCCCGCTGCGCTCTCGTGTGCGTCCGTCCCCGCGCTGCGCTCTCGTGTGCGTCCGTCCCCGCGCTGCGCTCTCGTGTGCGTCCGTCCCCCCGCTGCGCTCTCGTGTGCGTCCGTCCCCCCGCTGCACTCTCATCCGTGTGTGTGTCCCCCCGCTGCGCTCTCGTCTCTGTGTCCCCCCGCTCTTCTCTTCCTCTCTGTGTCTGTACGTGCTGCTCTGTCCCCCGACCTTCCTGTCTTTCTCTTTCCTTCCTCCCTCCCTTCGTCTTCTCTCTCTGTGCCTTTGTCGTGCTCAGCGTTGCTGGCTTTCTTCATTCTGTACGGCGCTGTTCCCATCCTCGAAGAAGTCCCAGCTCGTCCGGCAGTCGCTGACAGCGCGTCCGTTCAGCCGTCTGCCCACCCTGACGCGCTTGCCCCCAGACGGACCGGCTGGACACACACACGTGTACTGGGGAACTCGCACCAGCGCCGCGTTCTGGGGACGAGGGAAGGACAAACCAGAAATCAATCCTGCAAGAATCCGTCTCTAAAACACCGTAGATCAACAATGACAGTCGTAAGTCACAGAGACTCCTCATTTTCTCTCTGACTCTCACAACAGTAACAAGTCCCGAAGGATGGAAAACACCAGGATAGGCTGGGAACAACAACAAAGGTAGGTAAAAGAAGGTGAATGGGGGCTCTCAGGGCCCCAAAAGACAAGCTCAGCTGTCCTGAGAGGAGTAGATGGGAATCAGAGGAGTTCTGAGGGGATCACAGTGGGGGGCTGTCCTGGCTTTCTCTTGAATTCCCCCCTTTGCAATATACTTGCAAATTCTTTGGCAGTATAAATCTACAAAATATTATCGCCTCGTGCTGTGGTACAGCACAATTATTTGTTACCCACTAGCAGTACCAAACAGAACACTGTAGCATAATGTAAGTCAAAATGACTAGCAATCAAAATCAGAGTCATAAGATAAACGCTGACAAAGCTCTGAAGCCCCAGCTCCTGCCGGTTCTGAGGGTTCTTTCTTATCTGGCACCTCTGACTGCTTGTGTTTCTTATCTGGCACCTCTGACTGCTTGTGTTTCTCATCTGGCACCTCTGAGTGCTTGTGTTTCTTATCTGGCACCTCTGGCTGCTTCGGGGCAAACAGCGTCCCTGCCCCCTGGCCGTGCGCTGCAGTACCCGAGTTTCGCCACAGGGCGGCAGCACTGAGGCGCGCCGCGGCACCGCATTGGGGCGGCCGGGTGCAGCACCGCGCTTTGTCCACAGGACGGCGACACTGAGACCCGCCGCGGCACAAATGGCATTTCTGTCCCTCCGGAACTCCCGGGTCCCTCCGGAACTCCCGGGTCCCTCCGGAACTCCCGGGTCCCCTCCGGAACTCCTGGGTCCCCTCCTGAACTCCTGGGGGAAAAAAACATGCCCCTCGCGGTGGGGGGCTGTGCTGGTTTTGTTACAAAACAAGTTTCTCTTTTAGTGAATTTGCCTGTCAGCTAAAGCTTCATATTAGCTGCATTTTCCTGGAGAACCAGATACGTGTTGTGGTAAACAGACCAATGGAATGCTAACTTGTTGCTAAGGACACATTCACATCTTGCAAGAGGGGCAACAAGAAACAGGTGACGGAGAAACTGACCGACTGTGTATAACATCCCATTCATGTGAATACTTCATATAAAAGTGGGAGATCATGAGGATCTTGTCCTCTTTGCCCTGTTTCGTCCCTTCTGCTTATGGCGACATTAGGCGAGTAAGCTTGTGAGGGGTCCAGAGGCAAAGGGACGTGCCCTGAGGAGAACAAATCGAAAGGTTCTTACCTCTGAGAAGTTGTCCTGGACTTTGGTTCCACCAGCAGCCGTCCTGTGGTCCCGGCACAGCCTGGGGATCCCTGACCCGCACCACCACAACCTTTAACAGGATACTGGGCCGTTCTAGAGCCTGAATGACAAACAGCAAGTATTTCTCTAGGACAGCTTTGATAGGGGATTGTTCTGTTTCCCTGCAGCGGACAGGGAGAAATTTCTCCTCCTCACAGTGCCACTGAACACCCTGCCCGTGATTCTTCAGGCATTTTGGGGCTGTGAGCCCCCAGCTCTCGCTGGCCTGCTCCTCCGGTAACATCATCGTCACCCCCCGAGTCCCCCCATTGATTCACTCCAAAAAAAAAGGTAGAAAAGGAAAACAGCCCCAGCGGGCAGCTCATTACTTTAAAATGCCATTCACATACGTACATACCAGAGCCACCTCCAGAGAAATCCCTGGGGCGCGCCGAGAACGTCCTCGACTCCACGCCGCCCTTGCTGCCGAGAAGATGACGAACTCGGCTGCGGCTGCAACCTGGTCGGCCAGAGAGGCAGAGGGTGTAGAAACCTGGACCTGATCCTCTTGCTAGGAGTGGGGACTTACTGTTCCCAACTTAGCCTGGCCAACCCCTGTACCAAATGCTATGAGCGCGTGAGAATAGGACGACTGAGACAGGATGTTCTCAGTTAGCACACTCATGTTAATTCTGGGTGTTATGACAGAACAAAATTGGAAAAATGTGAAATCCAAGGGCAGAAGTTATGGGTAGCAACTCACCTAGGGAAAGGTGGACTCGGTGTGGGCTCTGTCTCCTGCCCTAGGGGAGAACAGAGTATCTATTTTACACAAGCCGCTATGTGGGGCTGTTCAGATGGAGGGGGGTGCAAGATCAGTATAAGGAGGAGTTAGTTAAGAGTGCCACTCAGGAATTGAAAAGAAGGCAAGAGAAACAGAAACTGGTACCGAAAAATAGCGATCAGTATGAAGAAATAAGGAAAAAAGACAAGGGATTACAATTACCAACAGTAGGGAAAAACCTGTTTATAGGTCTTATGGAAAAGATAGCCCGGGAATTAAATGTCACATCATGCTGGATATGTGGGGGGTCTCCAACGGCAGAACGGTGGCCTTGGAGAGGAGAGAGCGTAAGCCCAGAAGGATTACTGGGATGGAACAGAACTCACGTAACTCGAGAAAAAAGACCAGAAGGATGGGTATTAAGTCACTTAATAATAGGGCAGATATGCCTGTCAAGGGATGATGGTAAACTGGATTTTACTGAATACGCTGGACAAACCCCTTGTAAGTTAGCGTTACGGGCAAATTCATCAAATACCTCTATTCCTCCCACTCGGTGGCCAGGTCCACCTAATGGATATTGGTCTGGAAATTGTAGCCTGCGCATGCCCCAAAGAGCGAGCGCTGATAGGCGGAGAACATGGTGATTGGCGTGCTGCCGGCAGCCAATGATGTTGCCGAAGAGGCGGGCATTGTGGTCTCCCTACTGCGCATGCCCCAATAGCGAGCGCTGATAGGCGGCGAGAGAGGTGATTGACGTGTCCTAGGCAGCCAACCGGGACGCGGCAAGGGGCGGGTGCTGCGGTATCCCTACTGCGCATGTCCAAACCGCGAGCGCCTTGGGGGGGGTGGGTAACCGGGAGCGAACGGGAACGGGTGTCGGGGCTGCTGCGGAGCGCTCGCTGCGGCCGGCGGGGCGGCGGGAGAGCGCGAGGGGAACGGAGCGGCGAGAGACGCGGCAGGTGAGTGCGGCCACGGGGACCGTGCCGTTGGAACGGGGGGAGCGGGATGGGCTCCGTTTCCCCCCCGCCCTTACGGCCGAGCTGGCGAAGCTGGTGGGCGGCGTGCGACCCCGAGGGCAGGTGCGCTGAAGGCTTGCGGTCTGGAGCCGCGTCTCCCTCCGGCGCAGCGCCCGTGCCCGGTCCGGCAGTCCCTCCGGGAGCGGTGCAGCCCCCGTTAGTGGGGGCGCGTTTAAAAGCGGAGCTGAGGCGCGGTTGCAGGCTCGGTGGTGGGGCGCCGCTTCGGCGGGAGCTCAGGGCGAGGCGCGGCGGGTTCCGTGTCCCGTAGGCGCGGCTTTCGTGCCGCGGCTCTCCGTGTGCTTTTTTGTTTTGTTGCGTTTGTTTTTTGGGTTTTTTTTTTCGGGATTCCCGCGACACGCGGCGCGAGCGCTCGCCCGGGGCTGCCGCGGCGGGTCTCAGTGTCGCCGCCCTGTGGCGAAACTCGGGTACTGCAGCGCACGGCCAGGGGGCAGAGACGCTGCTTGCCCCGAAGCAGCCAGAGGTGCCAGATAAGAAACACAAGCAGTCAGAGGTGCCAGATAAGAAAGAACCGTCAGAACCGGCAGGAGCTGGGGCTTCACAGCTCCATCAGCGTTGATCTTATGACTCTGATGTTGATGCTAGTCATTTTGACTTACATTATGCTACAGAGTTCTGTTTGGCACTGCTAGTGGGTAACAAATAATTGTGCTGTACCACAGCACGAGGTGATAATATTTTGTAGATTTATACTGCCAAACAATTTGCAAGTATATTGCAAAGGGGGGAATTCAAGAGAAGCTGCCAAGTTAGTGTATGCTGTGATGAAGTTATAAGAACTCATACCCTCATTAACCAGTTGATGTGAGGTAAATGCTTTCTGACCCCCTGCATGCTGAGGGGATATTTTTCACCTCTTAGATCCTTCTGCATGACAAGAGGGAGACAGAGATTAAATAACACGTTGTTTAGAAGCAGAGTGCTTAGTTTCTATTTAACTAATAGGTGTATTGTCAGTGTATTGGCCAGCGTGCCGCAGAGGAGCAGGAGGCGCCAGCCGGCCGGGGGCAGATGCCGGGTGCGTCCCCAGCTCGCCAGAGCTCCCCCTGAGCCTCCTCCCGCGGCCCTGCTCGCCCCGTGCAGCCGCCCCCAGCTGCGGCAGCTCCTGCGAACCCGTCCCGTGTTCCCGGGCCACTCCCGAGCCCCACGGTAAAGGCGGCAGGCCGGCCCTCGGCACCTCTCCGGTGGCCCGTGCGGAAGGAGCAGGCTCAGGCAGGGGTGAGCTACGGTGCTAACGGCTGCTGCTTCTTCTTTCCCGCTCCCAGATGCCATGCTGAGGATGCGGCTGTTTGCTGCCACCCCGGGGATGCCGTCGGCTGCGCCCGCCTCGGGCTGGCGAGGCTCGTCTGGCAGCGCGTCAGGAAAAGGGACGGGGGAGCGCGTCCCGTCCGTGGACGGGTGCTGCCGCGGCTGGAGCCGGAGAGGTAAAGAGGAAGAAATGCGGGGCCGTCGGGCCGACGTCTGCTTCCTGCGGCGGGCAAGAGAGGGAGCCCCTCTCTCCGGGTGGCGAAGGGTCATTCTGCGTGGCGTGCAGCGGGCCAGGCCGTCAATGTGCGCGGCAGGTCCGTGCGCGTATCCCGGAGCGGGACGGCTGCGTGGCGAGCGAGCCAGCGAGGCTCCGTGTCCCCGAAGCCTCGTCTCGTAGCAGCCCTGACACCCCACTGTGTTCTCCTAGGCTGAGGACGGCCGAGCGCCCTGAGGGAGGAGAGGAGGGGACAGGAGCATCTGAGCTGTTAGAAGCCTCCTGGCAGCCACCGAAAGCGAGAGCCGCTGTGAGTCCCTGGCCCTCGGGCCTCGTCCCCGGCTTGTGTGTCCTGGTGCCTCCCTGCCCCTCCGTCTCCTTTTTCCCCACGCTTTCTCTGGCCCGTTCTTGTCCCTGCTGTTCTCTTGTCCCCGCTGCGCTCTCGTGTCCGCGTCCGTCCCCGCTGCGCTCTCGTCCCCGCATCCGTCCCCCCGCTGCGCTCTCGTGTCCGTGTCCGTCCCCGCTGCGCTCTCGTGTCCGTGTCCGTCCCCCCGCTGCGCTCTCGTGTCCGTCCCCCCACTGCGCTCTCGTCCGTGTGCGTGTCCCCCCGCTGCGCTCTCGTCCGTGTGCGTGTCCCCCCGCTGTTCTCTTCCTCTCTGTGTCTGTACGTGCTGCTCTGTCCCCCGACCTTCCTGTCTTTCTCTTTCCTTCCTCCCTCCCTTCGTCTTCTCTCTCTTTGCCTTTGTCGTGCTCAGCGTTGCTGGCTTTCTTCCTTCTGTACGGCGCTGTTCCCATCCTCGTTCCTGTTCTGAGCCTTCGTGCTGCCCCCCGCCCCGTTTTTCTCTTTTTTTGTTGTTTTTTCCCTGCCCTCCGTCTCTCGGCGGGGCTCCTCATTCCTCTCTTTCTTCCTCCAGCCCCCTGTGCTCCCTGCGGTCTCTCTCGCTCTGCCATCGGTTTTGCCTGTTGCTCTCCCTCTTGCTTCCCGTTGATAGGAGGGACAAAAATCTTTTAGAAAACCCTCGGCATAAGGTAGCAAGACCAGGCCTAACGTAACAGAAACCTAACAGAGAAAAACTGGCTCTACAGGGACTGGAGGTGGCGCAAAGCGGGATGTCCTTGGCTCGCAGGCTGGGAAAATGGAACGTTCCACTGAATGGAGAAGGAGCTACTTGAGTAGCAGCACAAAATGACAGTGGGCGTGCTCAAGAAATGAGGTTGAGAAGCCGACAGTGGGGCGGGGGGGCACCGGGGACCGCTGGAGACCCTTGGTGGACACGCTGGCACACCAAGGATGGACTGCCAGCGAAGGGTGGGGTTATGGAAAGAGCTTCCGTCTAATGCATTAACTAAGCGCTGGGAGCAAAGGAATATCCAATAGGTAGACGTAATCAACACCAAGAAGCGTGAGTCACATGCACGCTCGATTACAGGGGCGATCCTTGAGCGTGCGGTGCGCTGTATTGAAATTGCCTACCGTTTAACACTTTCAGAACAGTGTTAGAGAGTCTTTTTTGCCGACGATTTGGTATCTCCCCGCGTCCCGTGGTTTCTCGCTGCGTCCCCGTGTCCCGCTCCCTGCCCGTGGCCGCGTTCCTCTCTGTCCCATTGACCGTGCCGGGCTTTTTTCCTCCGTCTCCGCCCCGCCGCGCCGCTTTGTTTCTTCCTCTGCCCTGTTCCTCGGTGCTCTTCCGGCCTCTTTTCCTCTGTCCCCCCCGCTGCTGTGTTCTCTGCCTTGTTTTTTCAGATACCTGTCCCTGTTTTCTCTTCTCGCTTGTGAAGAGAAGCTGCCAGGGGGCAGAGACGCTGTGTGACCCGCGGGGTTCGCAGTCAGGTCTCCGCGTGTCAGCGTCCGTCCCCCCGACGGGGGTCAGGTCCCCGTTTGTGTGCAAACAACATCCCTCCCTCGGTGCCTCCTTAGAACGTTTAATGGTGTAAATATTGCTACTGCTAACGTTGTCGGTGCGGCTTCTTTCCTCAGTGGATCTGTCTTGCAGTCGGTGGCCCACGAATGCTCGGCAACAGCAGGAGCGGATTGAAAGGACCGGCCGCTGGAGGATGCCGAAGACTCCCGGGTCACTGATGGAAGCAGCTTTGCGTAAAGCAAGGGGTACGTGAAGCCGGGCGTGCGGGGACGGCTGCCCAGCAGGTAATGGGAGCTGAACCTTTACCTCCAGGGACTTCTGCCCAGAAAGCTGAAGAACTTGCTCTCCCGCGAGAGAGCGAAGGGGGGTATCGATATTGGCCGGCACGAACAGCTCCCTGCTCAGGCTGGCCAGCAGCATTGCCGTGCCGGGGGGCAGGTGCCGGCCTGCGGGCCGGGGGCTGCGGCTGTTTGGGGCGCTGCCCCCGCTTTGTTTTCCTAGGGGAGCCCCCCCACTTTTGGGGGGTGGTGGTACGTGCACGTGTAAATGACACGATGTTCCCAGCTGCTTTGTTCTCTGCCTTGTTTTTTCAGGTGCCTGTCCCTGTGTTCTCTTCTCGCTTTTGAAGAGAAGCTGCCAAGTTAACATATGCTGCGATGAAGTTATAGAAGATGTAGCCCTCATGAACCGGTTGACGTGAGGGAAATGCTTTCTGAGCGCCTGCACGGTGAGGGGACATTTTTCGCCTTTTAGATCCTTCTGCATGAGAGGAGGGAGACGGAAGGTTAAGTAACACGTTGTTTAGAAGCTGAGAGCTTAGTTTATATTTAACTAATAATTAACAGATGTGTTGTCAGCGAGAAACCAAACGGTTATAACTAACCTCATCCAATGCAGTACAGCACGCGGCTTAGCAGCGCCGCTGACTCTGCCGTCCCGTTTCTTTCCCCGTTTCGGGCGGCGAGGCGGCCAGAGGACCCGCTCTGTGCGGCCGCAGGACCCGTGGAGTCGAGGACTCTCTCGGCGCGCCCCGGGGATTTCTGTGGAGAGACTCCTGGTCTCGGTCAGGTCGCCGCGGGGACGCGCGTGGACGGGTGAGGAGTCTTTCTTTGCTGAGAGCTGGGGCCGGGCTTTTGGTACCCGTTGTTCCGGTGCTCCGTTGCGGTGTAAAGCCAGCTCTGTATGTAGCGGTGAGGCGTACCGTAGTTCGGTTTAATTCTTGGATAGGCCTTGGTTCTGACCGTGCACTGGAACGGCAAAAACTACAGCTTTTCCTTTTTCCAGGTTCAGAGCACGTGCCTCATTTGGTTATATCTGTAAACCTTCAACATCTTAACACGAATCACAGCTGCATTTTTGACAGTTGCCACGTTTTCTTTGTATCCTCTTGATTCGTGCTTTGGCCTCAACGTTAGCTAGTACTTGCCTAGCGGCGGCCAGGTCCAGTTTGGTGTTATCTTTGAAAATCATCAATTTATACCCTGTTCCTTTTGTTGCCATTTCAGGATCTATAGGCACGGCTGAGATTTGCATGGCTTGGAGTACTGAATGTATTAACCGAATAAAGCACGGGATCATACACGGTACAAACAGCTCCCCCAAAGAAGTGATCCCACCAATGGCCGGTAAGTATAGAATTCCATTTCTGTACTGGGGCACGCGCAACTCGTTTTATCTCCTCTGCTGTTTTCATGATAGCTTCCCCATTACCATCTATTTCTAAACAACACTCAGAAGTATCCCATTTCCCACAGACACCCCCTTCTTCAGCTAAAAGATAATCTAAGGCTACCCGATTTTGGTCCACTGCAGCCCTGGTCTGAGACAATTGTCTTGCTATGAGATTCAGTGCCTCAGCTGTCCGGTTGCTTATTATTTCAACCACTGCTTGCAACCGGATAATTCGGTTTAGCATGTATATTGGGGTACGGTATCCCCAGCTTCCATCTTGGGCCCAGGTGGCTGGATCATAGTATTCAATTATCCTTTTCGCAGGCCATTCATCCTCTCTCCAAGTTTGCGTTCCTCCTCTGGGGACATTTGTTAAACCCCTCTTCTCTCTCTTTAAAGTTTCGTACAGAGGTTTCCCCAGATGACTCCCTTTTTCCTTTGGGAAAAGGAAAAATGCTGGTTGAATTATCCCTATTGTACAAGACCCTCTCCATTTAGGCATTAACTCGTTCTAAGCTCTGTTCCCACATATCCAAAATAATCCATCGGGGGCTTTCCATGGTTCGTTGACATCAGTAGAGGCAGGATTCTGCCAAGATCTCCTTAAATCCCCCATTTCCTCCAAGGGATTTGCTTTGCTTCGATTCTTCCAGCATATCGTTTCATTTCCCAGGCTACAATTTGGAGACCAATATCCATTAGGAGGACAAGATCCTCGTGATCTCCCACTTTTATATGAAGTATTCACATGAATGGGATGTTATACACAGTCGGTCAGTTTCTCGGTCACCTGTTTCTTGTTGCCCCTCTTGCAAGATGTGAATGTGTCCTTAGCAACAAGTTAGCATTCCATTGCTCTGTTTACCACAACATGTATCTGGTTGTCCAGGAAAATGCAGCTAATATGAAGCTTTAGCTGACAGGCAAATTCACTAAAAGAGAAGCTTGTTTTGTAACAAAACCAGCACAGCCCCCCACCGCCAGGGGCATGTTTTTTTCCCCCAGGAGTTCCGGAGGGGGACCCAGGAGTTCCGGAGGGGGACCCAGGAGTTCCGGAAGGGGACCCAGGAGTTCAGGAGGGACCCAGGAGTTCAGGAGGGACCCAGGATTTCTGGGGGGACAGAAATGCCATTTGTGCCGCGGCGGGTCTCAGTGTCGCCGTCCTGTGGACAAAGCGCGGTGCTGCACCCGGCCGCCCCAATGCGGTGCCGCGGCGCGCCTCAGTGCTGCCGCCCTGTGGCGAAACTCGGGTACTGCAGCGCACGGCCAGGGGGCAGAGACGCTGTTTGCCCCGAAGCAGCCAGAGGTGCCAGATAAGAAACACAAGCAGTCAGAGGTGCCAGATAAGAAAGAACCATCAGAACCGGCAGGAGCTGCGGCTTCACAGCTCCATCAGCGTTGATCTTATGAGTCTGATTTTGATGCTAGTCATTTTGACTTACATTATGCTACAGTGTTCTGTTTGGCACTGCTAGTGGGTAACAAATAATTGTGCTGTACCATAGCACGAGATGATAATATAAGGAAGATGGCTCAGCCTCAGATAGGGAAGACGTGAAAGGAAGGGTGGGCTACACTGTCTATACATGCTGGATTTTAGGAAAAATAAATTTATCACGGCCTTATTCAAATCTGACTGTCTAAAGCCAGGCATTTCTGTTCCTCAGAGCTCTGCCCCAGGGGAGCTGGTGTGCGGGAAAGTAAATTCAACTGGAGGCGGCTTAGTTTTTAAACTGCGTGATGTGCTTTTTCTGGGGTGGCATTAACCGAAGGAATTTGGGAACTCAGAAAAAAACATAAAATTTATCTGCACTGCCACTGCCTGTTGTCAGCCCAGCATTTTCATCAGGCAAGGTGAGGTCTAACCTGAGAATGGGCTGCTCACAACCAGAGACCCACGGTTCAGGGAAGCCAAAGGATTTTATCACGGGGTTGTTTTGGGAGATGTTCTGATATGTGACGGCTGTCTGCTTTTGGTCTTACACAGGAATAAATCAGTATGGCTTAATGCACCATATACCAGCAGGTCTATGTGTCAGGTGGACTTAATGGGTCTGAACAGCTTCACCTGGGACCTCACCCACAGCCTGACCACAGGCCCTGGATCCTATTTAAGCTCAGCCCAGGGCTCTCACCTGCTCTTTGAGCTCTGCTGCAGGAGTGCTGGTCTGCAGCCTTGTTGTTGCCTGTGCTCCTTGGACTGATGCTGTCGGTAGGTGTCTCCTGGATGGCACCTTGCGTATGTGTTGTGGCTTGTCTGTTCCTGTCTGCATTTGCTCCTGACTGGGTTCCTTGGGTGGCCCTGGGCCTGTTCATCCCTTGGTGGTTCTGTTTGCTGTGTCTGGGCGCTGTGGGAGCTGGGCAGAGCCCTCACTGGGGTTGCTCTTGGTTCCTTTCCCTCAGGGAGCATCTGGAGCAGTCGCTGTAATGAAGCTAAACCACCTTGTATGTTGCTTATGTGCATTGTCTTTTCAGGAAGTAAAGAAAGGAACTCTTTCTTCGTGAGCTGGGAGTTGAATTGTTTAAATTAGGGAGGAGTTCCCCCAGACCGTCGTGTTGGTGGGAGAGCATTTCTTCATCCATGTGAGTAAGAGTATATGAGCTGGCCCCATCTGCCTCAGACATCAAGCTCTATGAAAGGGCATGAATTTTTTGGGATCTTCCTCAAGCAAAGATAATATATAATGGTTTCTGACTTCTATGGTGCCTCTTTCCTGCTCTGAAATGGTAATTCTGACAAAGGCGCAATATCTGAGTATGTATTTCTGTAGCTGTCACGCTGATTTCACTAAAAAGCAATACTGCCCCCCATCTCTTTATTTTCCTGTTATAAAAATTACTGTGAGCAAATATGTCTCTTGTAGGCATGGACTTAAACTTTTGGAGTGAACAAGTAATTCTGGTTCACGGGAAATTATCACCTTGCCAAGGGAAGCAGATAACTACAGGAGTAAATCCTCACGGCTCGTTAAAACCACGCTGTGGGTCTAGCTGGTGACAAACCACATCTGTCAGACTGGAGATGAAAGTGGCTGTACCTTTGTCAAAGCACTGTGTAGGCTGAGGAGCTTGGTTGTTAGTATAGCTATGCTAATCTGAGAATGACGTTCAGATGGAGGCAAAGAAAGGCTGGGAAGGTGTCTGGGAACTCCCCGTGTTGTTGGCTGCAGTCTGGGAAAGTGGATGTGTTGCCGGATGCTGCTTCCCCAGCGCCTGGGACCACAGGGTGGGCAGCACTAGGGATACCTGCAAGACTTGCTTAACTTGTTTTTCTCAGGCTCCTTGGCTTTTTTTGAAGTATCAGTTTATTTGTGCTCTTCTCTAATTGACCTCTCATCACATTGAGTTTCACATCAGGTTGGTGATGGTCAAGTCACTTATTCCTTTTGTCTTTCTTTGGAGCTTGCTTTAGAGACTAGACCAAGTGGGCTGGCACCCTGGTTGAATTCACTCCGGTGGGTGATTTATTACTAATATACAGGGAAGGACCACTCTGGAGGTCCTGCTGAGATGGTACAGATGTAAATGGCATACAAAATAAAGATGGGAAATGGTAGCAATGCCTAGCAGTAAGCTGCCACCTCAGAGCAATAGTCCAATGAGGTCTGTGCCCAGGAGTTCCCTGGTTTCAGTCTTTTACTGGAGTTAAATCCAGTTTTAGCAGAAATCTTGACTGCAGCTAGTCTAGCTTTGGGCAAGAACAAGGCTGAGCTCCTTTAAATCAGTACTGAAATGGGTATCAGCTGCTGATTATCAACCAGCAAAGAAGTGAAGTGTGAGGATGAATTAACATTGTGTGTCTTTTAGGATGAATTGGCTGCTGTGTCCTGCAGCCTGGCTTCTGGAACCCCTGGGATCTGCAGTCCTGTAGGGGCTGGGAGTTGGAGTGGCAACTCTCACTCGAGTGTCAGAGGAAATTACACAGCCCTTCAAACTAAACCTTGCAAGCAGGGCTGAGGGGCTGTGAGTTATTGCTGTGATTAAGCTGATCCAGTCCTGAGGAGGCTAAAGGGTTGCTTAGCGATACTTTAGCAATGACTAACAGTGCTTTACTAGGCTTTCACTGTTTACTATGGCTTTAATACTGGCTCAGTGGGGTTTTTTTTAGTGGAACGTTCTTACTATTTTTGTAATGGTCTCCCTTCTTGAGAAACTGTCAAACTCATCACTTACAGTGACCAGGCAGCAGTTAGCAAGCATTTGATTGCTGATCATGTGTTGATTTTTTGGCCTGACCTCATTAAGTTTCTTTATCTCTACCTTCTCTTTCCCTAGCAGTCCTTAAATGAGCTACGGAGATTAGATAATTTAAGTGCTTTTCATATAAATGCCTCCTAGTCTGTTGACTTTTCCTAAACCACCCCTTGTCCATGTGGAAGCTTATTTCTGGTACTTAAAGGAGAGATGGACTGGGGAAGAGATGGTCTGAACCAGCCCAGAGCCACATCTCACAGAAAACTTTATTATGGTCTTCTGTAAAGCCCTTTAACAGGACAAGATGTATATTGTTCATTTAATGTTCTTCAGCAGCATAACTGTTAAGACAGGTCTCCTTCCTGATGTCAAGAGGCTGCTCTAATATGTAGTATATTCACATAATTTCCGTTAAAAAGTATATTGAGGGCCAAGCTCTCTATTAGCATTTTTAAATTCTGAGCTGAAAAATGCAAGCACACATCAAATAAATGGAACTTCCTTTTCTCTACTGAGGTATCTGAGTCATGGCTGTCACCATCAAAAATGTCTAGTAATATTTTGGGGAAAGGAAAACCCATTAAAGCTGAGGAGGGCATCTGGAGGAGTGCAGAGGAGCAGGAGGCGCCAGCCGGCCGGGGGCAGGTGCCGGTGCAGAGACGCTGTGTGACCCGCGGGGTTCTCAGAGGTAAGAACCTTTCGATTTGTTCTCCTCAGGGCACGTCCCTTTGCCTCTGGCCCCCTCACAAGCTTACTCGCCTAATGTCGCCATAAGCAGAAGGGACGAAAAAGGACAAAGAGGACAAGATCCTCACGATCTCCCACTTTTATATGAAGTATTCACGTGAATGGGATGTTATACACAGCTGGTCAGTTTCTCGGTCACCTGTTTCTTGTTGCCCCTCTTGCAAGATGTGAATGTGTCCTTAGCAACAAGTTAGCATTCCATTGCTCTGTTTACCACAACATGTATCTGGTTGTCCAGGAAAATGCAGCTAATATGAAGCTTTAGCTGACAGGCAAATTCACTAAAAGAGAAGCTTGTTTTGTAACAAAACCAGCACAGCCCCCCACCGCCAGGGGCATGTTTTTTTCCCCCCAGGAGTTCCGGAGGGGGACCCAGGAGTTCCGGAGGGACCCAGGATTTCTGGGGGGACAGAAATGCCATTTGTGCCGCGGTGGGTCTCAGTGTCGCCGTCCTGTGGACAAAGCGCGGTGCTGCACCCGGCCGCCCCAATGCGGTGCCGCGGCGCGCCTCAGTGCTGCCGCCCTGTGGCGAAACTCGGGTACTGCAGCGCACGGCCAGGGGGCAGAGACGCTGTTTGCCCCGAAGCAGCCAGAGGTGCCAGATAAGAAACACAAGCAGTCAGAGGTGCCAGATAAGAAAGAACCGTCAGAACCGGCAGGAGCTGCGTCTTCAGAGCTCTGTCAGCGTTGATCTTATGACTCTGATTTTGATGCGAGCCATTTTGACTTACATTGTGCTACAGTGTTCTGTTTGGCACTGCAGGCGGGTAACAAATACTTGTGCTGTACCACAGCACGAGGTGATAATATTTCGTAGATTTGTACTGCCAAAGAATTTGCAAGTATATTGCAAGGGGGGGAATTCAAGAGAAGCTGCTAAATTAATGTATAGTGTGATTAAGTTACAAAAGACAAGCCTGTCATCAGGCAGTTGACATAAGAAATGCTTTCTGGAAACGTGCAAAACGAGGGGCTATGTTTCAAGAACTCTCATGTGGAATTGCTGTGTTTCAGGGGGAGCTGTGACCGCCCCATGCTCAGCAGACCCCCAGCCCCGGTGGGGGGAGCAGCGCCGGAGCGGGAGACGCGGCACCGTCGTCCGTCCCCAGCGTGCCGGGGGGCGGCTGCCGGCCTGTGGGACGTGGCTGCGGCTGTTCGGGGCGCTGACCCCCGGGTTTGGGGGCTCTGGTATGTACGTATGTGAATGGCATTTTAAAGTAATGAGCTGCCCGCTGGGGCTGTTTTCCTTTTCTGACAGGCGATCGGGAGGGGGAGAAGGACAGAGAGAAGAGAGCTGGAAATATTAACAATGTTTTACTAATGCTACTGATAAGAATAGAGAAAATAATACAAAATATACAAAACCAATCTTGAATGTCTCAGCACCTGCAGAGCCGGCACCCGAAGCGTGGTGAGCCGGCACCCAGCCGTGGGGCTGGTTGGGCGCGTCGTTGGCGGAGCCGGCACCGACGATCTCTGGACGCGTCGAGGCGCTGCGGTGGGTTTTCCTGGAAATTCCAAGGCCCTGGTGTTTTATGATTGTAACTACTTACTTACTGTAAGACATTTAGAATGAAAACGTAAATAAGAGTAACCAGAAGAGTCTTTGGGAGTAAATAATGCCTGTCATCTACTCTAGCTGTTACTCAAAACTCTGCAGACAGTAATTATCTCCAATTGATGTAGTAAAATTTAAAAGAGTGGAATATAAATACTGGAGCACTAATTGGAAGTAATACCTGTGGAGAAAAAACCTCTAGTTTATAATAAAAAATAATGTGTGCTAGTTAATCCGGCTGGTAGTAATGTAATGATAAAAATGTTAAAGTGTAAATAAATGAAATTATTTAGGCGTGAGCAATAACTGAATTTAATTTCAGCTATTACTTCTTGGTGAACTAGGCAGCAGTTATTCCCAATCTGCATCCTAGTTTAAAAACCACATTGTTTGGAATTCCTTTGAAATGGTAAAGGCAGAAAAGTAATGTGGAGTCATTGGTAGCTCCATTTGCACAACCGTTATGAAATAAACTGCAGGCAGGCACGAATGACTGCATAGGAAACAAAGTAAGGAAGCTTTAGATTTTAAACAGTAGTAAAGTAGAAAGTAATGGGGAGTGTTTAGTATTTAAATTATAACAGAGCCATGAGATTGGAGGCAACAACGCTCAGAACCAAACGGAGTCAAAACGTTACTTTTTACTTCTCTTTAAAAAAAAAAAAAAAAAAAAAAAAGGAACCACTAAGTAGCGGCTGTTTCTAAATGGTGAGGATTCAGAATGGGCCAATCAGATCGCTCGGGAGGGCTGGAGGGGCGGAGCGCTTATAGGCGGGGAGAATGGCAATTGATGGACGTGGGCAGCCAATCAGGTTGCCGGAGGGGCGGGCGTTGGGGTGTTCGTACTGCGCCTGCCCAAAGTGCGCAGTCCTCAGTCAGGTCCGACGTGAGGCGGGCACCTGGGCGCGGACCGCGGAAGGCACATCCAATAGGAGGACGGCGCGGTGGGGTGTAAAGCAGCCAATCAGAGTGCGCCGACTCAATCCCGTTTGAACAGCTGCCTGCCTTGCAAACGCTTCCGTGGTGTCTCGGGGCGGGGGGGGGGAGGATGTGGAGCGCTCATTTTGGCCTCTCCGTCCCGTTTGCCTCGCTCTCCCTCTCTCTGTGTCACCTCGTCTGGCTCCCTGTCACTGTCTTTCTCTGATAAGCTGACCTGCTCTTTGCCCTCCTTTTTTGTGGAATCACAGGCTCATTCTGCTTGGAAAAGACACGTGCAATTTTAAATTTGGGGTTGACTTCTAGGGTTTTTTTTCCCCATTAGTGTCAATCGATGGCCCGTTGTCCTGCGGCTCAATCCCCGTTGTGTTCCGTGGAGTCTTCAATTTAGGATGTTCAGGTAAGAAAGTTTGTCCTTCCAGAAAAGGAACAGTCATTGGTAGGACTGAGAGAGGCTTTGAAGTGCACGATCGGAATTGAAGGCAGATCGCACTTGCCGTTGCTGCTGTCCGTCTTGTCTCTCACTGGTTTCCCCACGTCTCCCTAGTGTTTGGGCATGTTTTTTCCCCAAGGAGAGGCCGTGCGGGTGAGGATTGAGAGGCTTCAGAGCGGGCCAATCAGATGGCGCGGGAGGGCTGGAGGGCTGGAGGGGCGGAGCGCTGGTTGGCTGCCTAGGCAGGTCAGTTGCCACTCTGTCCGCCTATCAGGTTGCTGGAGGGGCGGGCGTTGGGGGGGGGCTCCGTACTGCGCATGCGCCCAAGAGCGAGCGCTGATAGGCGGAGAGAATGGTGACTGGCGTGTCGCCGGCAGCCAGTCAGGATGCCGAAGAGGCGGGCGTTGCGGTCTCCCTACTGCGCATGCCCCTACTGCGAGCTCTTATGGCGGCGATCGGTGGAGGGGGGGGGTAACCGGAAGGGAACGGGAACCGGGGTCGGTGCCCGGCGGGAGAGCGCGAGGGGAACGGAGCGCCGGAAGAGGCGGCAGGTGAGCGCGGCCGCGGCCACGGGGACCGTGCCGTTGGAACGGGGGGAGGGGAATGGACCGGCGCGGCGCGGAGGCGTTCGTTTCCGTTTCCCCCCGCCGAGCTGGCGAAGCTGGTGGGCGGCGTGCGACCCCGAGGGCAGGTGCGCTGAAGGCTTGCGGTCTGGAGCCGCGTCTCCCTCCGGCGCAGCGCCCGTGCCCGGTCCGGCAGTCCCTCCGGGAGCGGCGCAGCCCCCGTTAGCGGGGGCACGTTTAAAAGCGGAGCTGAGGCGCGGTTGCAGGCTCGGTGGTGGGGCGCCGCTTCGGCGGGAGCTCGGGGCGAGGCGCGGCGGGTTCCGTGTCCTGTAGGCGCGGCTTTCGTGCCGCGGCTCTCCGTGTGCTTTTTTGTTTTGTTGCGTTTGTTTTTTGGGTTTTTTTTTTCGGGATTCCCGCGACACGCGGCGCGAGCGCTCGCCCGGGGCTGCCGCGGCGGGTCTCAGTGTCGCCGCCCTGTGGCGAAACTCGGGTACTGCAGCGCACGGCCAGGGGGCAGAGACGCTGCTTGCCCCGAAGCAGCCAGAGGTGCCAGATAAGAAACAAACACAAGCACTCAGAAGTGCCAGATAAGAAAGAACCGTCAGAACCGGCAGGAGCTGCGTCTTCAGAGCTCCGTCAGCGTTGATCTTATGACTCTGATTTTGATGGCCTGTCATTTTGACTTACGTTATGCTACAGTGTTCTGTTTGGTACTGCTAGTGGGTAACAAATAATTGTGCTGTACCACAGCACGAGATGATAATATTTTGTATATTTATACTGTCAAAGAATTTGCAAGTATATTGAAAAGGGGGGAATTCAAGAGAAGCTGCCAAGTTAATATATGCTGCCATGAAGTTATAGAACTCATACCCTCATTTAACCAGCTGATGTGAGGTAAATGCTTTCTGACCCCCTGCACGCTGAGGGGATATTTTTCACCTTTTAGATCCTTCTGCATGACAAGAGGGAGACAGAAGATTAAATAACACGTTGTTTAGAAGCAGAGTTCTTAGTTTCTATTTAACTAATAGGTGTATTGTCAGTGGGAAATGAAACATTTATAACTAACATAATCAATAATTTCTTAGGCTAGATATATTGTATGTTTAAAATTCCCCAAAATTGTAATGAATATGTAGCAGTTGTGTGACTACAAGCAATGCAAGAGCATCCAGTCGTGGGAGCACTTACAGAGGACGACCCCTGGAGCTCCCCAGTGCTGATGAAAGAAACATTGCCTGCTCAGCAGTGTCATTGACTCTGCTGTCTCGCTTATTGCTCCGTTTCAGTACGAGCCCGTCCCGTGGCCTCACAGGGCTGTCTTCTGTGGCGCTGCTGCGGGGAAGGCGCGAGATGCTTTCCCGCACCAGTGGGAGTGTTTGCTTTTATACTGAGCGTGTCCTAAACAGTGTCAGTTTGTCTTAATGCCATCTGGCGTTGCTCCAGTCGCTCTGGTTTCTCAAGGCTGCCTTGCGTTTCGAGGCAGCCCATTTCCCTGGAATCCTGCGTTAGCTCAGCTGCTCTCCTGTCCCTTCTCCTGACTAGTTCCTCTGCTTTCTCCTGCTCTATTTTTTTCAGCCGCTGAACTCTAATTTGGAATTTCTGTTTTTCAGAGGCGGAGCTGTGAACGCCCGATGCTCAGCAGACCCCCCAGTCCAGGCGTCCCGTGTTCCCGGGCCGCTCCCGAGCCCCATGGTGAAGGCGGCAGGCCGGCCCTCGGCACCTCTCCGGTGGCCCGTGCGGAAGGAGCAGGCTCAGGCAGGGGTGAGCTACGGTGCTAACGGCTGCCGCTTCTTCTTTCCCTCTCCCAGAGGCCACGCTGAGGATGCGGCCGTTCGCTGCCACCCCGGGGATGCCGTCGGCTGCGCCCGCCTCGGGCTGGCGAGGCTCGTCTGGCAGCGCGTCGGGAAAAGGGACGGGGGAGCGTGTCCCGTCCGTGGACGGGTGCTGCCGCGGCTGGAGCCGGAGAGGTAAAGAGGAAGAAATGCGGGGCCGTCGGCCCGACGTCTGCTTCCTGCGGCGGGCAAGAGAGGGAGCCCCTCTCTCCGGGTGGCGAAGGGTCATTCTGCGTGGCGTGCAGCGGGCCAGGCCGTCAAGGTGCGCGGCAGGTCCGTGCGCGTATCCCGGAGCGGGACGGCTGCGTGGCGAGCGAGCCAGCGAGGCTCCGTGTCCCCGAAGCCTCGTCTCGTAGCAGCCCTGACACCCCACCGTGTTCTCCTAGGCTGAGGATGGCCGAGCGGCCCGAGGGAGGAGAGGAGGGGACAGGAGCGTCTGAGCTGTTAGAAGCCTCCTGGCAGCCACCGAAAGCGAGAGCCGCTGTGAGTCCCTGGCCCTCGGGCCTCGTCCCCGGCTTGTGTGTCCTGGTGCCTCCCTGCCCTTCCGTCTCCTTTTTCCCCACGCTTTCTCTGGCCCGTTCTTGTCCCCGCTGCGCTCTCGTGTGCGTCCGTCCCCCCGCTGCGCTCTCGTGTGCGTCCGTCCCCCCGCTGCGCTCTCGTGTGCGTCCGTCCCCCCGCTGCGCTCTCGTGTGCGTCCGTCCCCCCGCTGCGCTCTCGTGTGCGTCCGTCCCCCCGCTGCGCTCTCGTGTGCGTCCGTCCCCCCGCTGCGCTCTCGTGTGCGTCCGTCCCCGCGCTGCGCTCTCGTGTGCGTCCGTCCCCGCGCTGCGCTCTCGTGTGCGTCCGTCCCCGCGCTGCGCTCTCGTGTGCGTCCGTCCCCGCGCTGCGCTCTCGTGTGCGTCCGTCCCCCCGCTGCGCTCTCGTGTGCGTCCGTCCCCCCGCTGCGCTCTCGTGTGCGTCCGTCCCCCCGCTGCACTCTCGTCTCTGTGTCCCCCCGCTCTTCTCTTCCTCTCTGTGTCTGTACGTGCTGCTCTGTCCCCCGACCTTCCTGTCTTTCTCTTTCCTTCCTCCCTCCCTTCGTCTTCTCTCTCTGTGCCTTTGTCGTGCTCAGCGTTGCTGGCTTTCTTCATTCTGTACGGCGCTGTTCCCATCCTCGAAGAAGTCCCAGCTCGTCCGGCAGTCGCTGACAGCGCGTCCGTTCAGCCGTCTGCCCACCCTGACGCGCTTGCCCCCAGACGGACCGGCTGGACACACACACGTGTACTGGGGAACTCGCACCAGCGCCGCGTTCTGGGGACGAGGGAAGGACAAACCAGAAATCAATCCTGCAAGAATCCGTCTCTAAAACACCGTAGATCAACAATGACAGTCGTAAGTCACAGAGACTCCTCATTTTCTCTCTGACTCTCACAACAGTAACAAGTCCCGAAGGATGGAAAACACCAGGATAGGCTGGGAACAACAACAAAGGTAGGTAAAAGAAGGTGAATGGGGGCTCTCAGGGCCCCAAAAGACAAGCTCAGCTGTCCTGAGAGGAGTAGATGGGAATCAGAGGAGTTCTGAGGGGATCACAGTGGGGGGCTGTCCTGGCTTTCTCTTGAATTCCCCCCTTTGCAATATACTTGCAAATTCTTTGGCAGTATAAATCTACAAAATATTATCGCCTCGTGCTGTGGTACAGCACAATTATTTGTTACCCACTAGCAGTACCAAACAGAACACTGTAGCATAATGTAAGTCAAAATGACTAGCAATCAAAATCAGAGTCATAAGATAAACGCTGACAAAGCTCTGAAGCCCCAGCTCCTGCCGGTTCTGACGGTTCTTTCTTATCTGGCACCTCTGACTGCTTGTGTTTCTTATCTGGCACCTCTGGCTGCTTCGGGGCAAACAGCGTCCCTGCCCCCTTGCCGTGCGCTGCAGTACCCGAGTTTCGCCACAGGGCGGCAGCACTGAGGCGCGCCGCGGCACCGCATTGGGGCGGCCGGGTGCAGCACCGCGCTTTGTCCACAGGACGGCGACACTGAGACCCGCCGCGGCACAAATGGCATTTCTGTCCCTCCGGAACTCCCGGGTCCCTCCGGAACTCCCGGGTCCCTCCGGAACTCCCGGGTCCCCTCCGGAACTCCTGGGTCCCCTCCTGAACTCCTGGGGGAAAAAAACATGCCCCTCGCGGTGGGGGGCTGTGCTGGTTTTGTTACAAAACAAGTTTCTCTTTTAGTGAATTTGCCTGTCAGCTAAAGCTTCATATTAGCTGCATTTTCCTGGAGAACCAGATACGTGTTGTGGTAAACAGAGCAATGGAATGCTAACTTGTTGCTAAGGACACATTCACATCTTGCAAGAGGGGCAACAAGAAACAGGTGACGGAGAAACTGACCGACTGTGTATAACATCCCATTCATGTGAATACTTCATATAAAAGTGGGAGATCATGAGGATCTTGTCCTCTTTGCCCTGTTTCGTCCCTTCTGCTTATGGCGACATTAGGCGAGTAAGCTTGTGAGGGGTCCAGAGGCAAAGGGACGTGCCCTGAGGAGAACAAATCGAAAGGTTCTTACCTCTGAGAAGTTGTCCTGGACTTTGGTTCCACCAGCAGCCGTCCTGTGGTCCCGGCACAGCCTGGGGATCCCTGACCCGCACCACCACAACCTTTAACAGGACACTGGGCCGTTCTAGAGCCTGAATGACAAACAGCAAGTATTTCTCTAGGACAGCTTTGATAGGGGATTGTTCTGTTTTCCCTGCAGCGGACAGGGAGAAATTTCTCCTCCTCACAGTGCCACTGAACACCCTGCCCGTGATTCTTCAGGCATTTTGGGGCTGTGAGCCCCCAGCTCTCGCTGGCCTGCTCCTCCGGTAACATCATCGTCACCCCCCGAGTCCCCCCATTGATTCACTCCAAAAAAAAAGGTAGAAAAGGAAAACAGCCCCAGCGGGCAGCTCATTACTTTAAAATGCCATTCACATACGTACATACCAGAGCCACCTCCAGAGAAATCCCTGGGGCGCGCCGAGAACGTCCTCGACTCCACGCCGCCCTTGCTACCGAGAAGATGACGAACTCGGCTGCGGCTGCAACCTGGTCGGCCAGAGAGGCAGAGGGTGTAGAAACCTGGACCTGATCCTCTTGCTAGGAGTGGGGACTTACTGTTCCCAACTTAGCCTGGCCAACCCCTGTACCAAATGCTATGAGCGCGTGAGAATAGGACGACTGAGACAGGATGTTCTCAGTTAGCACACTCATGTTAATTCTGGGTGTTATGACAGAACAAAATTGGAAAAATGTGAAATCCAAGGGCAGAAGTTATGGGTAGCAACTCACCTAGGGAAAGGTGGACTCGGTGTGGGCTCTGTCTCCTGCCCTAGGGGAGAACAGAGTATCTATTTTACACAAGCCGCTATGTGGGGCTGTTCAGATGGAGGGGGGTGCAAGATCAGTATAAGGAGGAGTTAGTTAAGAGTGCCACTCAGGAATTGAAAAGAAGGCAAGAGAAACAGAAACTGGTACCGAAAAATAGCGATCAGTATGAAGAAATAAGGAAAAAAGACAAGGGATTACAATTACCAACAGTAGGGAAAAACCTGTTTATAGGTCTTATGGAAAAGATAGCCCGGGAATTAAATGTCACATCATGCTGGATATGTGGGGGGTCTCCAACGGCAGAACGGTGGCCTTGGAGAGGAGAGAGCGTAAGCCCAGAAGGATTACTGGGATGGAACAGAACTCACGTAACTCGAGAAAAAAGACCAGAAGGATGGGTATTAAGTCACTTAATAATAGGGCAGATATGCCTGTCAAGGGATGATGGTAAACTGGATTTTACTGAATACGCTGGACAAACCCCTTGTAAGTTAGCGTTACGGGCAAATTCATCAAATACCTCTATTCCTCCCACTCGGTGGCCAGGTCCACCTAATGGATATTGGTCTGGAAATTGTAGCCTGCGCATGCCCCAAAGAGCGAGCGCTGATAGGCGGAGAACATGGTGATTGGCGTGCTGCCGGCAGCCAATGATGTTGCCGAAGAGGCGGGCATTGTGGTCTCCCTACTGCGCATGCCCCAATAGCGAGCGCTGATAGGCGGCGAGAGAGGTGATTGACGTGTCCTAGGCAGCCAACCGGGACGCGGCAAGGGGCGGGTGCTGCGGTATCCCTACTGCGCATGTCCAAACCGCGAGCGCCTTGGGGGGGGTGGGTAACCGGGAGCGAACGGGAACGGGTGTCGGGGCTGCTGCGGAGCGCTCGCTGCGGCCGGCGGGGCGGCGGGAGAGCGCGAGGGGAACGGAGCGGCGAGAGACGCGGCAGGTGAGTGCGGCCACGGGGACCGTGCCGTTGGAACGGGGGGAGCGGGATGGGCTCCGTTTCCCCCCCGCCCTTACGGCCGAGCTGGCGAAGCTGGTGGGCGGCGTGCGACCCCGAGGGCAGGTGCGCTGAAGGCTTGCGGTCTGGAGCCGCGTCTCCCTCCGGCGCAGCGCCCGTGCCCGGTCCGGCAGTCCCTCCGGGAGCGGTGCAGCCCCCGTTAGTGGGGGCGCGTTTAAAAGCGGAGCTGAGGCGCGGTTGCAGGCTCGGTGGTGGGGCGCCGCTTCGGCGGGAGCTCAGGGCGAGGCGCGGCGGGTTCCGTGTCCCGTAGGCGCGGCTTTCGTGCCGCGGCTCTCCGTGTGCTTTTTTGTTTTGTTGCGTTTGTTTTTTGGGTTTTTTTTTTCGGGATTCCCGCGACACGCGGCGCGAGCGCTCGCCCGGGGCTGCCGCGGCGGGTCTCAGTGTCGCCGCCCTGTGGCGAAACTCGGGTACTGCAGCGCACGGCCAGGGGGCAGAGACGCTGCTTGCCCCGAAGCAGCCAGAGGTGCCAGATAAGAAACACAAGCAGTCAGAGGTGCCAGATAAGAAAGAACCGTCAGAACCGGCAGGAGCTGGGGCTTCACAGCTCCATCAGCGTTGATCTTATGACTCTGATGTTGATGCTAGTCATTTTGACTTACATTATGCTACAGAGTTCTGTTTGGCACTGCTAGTGGGTAACAAATAATTGTGCTGTACCACAGCACGAGGTGATAATATTTTGTAGATTTATACTGCCAAACAATTTGCAAGTATATTGCAAAGGGGGGAATTCAAGAGAAGCTGCCAAGTTAGTGTATGCTGTGATGAAGTTATAAGAACTCATACCCTCATTAACCAGTTGATGTGAGGTAAATGCTTTCTGACCCCCTGCATGCTGAGGGGATATTTTTCACCTCTTAGATCCTTCTGCATGACAAGAGGGAGACAGAGATTAAATAACACGTTGTTTAGAAGCAGAGTGCTTAGTTTCTATTTAACTAATAGGTGTATTGTCAGTGTATTGGCCAGCGTGCCGCAGAGGAGCAGGAGGCGCCAGCCGGCCGGGGGCAGATGCCGGGTGCGTCCCCAGCTCGCCAGAGCTCCCCCTGAGCCTCCTCCCGCGGCCCTGCTCGCCCCGTGCAGCCGCCCCCAGCTGCGGCAGCTCCTGCGAACCCGTCCCGTGTTCCCGGGCCACTCCCGAGCCCCACGGTAAAGGCGGCAGGCCGGCCCTCGGCACCTCTCCGGTGGCCCGTGCGGAAGGAGCAGGCTCAGGCAGGGGTGAGCTACGGTGCTAACGGCTGCTGCTTCTTCTTTCCCGCTCCCAGATGCCATGCTGAGGATGCGGCTGTTTGCTGCCACCCCGGGGATGCCGTCGGCTGCGCCCGCCTCGGGCTGGCGAGGCTCGTCTGGCAGCGCGTCAGGAAAAGGGACGGGGGAGCGCGTCCCGTCCGTGGACGGGTGCTGCCGCGGCTGGAGCCGGAGAGGTAAAGAGGAAGAAATGCGGGGCCGTCGGGCCGACGTCTGCTTCCTGCGGCGGGCAAGAGAGGGAGCCCCTCTCTCCGGGTGGCGAAGGGTCATTCTGCGTGGCGTGCAGCGGGCCAGGCCGTCAATGTGCGCGGCAGGTCCGTGCGCGTATCCCGGAGCGGGACGGCTGCGTGGC
This sequence comes from Streptopelia decaocto, assembly GCF_964273445.1. Lineage (NCBI taxonomy): Eukaryota > Metazoa > Chordata > Aves > Columbiformes > Columbidae > Streptopelia > Streptopelia decaocto. Next base: position 180,258 of record NC_138659.1, on the reverse strand, counting down.
GAGCGAGCCAGCGAGGCTCCGTGTCCCCGAAGCCTCGTCTCGTAGCAGCCCTGACACCCCACTGTGTTCTCCTAGGCTGAGGACGGCCGAGCGCCCTGAGGGAGGAGAGGAGGGGACAGGAGCATCTGAGCTGTTAGAAGCCTCCTGGCAGCCACCGAAAGCGAGAGCCGCTGTGAGTCCCTGGCCCTCGGGCCTCGTCCCCGGCTTGTGTGTCCTGGTGCCTCCCTGCCCCTCCGTCTCCTTTTTCCCCACGCTTTCTCTGGCCCGTTCTTGTCCCTGCTGTTCTCTTGTCCCCGCTGCGCTCTCGTGTCCGCGTCCGTCCCCGCTGCGCTCTCGTCCCCGCATCCGTCCCCCCGCTGCGCTCTCGTGTCCGTGTCCGTCCCCGCTGCGCTCTCGTGTCCGTGTCCGTCCCCCCGCTGCGCTCTCGTGTCCGTCCCCCCACTGCGCTCTCGTCCGTGTGCGTGTCCCCCCGCTGCGCTCTCGTCCGTGTGCGTGTCCCCCCGCTGTTCTCTTCCTCTCTGTGTCTGTACGTGCTGCTCTGTCCCCCGACCTTCCTGTCTTTCTCTTTCCTTCCTCCCTCCCTTCGTCTTCTCTCTCTTTGCCTTTGTCGTGCTCAGCGTTGCTGGCTTTCTTCCTTCTGTACGGCGCTGTTCCCATCCTCGTTCCTGTTCTGAGCCTTCGTGCTGCCCCCCGCCCCGTTTTTCTCTTTTTTTGTTGTTTTTTCCCTGCCCTCCGTCTCTCGGCGGGGCTCCTCATTCCTCTCTTTCTTCCTCCAGCCCCCTGTGCTCCCTGCGGTCTCTCTCGCTCTGCCATCGGTTTTGCCTGTTGCTCTCCCTCTTGCTTCCCGTTGATAGGAGGGACAAAAATCTTTTAGAAAACCCTCGGCATAAGGTAGCAAGACCAGGCCTAACGTAACAGAAACCTAACAGAGAAAAACTGGCTCTACAGGGACTGGAGGTGGCGCAAAGCGGGATGTCCTTGGCTCGCAGGCTGGGAAAATGGAACGTTCCACTGAATGGAGAAGGAGCTACTTGAGTAGCAGCACAAAATGACAGTGGGCGTGCTCAAGAAATGAGGTTGAGAAGCCGACAGTGGGGCGGGGGGGCACCGGGGACCGCTGGAGACCCTTGGTGGACACGCTGGCACACCAAGGATGGACTGCCAGCGAAGGGTGGGGTTATGGAAAGAGCTTCCGTCTAATGCATTAACTAAGCGCTGGGAGCAAAGGAATATCCAATAGGTAGACGTAATCAACACCAAGAAGCGTGAGTCACATGCACGCTCGATTACAGGGGCGATCCTTGAGCGTGCGGTGCGCTGTATTGAAATTGCCTACCGTTTAACACTTTCAGAACAGTGTTAGAGAGTCTTTTTTGCCGACGATTTGGTATCTCCCCGCGTCCCGTGGTTTCTCGCTGCGTCCCCGTGTCCCGCTCCCTGCCCGTGGCCGCGTTCCTCTCTGTCCCATTGACCGTGCCGGGCTTTTTTCCTCCGTCTCCGCCCCGCCGCGCCGCTTTGTTTCTTCCTCTGCCCTGTTCCTCGGTGCTCTTCCGGCCTCTTTTCCTCTGTCCCCCCCGCTGCTGTGTTCTCTGCCTTGTTTTTTCAGATACCTGTCCCTGTTTTCTCTTCTCGCTTGTGAAGAGAAGCTGCCAGGGGGCAGAGACGCTGTGTGACCCGCGGGGTTCGCAGTCAGGTCTCCGCGTGTCAGCGTCCGTCCCCCCGACGGGGGTCAGGTCCCCGTTTGTGTGCAAACAACATCCCTCCCTCGGTGCCTCCTTAGAACGTTTAATGGTGTAAATATTGCTACTGCTAACGTTGTCGGTGCGGCTTCTTTCCTCAGTGGATCTGTCTTGCAGTCGGTGGCCCACGAATGCTCGGCAACAGCAGGAGCGGATTGAAAGGACCGGCCGCTGGAGGATGCCGAAGACTCCCGGGTCACTGATGGAAGCAGCTTTGCGTAAAGCAAGGGGTACGTGAAGCCGGGCGTGCGGGGACGGCTGCCCAGCAGGTAATGGGAGCTGAACCTTTACCTCCAGGGACTTCTGCCCAGAAAGCTGAAGAACTTGCTCTCCCGCGAGAGAGCGAAGGGGGGTATCGATATTGGCCGGCACGAACAGCTCCCTGCTCAGGCTGGCCAGCAGCATTGCCGTGCCGGGGGGCAGGTGCCGGCCTGCGGGCCGGGGGCTGCGGCTGTTTGGGGCGCTGCCCCCGCTTTGTTTTCCTAGGGGAGCCCCCCCACTTTTGGGGGGTGGTGGTACGTGCACGTGTAAATGACACGATGTTCCCAGCTGCTTTGTTCTCTGCCTTGTTTTTTCAGGTGCCTGTCCCTGTGTTCTCTTCTCGCTTTTGAAGAGAAGCTGCCAAGTTAACATATGCTGCGATGAAGTTATAGAAGATGTAGCCCTCATGAACCGGTTGACGTGAGGGAAATGCTTTCTGAGCGCCTGCACGGTGAGGGGACATTTTTCGCCTTTTAGATCCTTCTGCATGAGAGGAGGGAGACGGAAGGTTAAGTAACACGTTGTTTAGAAGCTGAGAGCTTAGTTTATATTTAACTAATAATTAACAGATGTGTTGTCAGCGAGAAACCAAACGGTTATAACTAACCTCATCCAATGCAGTACAGCACGCGGCTTAGCAGCGCCGCTGACTCTGCCGTCCCGTTTCTTTCCCCGTTTCGGGCGGCGAGGCGGCCGGAGGACCCGCTCTGTGCGGCCGCAGGACCCGTGGAGTCGAGGACTCTCTCGGCGCGCCCCGGGGATTTCTGTGGAGAGACTCCTGGTCTCGGTCAGGTCGCCGCGGGGACGCGCGTGGACGGGTGAGGAGTCTTTCTTTGCTGAGAGCTGGGGCCGGGCTTTTGGTACCCGTTGTTCCGGTGCTCCGTTGCGGTGTAAAGCCAGCTCTGTATGTAGCGGTGAGGCGTACCGTAGTTCGGTTTAATTCTTGGATAGGCCTTGGTTCTGACCGTGCACTGGAACGGCAAAAACTACAGCTTTTCCTTTTTCCAGGTTCAGAGCACGTGCCTCATTTGGTTATATCTGTAAACCTTCAACATCTTAACACGAATCACAGCTGCATTTTTGACAGTTGCCACGTTTTCTTTGTATCCTCTTGATTCGTGCTTTGGCCTCAACGTTAGCTAGTACTTGCCTAGCGGCGGCCAGGTCCAGTTTGGTGTTATCTTTGAAAATCATCAATTTATACCCTGTTCCTTTTGTTGCCATTTCAGGATCTATAGGCACGGCTGAGATTTGCATGGCTTGGAGTACTGAATGTATTAACCGAATAAAGCACGGGATCATACACGGTACAAACAGCTCCCCCAAAGAAGTGATCCCACCAATGGCCGGTAAGTATAGAATTCCATTTCTGTACTGGGGCACGCGCAACTCGTTTTATCTCCTCTGCTGTTTTCATGATAGCTTCCCCATTACCATCTATTTCTAAACAACACTCAGAAGTATCCCATTTCCCACAGACACCCCCTTCTTCAGCTAAAAGATAATCTAAGGCTACCCGATTTTGGTCCACTGCAGCCCTGGTCTGAGACAATTGTCTTGCTATGAGATTCAGTGCCTCAGCTGTCCGGTTGCTTATTATTTCAACCACTGCTTGCAACCGGATAATTCGGTTTAGCATGTATATTGGGGTACGGTATCCCCAGCTTCCATCTTGGGCCCAGGTGGCTGGATCATAGTATTCAATTATCCTTTTCGCAGGCCATTCATCCTCTCTCCAAGTTTGCGTTCCTCCTCTGGGGACATTTGTTAAACCCCTCTTCTCTCTCTTTAAAGTTTCGTACAGAGGTTTCCCCAGATGACTCCCTTTTTCCTTTGGGAAAAGGAAAAATGCTGGTTGAATTATCCCTATTGTACAAGACCCTCTCCATTTAGGCATTAACTCGTTCTAAGCTCTGTTCCCACATATCCAAAATAATCCATCGGGGGCTTTCCATGGTTCGTTGACATCAGTAGAGGCAGGATTCTGCCAAGATCTCCTTAAATCCCCCATTTCCTCCAAGGGATTTGCTTTGCTTCGATTCTTCCAGCATATCGTTTCATTTCCCAGGCTACAATTTGGAGACCAATATCCATTAGGAGGACAAGATCCTCGTGATCTCCCACTTTTATATGAAGTATTCACATGAATGGGATGTTATACACAGTCGGTCAGTTTCTCGGTCACCTGTTTCTTGTTGCCCCTCTTGCAAGATGTGAATGTGTCCTTAGCAACAAGTTAGCATTCCATTGCTCTGTTTACCACAACATGTATCTGGTTGTCCAGGAAAATGCAGCTAATATGAAGCTTTAGCTGACAGGCAAATTCACTAAAAGAGAAGCTTGTTTTGTAACAAAACCAGCACAGCCCCCCACCGCCAGGGGCATGTTTTTTTCCCCCAGGAGTTCCGGAGGGGGACCCAGGAGTTCCGGAGGGGGACCCAGGAGTTCCGGAAGGGGACCCAGGAGTTCAGGAGGGACCCAGGAGTTCAGGAGGGACCCAGGATTTCTGGGGGGACAGAAATGCCATTTGTGCCGCGGCGGGTCTCAGTGTCGCCGTCCTGTGGACAAAGCGCGGTGCTGCACCCGGCCGCCCCAATGCGGTGCCGCGGCGCGCCTCAGTGCTGCCGCCCTGTGGCGAAACTCGGGTACTGCAGCGCACGGCCAGGGGGCAGAGACGCTGTTTGCCCCGAAGCAGCCAGAGGTGCCAGATAAGAAACACAAGCAGTCAGAGGTGCCAGATAAGAAAGAACCATCAGAACCGGCAGGAGCTGCGGCTTCACAGCTCCATCAGCGTTGATCTTATGAGTCTGATTTTGATGCTAGTCATTTTGACTTACATTATGCTACAGTGTTCTGTTTGGCACTGCTAGTGGGTAACAAATAATTGTGCTGTACCATAGCACGAGATGATAATATAAGGAAGATGGCTCAGCCTCAGATAGGGAAGACGTGAAAGGAAGGGTGGGCTACACTGTCTATACATGCTGGATTTTAGGAAAAATAAATTTATCACGGCCTTATTCAAATCTGACTGTCTAAAGCCAGGCATTTCTGTTCCTCAGAGCTCTGCCCCAGGGGAGCTGGTGTGCGGGAAAGTAAATTCAACTGGAGGCGGCTTAGTTTTTAAACTGCGTGATGTGCTTTTTCTGGGGTGGCATTAACCGAAGGAATTTGGGAACTCAGAAAAAAACATAAAATTTATCTGCACTGCCACTGCCTGTTGTCAGCCCAGCATTTTCATCAGGCAAGGTGAGGTCTAACCTGAGAATGGGCTGCTCACAACCAGAGACCCACGGTTCAGGGAAGCCAAAGGATTTTATCACGGGGTTGTTTTGGGAGATGTTCTGATATGTGACGGCTGTCTGCTTTTGGTCTTACACAGGAATAAATCAGTATGGCTTAATGCACCATATACCAGCAGGTCTATGTGTCAGGTGGACTTAATGGGTCTGAACAGCTTCACCTGGGACCTCACCCACAGCCTGACCACAGGCCCTGGATCCTATTTAAGCTCAGCCCAGGGCTCTCACCTGCTCTTTGAGCTCTGCTGCAGGAGTGCTGGTCTGCAGCCTTGTTGTTGCCTGTGCTCCTTGGACTGATGCTGTCGGTAGGTGTCTCCTGGATGGCACCTTGCGTATGTGTTGTGGCTTGTCTGTTCCTGTCTGCATTTGCTCCTGACTGGGTTCCTTGGGTGGCCCTGGGCCTGTTCATCCCTTGGTGGTTCTGTTTGCTGTGTCTGGGCGCTGTGGGAGCTGGGCAGAGCCCTCACTGGGGTTGCTCTTGGTTCCTTTCCCTCAGGGAGCATCTGGAGCAGTCGCTGTAATGAAGCTAAACCACCTTGTATGTTGCTTATGTGCATTGTCTTTTCAGGAAGTAAAGAAAGGAACTCTTTCTTCGTGAGCTGGGAGTTGAATTGTTTAAATTAGGGAGGAGTTCCCCCAGACCGTCGTGTTGGTGGGAGAGCATTTCTTCATCCATGTGAGTAAGAGTATATGAGCTGGCCCCATCTGCCTCAGACATCAAGCTCTATGAAAGGGCATGAATTTTTTGGGATCTTCCTCAAGCAAAGATAATATATAATGGTTTCTGACTTCTATGGTGCCTCTTTCCTGCTCTGAAATGGTAATTCTGACAAAGGCGCAATATCTGAGTATGTATTTCTGTAGCTGTCACGCTGATTTCACTAAAAAGCAATACTGCCCCCCATCTCTTTATTTTCCTGTTATAAAAATTACTGTGAGCAAATATGTCTCTTGTAGGCATGGACTTAAACTTTTGGAGTGAACAAGTAATTCTGGTTCACGGGAAATTATCACCTTGCCAAGGGAAGCAGATAACTACAGGAGTAAATCCTCACGGCTCGTTAAAACCACGCTGTGGGTCTAGCTGGTGACAAACCACATCTGTCAGACTGGAGATGAAAGTGGCTGTACCTTTGTCAAAGCACTGTGTAGGCTGAGGAGCTTGGTTGTTAGTATAGCTATGCTAATCTGAGAATGACGTTCAGATGGAGGCAAAGAAAGGCTGGGAAGGTGTCTGGGAACTCCCCGTGTTGTTGGCTGCAGTCTGGGAAAGTGGATGTGTTGCCGGATGCTGCTTCCCCAGCGCCTGGGACCACAGGGTGGGCAGCACTAGGGATACCTGCAAGACTTGCTTAACTTGTTTTTCTCAGGCTCCTTGGCTTTTTTTGAAGTATCAGTTTATTTGTGCTCTTCTCTAATTGACCTCTCATCACATTGAGTTTCACATCAGGTTGGTGATGGTCAAGTCACTTATTCCTTTTGTCTTTCTTTGGAGCTTGCTTTAGAGACTAGACCAAGTGGGCTGGCACCCTGGTTGAATTCACTCCGGTGGGTGATTTATTACTAATATACAGGGAAGGACCACTCTGGAGGTCCTGCTGAGATGGTACAGATGTAAATGGCATACAAAATAAAGATGGGAAATGGTAGCAATGCCTAGCAGTAAGCTGCCACCTCAGAGCAATAGTCCAATGAGGTCTGTGCCCAGGAGTTCCCTGGTTTCAGTCTTTTACTGGAGTTAAATCCAGTTTTAGCAGAAATCTTGACTGCAGCTAGTCTAGCTTTGGGCAAGAACAAGGCTGAGCTCCTTTAAATCAGTACTGAAATGGGTATCAGCTGCTGATTATCAACCAGCAAAGAAGTGAAGTGTGAGGATGAATTAACATTGTGTGTCTTTTAGGATGAATTGGCTGCTGTGTCCTGCAGCCTGGCTTCTGGAACCCCTGGGATCTGCAGTCCTGTAGGGGCTGGGAGTTGGAGTGGCAACTCTCACTCGAGTGTCAGAGGAAATTACACAGCCCTTCAAACTAAACCTTGCAAGCAGGGCTGAGGGGCTGTGAGTTATTGCTGTGATTAAGCTGATCCAGTCCTGAGGAGGCTAAAGGGTTGCTTAGCGATACTTTAGCAATGACTAACAGTGCTTTACTAGGCTTTCACTGTTTACTATGGCTTTAATACTGGCTCAGTGGGGTTTTTTTTAGTGGAACGTTCTTACTATTTTTGTAATGGTCTCCCTTCTTGAGAAACTGTCAAACTCATCACTTACAGTGACCAGGCAGCAGTTAGCAAGCATTTGATTGCTGATCATGTGTTGATTTTTTGGCCTGACCTCATTAAGTTTCTTTATCTCTACCTTCTCTTTCCCTAGCAGTCCTTAAATGAGCTACGGAGATTAGATAATTTAAGTGCTTTTCATATAAATGCCTCCTAGTCTGTTGACTTTTCCTAAACCACCCCTTGTCCATGTGGAAGCTTATTTCTGGTACTTAAAGGAGAGATGGACTGGGGAAGAGATGGTCTGAACCAGCCCAGAGCCACATCTCACAGAAAACTTTATTATGGTCTTCTGTAAAGCCCTTTAACAGGACAAGATGTATATTGTTCATTTAATGTTCTTCAGCAGCATAACTGTTAAGACAGGTCTCCTTCCTGATGTCAAGAGGCTGCTCTAATATGTAGTATATTCACATAATTTCCGTTAAAAAGTATATTGAGGGCCAAGCTCTCTATTAGCATTTTTAAATTCTGAGCTGAAAAATGCAAGCACACATCAAATAAATGGAACTTCCTTTTCTCTACTGAGGTATCTGAGTCATGGCTGTCACCATCAAAAATGTCTAGTAATATTTTGGGGAAAGGAAAACCCATTAAAGCTGAGGAGGGCATCTGGAGGAGTGCAGAGGAGCAGGAGGCGCCAGCCGGCCGGGGGCAGGTGCCGGTGCAGAGACGCTGTGTGACCCGCGGGGTTCTCAGAGGTAAGAACCTTTCGATTTGTTCTCCTCAGGGCACGTCCCTTTGCCTCTGGCCCCCTCACAAGCTTACTCGCCTAATGTCGCCATAAGCAGAAGGGACGAAAAAGGACAAAGAGGACAAGATCCTCACGATCTCCCACTTTTATATGAAGTATTCACGTGAATGGGATGTTATACACAGCTGGTCAGTTTCTCGGTCACCTGTTTCTTGTTGCCCCTCTTGCAAGATGTGAATGTGTCCTTAGCAACAAGTTAGCATTCCATTGCTCTGTTTACCACAACATGTATCTGGTTGTCCAGGAAAATGCAGCTAATATGAAGCTTTAGCTGACAGGCAAATTCACTAAAAGAGAAGCTTGTTTTGTAACAAAACCAGCACAGCCCCCCACCGCCAGGGGCATGTTTTTTTCCCCCCAGGAGTTCCGGAGGGGGACCCAGGAGTTCCGGAGGGACCCAGGATTTCTGGGGGGACAGAAATGCCATTTGTGCCGCGGTGGGTCTCAGTGTCGCCGTCCTGTGGACAAAGCGCGGTGCTGCACCCGGCCGCCCCAATGCGGTGCCGCGGCGCGCCTCAGTGCTGCCGCCCTGTGGCGAAACTCGGGTACTGCAGCGCACGGCCAGGGGGCAGAGACGCTGTTTGCCCCGAAGCAGCCAGAGGTGCCAGATAAGAAACACAAGCAGTCAGAGGTGCCAGATAAGAAAGAACCGTCAGAACCGGCAGGAGCTGCGTCTTCAGAGCTCTGTCAGCGTTGATCTTATGACTCTGATTTTGATGCGAGCCATTTTGACTTACATTGTGCTACAGTGTTCTGTTTGGCACTGCAGGCGGGTAACAAATACTTGTGCTGTACCACAGCACGAGGTGATAATATTTCGTAGATTTGTACTGCCAAAGAATTTGCAAGTATATTGCAAGGGGGGGAATTCAAGAGAAGCTGCTAAATTAATGTATAGTGTGATTAAGTTACAAAAGACAAGCCTGTCATCAGGCAGTTGACATAAGAAATGCTTTCTGGAAACGTGCAAAACGAGGGGCTATGTTTCAAGAACTCTCATGTGGAATTGCTGTGTTTCAGGGGGAGCTGTGACCGCCCCATGCTCAGCAGACCCCCAGCCCCGGTGGGGGGAGCAGCGCCGGAGCGGGAGACGCGGCACCGTCGTCCGTCCCCAGCGTGCCGGGGGGCGGCTGCCGGCCTGTGGGACGTGGCTGCGGCTGTTCGGGGCGCTGACCCCCGGGTTTGGGGGCTCTGGTATGTACGTATGTGAATGGCATTTTAAAGTAATGAGCTGCCCGCTGGGGCTGTTTTCCTTTTCTGACAGGCGATCGGGAGGGGGAGAAGGACAGAGAGAAGAGAGCTGGAAATATTAACAATGTTTTACTAATGCTACTGATAAGAATAGAGAAAATAATACAAAATATACAAAACCAATCTTGAATGTCTCAGCACCTGCAGAGCCGGCACCCGAAGCGTGGTGAGCCGGCACCCAGCCGTGGGGCTGGTTGGGCGCGTCGTTGGCGGAGCCGGCACCGACGATCTCTGGACGCGTCGAGGCGCTGCGGTGGGTTTTCCTGGAAATTCCAAGGCCCTGGTGTTTTATGATTGTAACTACTTACTTACTGTAAGACATTTAGAATGAAAACGTAAATAAGAGTAACCAGAAGAGTCTTTGGGAGTAAATAATGCCTGTCATCTACTCTAGCTGTTACTCAAAACTCTGCAGACAGTAATTATCTCCAATTGATGTAGTAAAATTTAAAAGAGTGGAATATAAATACTGGAGCACTAATTGGAAGTAATACCTGTGGAGAAAAAACCTCTAGTTTATAATAAAAAATAATGTGTGCTAGTTAATCCGGCTGGTAGTAATGTAATGATAAAAATGTTAAAGTGTAAATAAATGAAATTATTTAGGCGTGAGCAATAACTGAATTTAATTTCAGCTATTACTTCTTGGTGAACTAGGCAGCAGTTATTCCCAATCTGCATCCTAGTTTAAAAACCACATTGTTTGGAATTCCTTTGAAATGGTAAAGGCAGAAAAGTAATGTGGAGTCATTGGTAGCTCCATTTGCACAACCGTTATGAAATAAACTGCAGGCAGGCACGAATGACTGCATAGGAAACAAAGTAAGGAAGCTTTAGATTTTAAACAGTAGTAAAGTAGAAAGTAATGGGGAGTGTTTAGTATTTAAATTATAACAGAGCCATGAGATTGGAGGCAACAACGCTCAGAACCAAACGGAGTCAAAACGTTACTTTTTACTTCTCTTTAAAAAAAAAAAAAAAAAAAAAAAAGGAACCACTAAGTAGCGGCTGTTTCTAAATGGTGAGGATTCAGAATGGGCCAATCAGATCGCTCGGGAGGGCTGGAGGGGCGGAGCGCTTATAGGCGGGGAGAATGGCAATTGATGGACGTGGGCAGCCAATCAGGTTGCCGGAGGGGCGGGCGTTGGGGTGTTCGTACTGCGCCTGCCCAAAGTGCGCAGTCCTCAGTCAGGTCCGACGTGAGGCGGGCACCTGGGCGCGGACCGCGGAAGGCACATCCAATAGGAGGACGGCGCGGTGGGGTGTAAAGCAGCCAATCAGAGTGCGCCGACTCAATCCCGTTTGAACAGCTGCCTGCCTTGCAAACGCTTCCGTGGTGTCTCGGGGCGGGGGGGGGGAGGATGTGGAGCGCTCATTTTGGCCTCTCCGTCCCGTTTGCCTCGCTCTCCCTCTCTCTGTGTCACCTCGTCTGGCTCCCTGTCACTGTCTTTCTCTGATAAGCTGACCTGCTCTTTGCCCTCCTTTTTTGTGGAATCACAGGCTCATTCTGCTTGGAAAAGACACGTGCAATTTTAAATTTGGGGTTGACTTCTAGGGTTTTTTTTCCCCATTAGTGTCAATCGATGGCCCGTTGTCCTGCGGCTCAATCCCCGTTGTGTTCCGTGGAGTCTTCAATTTAGGATGTTCAGGTAAGAAAGTTTGTCCTTCCAGAAAAGGAACAGTCATTGGTAGGACTGAGAGAGGCTTTGAAGTGCACGATCGGAATTGAAGGCAGATCGCACTTGCCGTTGCTGCTGTCCGTCTTGTCTCTCACTGGTTTCCCCACGTCTCCCTAGTGTTTGGGCATGTTTTTTCCCCAAGGAGAGGCCGTGCGGGTGAGGATTGAGAGGCTTCAGAGCGGGCCAATCAGATGGCGCGGGAGGGCTGGAGGGCTGGAGGGGCGGAGCGCTGGTTGGCTGCCTAGGCAGGTCAGTTGCCACTCTGTCCGCCTATCAGGTTGCTGGAGGGGCGGGCGTTGGGGGGGGGCTCCGTACTGCGCATGCGCCCAAGAGCGAGCGCTGATAGGCGGAGAGAATGGTGACTGGCGTGTCGCCGGCAGCCAGTCAGGATGCCGAAGAGGCGGGCGTTGCGGTCTCCCTACTGCGCATGCCCCTACTGCGAGCTCTTATGGCGGCGATCGGTGGAGGGGGGGGGTAACCGGAAGGGAACGGGAACCGGGGTCGGTGCCCGGCGGGAGAGCGCGAGGGGAACGGAGCGCCGGAAGAGGCGGCAGGTGAGCGCGGCCGCGGCCACGGGGACCGTGCCGTTGGAACGGGGGGAGGGGAATGGACCGGCGCGGCGCGGAGGCGTTCGTTTCCGTTTCCCCCCGCCGAGCTGGCGAAGCTGGTGGGCGGCGTGCGACCCCGAGGGCAGGTGCGCTGAAGGCTTGCGGTCTGGAGCCGCGTCTCCCTCCGGCGCAGCGCCCGTGCCCGGTCCGGCAGTCCCTCCGGGAGCGGCGCAGCCCCCGTTAGCGGGGGCACGTTTAAAAGCGGAGCTGAGGCGCGGTTGCAGGCTCGGTGGTGGGGCGCCGCTTCGGCGGGAGCTCGGGGCGAGGCGCGGCGGGTTCCGTGTCCTGTAGGCGCGGCTTTCGTGCCGCGGCTCTCCGTGTGCTTTTTTGTTTTGTTGCGTTTGTTTTTTGGGTTTTTTTTTTCGGGATTCCCGCGACACGCGGCGCGAGCGCTCGCCCGGGGCTGCCGCGGCGGGTCTCAGTGTCGCCGCCCTGTGGCGAAACTCGGGTACTGCAGCGCACGGCCAGGGGGCAGAGACGCTGCTTGCCCCGAAGCAGCCAGAGGTGCCAGATAAGAAACAAACACAAGCACTCAGAAGTGCCAGATAAGAAAGAACCGTCAGAACCGGCAGGAGCTGCGTCTTCAGAGCTCCGTCAGCGTTGATCTTATGACTCTGATTTTGATGGCCTGTCATTTTGACTTACGTTATGCTACAGTGTTCTGTTTGGTACTGCTAGTGGGTAACAAATAATTGTGCTGTACCACAGCACGAGATGATAATATTTTGTATATTTATACTGTCAAAGAATTTGCAAGTATATTGAAAAGGGGGGAATTCAAGAGAAGCTGCCAAGTTAATATATGCTGCCATGAAGTTATAGAACTCATACCCTCATTTAACCAGCTGATGTGAGGTAAATGCTTTCTGACCCCCTGCACGCTGAGGGGATATTTTTCACCTTTTAGATCCTTCTGCATGACAAGAGGGAGACAGAAGATTAAATAACACGTTGTTTAGAAGCAGAGTTCTTAGTTTCTATTTAACTAATAGGTGTATTGTCAGTGGGAAATGAAACATTTATAACTAACATAATCAATAATTTCTTAGGCTAGATATATTGTATGTTTAAAATTCCCCAAAATTGTAATGAATATGTAGCAGTTGTGTGACTACAAGCAATGCAAGAGCATCCAGTCGTGGGAGCACTTACAGAGGACGACCCCTGGAGCTCCCCAGTGCTGATGAAAGAAACATTGCCTGCTCAGCAGTGTCATTGACTCTGCTGTCTCGCTTATTGCTCCGTTTCAGTACGAGCCCGTCCCGTGGCCTCACAGGGCTGTCTTCTGTGGCGCTGCTGCGGGGAAGGCGCGAGATGCTTTCCCGCACCAGTGGGAGTGTTTGCTTTTATACTGAGCGTGTCCTAAACAGTGTCAGTTTGTCTTAATGCCATCTGGCGTTGCTCCAGTCGCTCTGGTTTCTCAAGGCTGCCTTGCGTTTCGAGGCAGCCCATTTCCCTGGAATCCTGCGTTAGCTCAGCTGCTCTCCTGTCCCTTCTCCTGACTAGTTCCTCTGCTTTCTCCTGCTCTATTTTTTTCAGCCGCTGAACTCTAATTTGGAATTTCTGTTTTTCAGAGGCGGAGCTGTGAACGCCCGATGCTCAGCAGACCCCCCAGTCCAGGCGTCCCGTGTTCCCGGGCCGCTCCCGAGCCCCATGGTGAAGGCGGCAGGCCGGCCCTCGGCACCTCTCCGGTGGCCCGTGCGGAAGGAGCAGGCTCAGGCAGGGGTGAGCTACGGTGCTAACGGCTGCCGCTTCTTCTTTCCCTCTCCCAGAGGCCACGCTGAGGATGCGGCCGTTCGCTGCCACCCCGGGGATGCCGTCGGCTGCGCCCGCCTCGGGCTGGCGAGGCTCGTCTGGCAGCGCGTCGGGAAAAGGGACGGGGGAGCGCGTCCCGTCCGTGGACGGGTGCTGCCGCGGCTGGAGCCGGAGAGGTAAAGAGGAAGAAATGCGGGGCCGTCGGGCCGACGTCTGCTTCCTGCGGCGGGCAAGAGAGGGAGCCCCTCTCTCCGGGTGGCGAAGGGTCATTCTGCGTGGCGTGCAGCGGGCCAGGCCGTCAAGGTGCGCGGCAGGTCCGTGCGCGTATCCCGGAGCGGGACGGCTGCGTGGCGAGCGAGCCAGCGAGGCTCCGTGTCCCCGAAGCCTCGTCTCGTAGCAGCCCTGACACCCCACCGTGTTCTCCTAGGCTGAGGATGGCCGAGCGCCCCGAGGGAGGAGAGGAGGGGACAGGAGCGTCTGAGCTGTTAGAAGCCTCCTGGCAGCCACCGAAAGCGAGAGCCGCTGTGAGTCCCTGGCCCTCGGGCCTCGTCCCCGGCTTGTGTGTCCTGGTGCCTCCCTGCCCTTCCGTCTCCTTTTTCCCCACGCTTTCTCTGGCCCGTTCTTGTCCCCGCTGCGCTCTCGTCCCCGTCCCCCCGCTGCGCTCTCGTGTGCGTCCGTCCCCCCGCTGCGCTCTCGTGTGCGTCCGTCCCCCCGCTGCGCTCTCGTGTGCGTCCGTCCCCCCGCTGCGCTCTCGTGTGCGTCCGTCCCCCCGCTGCGCTCTCGTGTGCGTCCGTCCCCCCGCTGCGCTCTCGTGTGCGTCCGTCCCCCCGCTGCGCTCTCGTGTGCGTCCGTCCCCCCGCTGCGCTCTCGTGTGCGTCCGTCCCCCCGCTGCGCTCTCGTGTGCGTCCGTCCCCCCGCTGCGCTCTCGTGTGCGTCCGTCCCCCCGCTGCGCTCTCGTGTGCGTCCGTCCCCCCGCTGCGCTCTCGTGTGCGTCCGTCCCCCCGCTGCGCTCTCGTGTGCGTCCGTCCCCCCGCTGCGCTCTCGTGTGCGTCCGTCCCCGCGCTGCGCTCTCGTGTGCGTCCGTCCCCGCGCTGCGCTCTCGTGTGCGTCCGTCCCCCCGCTGCGCTCTCGTGTGCGTCCGTCCCCCCGCTGCACTCTCATCCGTGTGTGTGTCCCCCCGCTGCGCTCTCGTCTCTGTGTCCCCCCGCTCTTCTCTTCCTCTCTGTGTCTGTACGTGCTGCTCTGTCCCCCGACCTTCCTGTCTTTCTCTTTCCTTCCTCCCTCCCTTCGTCTTCTCTCTCTGTGCCTTTGTCGTGCTCAGCGTTGCTGGCTTTCTTCATTCTGTACGGCGCTGTTCCCATCCTCGAAGAAGTCCCAGCTCGTCCGGCAGTCGCTGACAGCGCGTCCGTTCAGCCGTCTGCCCACCCTGACGCGCTTGCCCCCAGACGGACCGGCTGGACACACACACGTGTACTGGGGAACTCGCACCAGCGCCGCGTTCTGGGGACGAGGGAAGGACAAACCAGAAATCAATCCTGCAAGAATCCGTCTCTAAAACACCGTAGATCAACAATGACAGTCGTAAGTCACAGAGACTCCTCATTTTCTCTCTGACTCTCACAACAGTAACAAGTCCCGAAGGATGGAAAACACCAGGATAGGCTGGGAACAACAACAAAGGTAGGTAAAAGAAGGTGAATGGGGGCTCTCAGGGCCCCAAAAGACAAGCTCAGCTGTCCTGAGAGGAGTAGATGGGAATCAGAGGAGTTCTGAGGGGATCACAGTGGGGGGCTGTCCTGGCTTTCTCTTGAATTCCCCCCTTTGCAATATACTTGCAAATTCTTTGGCAGTATAAATCTACAAAATATTATCGCCTCGTGCTGTGGTACAGCACAATTATTTGTTACCCACTAGCAGTACCAAACAGAACACTGTAGCATAATGTAAGTCAAAATGACTAGCAATCAAAATCAGAGTCATAAGATAAACGCTGACAAAGCTCTGAAGCCCCAGCTCCTGCCGGTTCTGAGGGTTCTTTCTTATCTGGCACCTCTGACTGCTTGTGTTTCTTATCTGGCACCTCTGACTGCTTGTGTTTCTCATCTGGCACCTCTGACTGCTTGTGTTTCTTATCTGGCACCTCTGGCTGCTTCGGGGCAAACAGCGTCCCTGCCCCCTGGCCGTGCGCTGCAGTACCCGAGTTTCGCCACAGGGCGGCAGCACTGAGGCGCGCCGCGGCACCGCATTGGGGCGGCCGGGTGCAGCACCGCGCTTTGTCCACAGGACGGCGACACTGAGACCCGCCGCGGCACAAATGGCATTTCTGTCCCTCCGGAACTCCCGGGTCCCTCCGGAACTCCCGGGTCCCTCCGGAACTCCCGGGTCCCCTCCGGAACTCCTGGGTCCCCTCCGGAACTCCTGGGTCCCCTCCTGAACTCCTGGGGGAAAAAAACATGCCCCTGGCGGTGGGGGGCTGTGCTGGTTTTGTTACAAAACAAGTTTCTCTTTTAGTGAATTTGCCTGTCAGCTAAAGCTTCATATTAGCTGCATTTTCCTGGAGAACCAGATACGTGTTGTGGTAAACAGAGCAATGGAATGCTAACTTGTTGCTAAGGACACATTCACATCTTGCAAGAGGGGCAACAAGAAACAGGTGACGGAGAAACTGACCGACTGTGTATAACATCCCATTCATGTGAATACTTCATATAAAAGTGGGAGATCATGAGGATCTTGTCCTCTTTGCCCTGTTTCGTCCCTTCTGCTTATGGCGACATTAGGCGAGTAAGCTTGTGAGGGGTCCAGAGGCAAAGGGACGTGCCCTGAGGAGAACAAATCGAAAGGTTCTTACCTCTGAGAAGTTGTCCTGGACTTTGGTTCCACCAGCAGCCGTCCTGTGGTCCCGGCACAGCCTGGGGATCCCTGACCCGCACCACCACAACCTTTAACAGGATACTGGGCCGTTCTAGAGCCTGAATGACAAACAGCAAGTATTTCTCTAGGACAGCTTTGATAGGGGATTGTTCTGTTTCCCTGCAGCGGACAGGGAGAAATTTCTCCTCCTCACAGTGCCACTGAACACCCTGCCCGTGATTCTTCAGGCATTTTGGGGCTGTGAGCCCCCAGCTCTCGCTGGCCTGCTCCTCCGGTAACATCATCGTCACCCCCCGAGTCCCCCCATTGATTCACTCCAAAAAAAAAGGTAGAAAAGGAAAACAGCCCCAGCGGGCAGCTCATTACTTTAAAATGCCATTCACATACGTACATACCAGAGCCACCTCCAGAGAAATCCCTGGGGCGCGCCGAGAACGTCCTCGACTCCACGCCGCCCTTGCTGCCGAGAAGATGACGAACTCGGCTGCGGCTGCAACCTGGTCGGCCAGAGAGGCAGAGGGTGTAGAAACCTGGACCTGATCCTCTTGCTAGGAGTGGGGACTTACTGTTCCCAACTTAGCCTGGCCAACCCCTGTACCAAATGCTATGAGCGCGTGAGAATAGGACGACTGAGACAGGATGTTCTCAGTTAGCACACTCATGTTAATTCTGGGTGTTATGACAGAACAAAATTGGAAAAATGTGAAATCCAAGGGCAGAAGTTATGGGTAGCAACTCACCTAGGGAAAGGTGGACTCGGTGTGGGCTCTGTCTCCTGCCCTAGGGGAGAACAGAGTATCTATTTTACACAAGCCGCTATGTGGGGCTGTTCAGATGGAGGGGGGTGCAAGATCAGTATAAGGAGGAGTTAGTTAAGAGTGCCACTCAGGAATTGAAAAGAAGGCAAGAGAAACAGAAACTGGTACCGAAAAATAGCGATCAGTATGAAGAAATAAGGAAAAAAGACAAGGGATTACAATTACCAACAGTAGGGAAAAACCTGTTTATAGGTCTTATGGAAAAGATAGCCCGGGAATTAAATGTCACATCATGCTGGATATGTGGGGGGTCTCCAACGGCAGAACGGTGGCCTTGGAGAGGAGAGAGCGTAAGCCCAGAAGGATTACTGGGATGGAACAGAACTCACGTAACTCGAGAAAAAAGACCAGAAGGATGGGTATTAAGTCACTTAATAATAGGGCAGATATGCCTGTCAAGGGATGATGGTAAACTGGATTTTACTGAATACGCTGGACAAACCCCTTGTAAGTTAGCGTTACGGGCAAATTCATCAAATACCTCTATTCCTCCCACTCGGTGGCCAGGTCCACCTAATGGATATTGGTCTGGAAATTGTAGCCTGCGCATGCCCCAAAGAGCGAGCGCTGATAGGCGGAGAACATGGTGATTGGCGTGCTGCCGGCAGCCAATGATGTTGCCGAAGAGGCGGGCATTGTGGTCTCCCTACTGCGCATGCCCCAATAGCGAGCGCTGATAGGCGGCGAGAGAGGTGATTGACGTGTCCTAGGCAGCCAACCGGGACGCGGCAAGGGGCGGGTGCTGCGGTATCCCTACTGCGCATGTCCAAACCGCGAGCGCCTTGGGGGGGGTGGGTAACCGGGAGCGAACGGGAACGGGTGTCGGGGCTGCTGCGGAGCGCTCGCTGCGGCCGGCGGGGCGGCGGGAGAGCGCGAGGGGAACGGAGCGGCGAGAGACGCGGCAGGTGAGTGCGGCCACGGGGACCGTGCCGTTGGAACGGGGGGAGCGGGATGGGCTCCGTTTCCCCCCCGCCCTTACGGCCGAGCTGGCGAAGCTGGTGGGCGGCGTGCGACCCCGAGGGCAGGTGCGCTGAAGGCTTGCGGTCTGGAGCCGCGTCTCCCTCCGGCGCAGCGCCCGTGCCCGGTCCGGCAGTCCCTCCGGGAGCGGTGCAGCCCCCGTTAGTGGGGGCGCGTTTAAAAGCGGAGCTGAGGCGCGGTTGCAGGCTCGGTGGTGGGGCGCCGCTTCGGCGGGAGCTCAGGGCGAGGCGCGGCGGGTTCCGTGTCCCGTAGGCGCGGCTTTCGTGCCGCGGCTCTCCGTGTGCTTTTTTGTTTTGTTGCGTTTGTTTTTTGGGTTTTTTTTTTCGGGATTCCCGCGACACGCGGCGCGAGCGCTCGCCCGGGGCTGCCGCGGCGGGTCTCAGTGTCGCCGCCCTGTGGCGAAACTCGGGTACTGCAGCGCACGGCCAGGGGGCAGAGACGCTGCTTGCCCCGAAGCAGCCAGAGGTGCCAGATAAGAAACACAAGCAGTCAGAGGTGCCAGATAAGAAAGAACCGTCAGAACCGGCAGGAGCTGCGGCTTCACAGCTCCATCAGCGTTGATCTTATGACTCTGATGTTGATGCTAGTCATTTTGACTTACATTATGCTACAGAGTTCTGTTTGGCACTGCTAGTGGGTAACAAATAATTGTGCTGTACCACAGCACGAGGTGATAATATTTTGTAGATTTATACTGCCAAACAATTTGCAAGTATATTGCAAAGGGGGGAATTCAAGAGAAGCTGCCAAGTTAGTGTATGCTGTGATGAAGTTATAAGAACTCATACCCTCATTAACCAGTTGATGTGAGGTAAATGCTTTCTGACCCCCTGCATGCTGAGGGGATATTTTTCACCTCTTAGATCCTTCTGCATGACAAGAGGGAGACAGAGATTAAATAACACGTTGTTTAGAAGCAGAGTGCTTAGTTTCTATTTAACTAATAGGTGTATTGTCAGTGTATTGGCCAGCGTGCCGCAGAGGAGCAGGAGGCGCCAGCCGGCCGGGGGCAGATGCCGGGTGCGTCCCCAGCTCGCCAGAGCTCCCCCTGAGCCTCCTCCCGCGGCCCTGCTCGCCCCGTGCAGCCGCCCCCAGCTGCGGCAGCTCCTGCGAACCCGTCCCGTGTTCCCGGGCCACTCCCGAGCCCCACGGTAAAGGCGGCAGGCCGGCCCTCGGCACCTCTCCGGTGGCCCGTGCGGAAGGAGCAGGCTCAGGCAGGGGTGAGCTACGGTGCTAACGGCTGCTGCTTCTTCTTTCCCGCTCCCAGATGCCATGCTGAGGATGCGGCTGTTTGCTGCCACCCCGGGGATGCCGTCGGCTGCGCCCGCCTCGGGCTGGCGAGGCTCGTCTGGCAGCGCGTCAGGAAAAGGGACGGGGGAGCGCGTCCCGTCCGTGGACGGGTGCTGCCGCGGCTGGAGCCGGAGAGGTAAAGAGGAAGAAATGCGGGGCCGTCGGGCCGACGTCTGCTTCCTGCGGCGGGCAAGAGAGGGAGCCCCTCTCTCCGGGTGGCGAAGGGTCATTCTGCGTGGCGTGCAGCGGGCCAGGCCGTCAATGTGCGCGGCAGGTCCGTGCGCGTATCCCGGAGCGGGACGGCTGCGTGGCGAGCGAGCCAGCGAGGCTCCGTGTCCCCGAAGCCTCGTCTCGTAGCAGCCCTGACACCCCACTGTGTTCTCCTAGGCTGAGGACGGCCGAGCGCCCTGAGGGAGGAGAGGAGGGGACAGGAGCATCTGAGCTGTTAGAAGCCTCCTGGCAGCCACCGAAAGCGAGAGCCGCTGTGAGTCCCTGGCCCTCGGGCCTCGTCCCCGGCTTGTGTGTCCTGGTGCCTCCCTGCCCCTCCGTCTCCTTTTTCCCCACGCTTTCTCTGGCCCGTTCTTGTCCCTGCTGTTCTCTTGTCCCCGCTGCGCTCTCGTGTCCGCGTCCGTCCCCGCTGCGCTCTCGTCCCCGCATCCGTCCCCCCGCTGCGCTCTCGTGTCCGTGTCCGTCCCCGCTGCGCTCTCGTGTCCGTGTCCGTCCCCCCGCTGCGCTCTCGTGTCCGTCCCCCCACTGCGCTCTCGTCCGTGTGCGTGTCCCCCCGCTGCGCTCTCGTCCGTGTGCGTGTCCCCCCGCTGTTCTCTTCCTCTCTGTGTCTGTACGTGCTGCTCTGTCCCCCGACCTTCCTGTCTTTCTCTTTCCTTCCTCCCTCCCTTCGTCTTCTCTCTCTTTGCCTTTGTCGTGCTCAGCGTTGCTGGCTTTCTTCCTTCTGTACGGCGCTGTTCCCATCCTCGTTCCTGTTCTGAGCCTTCGTGCTGCCCCCCGCCCCGTTTTTCTCTTTTTTTGTTGTTTTTTCCCTGCCCTCCGTCTCTCGGCGGGGCTCCTCATTCCTCTCTTTCTTCCTCCAGCCCCCTGTGCTCCCTGCGGTCTCTCTCGCTCTGCCATCGGTTTTGCCTGTTGCTCTCCCTCTTGCTTCCCGTTGATAGGAGGGACAAAAATCTTTTAGAAAACCCTCGGCATAAGGTAGCAAGACCAGGCCTAACGTAACAGAAACCTAACAGAGAAAAACTGGCTCTACAGGGACTGGAGGTGGCGCAAAGCGGGATGTCCTTGGCTCGCAGGCTGGGAAAATGGAACGTTCCACTGAATGGAGAAGGAGCTACTTGAGTAGCAGCACAAAATGACAGTGGGCGTGCTCAAGAAATGAGGTTGAGAAGCCGACAGTGGGGCGGGGGGGCACCGGGGACCGCTGGAGACCCTTGGTGGACACGCTGGCACACCAAGGATGGACTGCCAGCGAAGGGTGGGGTTATGGAAAGAGCTTCCGTCTAATGCATTAACTAAGCGCTGGGAGCAAAGGAATATCCAATAGGTAGACGTAATCAACACCAAGAAGCGTGAGTCACATGCACGCTCGATTACAGGGGCGATCCTTGAGCGTGCGGTGCGCTGTATTGAAATTGCCTACCGTTTAACACTTTCAGAACAGTGTTAGAGAGTCTTTTTTGCCGACGATTTGGTATCTCCCCGCGTCCCGTGGTTTCTCGCTGCGTCCCCGTGTCCCGCTCCCTGCCCGTGGCCGCGTTCCTCTCTGTCCCATTGACCGTGCCGGGCTTTTTTCCTCCGTCTCCGCCCCGCCGCGCCGCTTTGTTTCTTCCTCTGCCCTGTTCCTCGGTGCTCTTCCGGCCTCTTTTCCTCTGTCCCCCCCGCTGCTGTGTTCTCTGCCTTGTTTTTTCAGATACCTGTCCCTGTTTTCTCTTCTCGCTTGTGAAGAGAAGCTGCCAGGGGGCAGAGACGCTGTGTGACCCGCGGGGTTCGCAGTCAGGTCTCCGCGTGTCAGCGTCCGTCCCCCCGACGGGGGTCAGGTCCCCGTTTGTGTGCAAACAACATCCCTCCCTCGGTGCCTCCTTAGAACGTTTAATGGTGTAAATATTGCTACTGCTAACGTTGTCGGTGCGGCTTCTTTCCTCAGTGGATCTGTCTTGCAGTCGGTGGCCCACGAATGCTCGGCAACAGCAGGAGCGGATTGAAAGGACCGGCCGCTGGAGGATGCCGAAGACTCCCGGGTCACTGATGGAAGCAGCTTTGCGTAAAGCAAGGGGTACGTGAAGCCGGGCGTGCGGGGACGGCTGCCCAGCAGGTAATGGGAGCTGAACCTTTACCTCCAGGGACTTCTGCCCAGAAAGCTGAAGAACTTGCTCTCCCGCGAGAGAGCGAAGGGGGGTATCGATATTGGCCGGCACGAACAGCTCCCTGCTCAGGCTGGCCAGCAGCATTGCCGTGCCGGGGGGCAGGTGCCGGCCTGCGGGCCGGGGGCTGCGGCTGTTTGGGGCGCTGCCCCCGCTTTGTTTTCCTAGGGGAGCCCCCCCACTTTTGGGGGGTGGTGGTACGTGCACGTGTAAATGACACGATGTTCCCAGCTGCTTTGTTCTCTGCCTTGTTTTTTCAGGTGCCTGTCCCTGTGTTCTCTTCTCGCTTTTGAAGAGAAGCTGCCAAGTTAACATATGCTGCGATGAAGTTATAGAAGATGTAGCCCTCATGAACCGGTTGACGTGAGGGAAATGCTTTCTGAGCGCCTGCACGGTGAGGGGACATTTTTCGCCTTTTAGATCCTTCTGCATGAGAGGAGGGAGACGGAAGGTTAAGTAACACGTTGTTTAGAAGCTGAGAGCTTAGTTTATATTTAACTAATAATTAACAGATGTGTTGTCAGCGAGAAACCAAACGGTTATAACTAACCTCATCCAATGCAGTACAGCACGCGGCTTAGCAGCGCCGCTGACTCTGCCGTCCCGTTTCTTTCCCCGTTTCGGGCGGCGAGGCGGCCAGAGGACCCGCTCTGTGCGGCCGCAGGACCCGTGGAGTCGAGGACTCTCTCGGCGCGCCCCGGGGATTTCTGTGGAGAGACTCCTGGTCTCGGTCAGGTCGCCGCGGGGACGCGCGTGGACGGGTGAGGAGTCTTTCTTTGCTGAGAGCTGGGGCCGGGCTTTTGGTACCCGTTGTTCCGGTGCTCCGTTGCGGTGTAAAGCCAGCTCTGTATGTAGCGGTGAGGCGTACCGTAGTTCGGTTTAATTCTTGGATAGGCCTTGGTTCTGACCGTGCACTGGAACGGCAAAAACTACAGCTTTTCCTTTTTCCAGGTTCAGAGCACGTGCCTCATTTGGTTATATCTGTAAACCTTCAACATCTTAACACGAATCACAGCTGCATTTTTGACAGTTGCCACGTTTTCTTTGTATCCTCTTGATTCGTGCTTTGGCCTCAACGTTAGCTAGTACTTGCCTAGCGGCGGCCAGGTCCAGTTTGGTGTTATCTTTGAAAATCATCAATTTATACCCTGTTCCTTTTGTTGCCATTTCAGGATCTATAGGCACGGCTGAGATTTGCATGGCTTGGAGTACTGAATGTATTAACCGAATAAAGCACGGGATCATACACGGTACAAACAGCTCCCCCAAAGAAGTGATCCCACCAATGGCCGGTAAGTATAGAATTCCATTTCTGTACTGGGGCACGCGCAACTCGTTTTATCTCCTCTGCTGTTTTCATGATAGCTTCCCCATTACCATCTATTTCTAAACAACACTCAGAAGTATCCCATTTCCCACAGACACCCCCTTCTTCAGCTAAAAGATAATCTAAGGCTACCCGATTTTGGTCCACTGCAGCCCTGGTCTGAGACAATTGTCTTGCTATGAGATTCAGTGCCTCAGCTGTCCGGTTGCTTATTATTTCAACCACTGCTTGCAACCGGATAATTCGGTTTAGCATGTATATTGGGGTACGGTATCCCCAGCTTCCATCTTGGGCCCAGGTGGCTGGATCATAGTATTCAATTATCCTTTTCGCAGGCCATTCATCCTCTCTCCAAGTTTGCGTTCCTCCTCTGGGGACATTTGTTAAACCCCTCTTCTCTCTCTTTAAAGTTTCGTACAGAGGTTTCCCCAGATGACTCCCTTTTTCCTTTGGGAAAAGGAAAAATGCTGGTTGAATTATCCCTATTGTACAAGACCCTCTCCATTTAGGCATTAACTCGTTCTAAGCTCTGTTCCCACATATCCAAAATAATCCATCGGGGGCTTTCCATGGTTCGTTGACATCAGTAGAGGCAGGATTCTGCCAAGATCTCCTTAAATCCCCCATTTCCTCCAAGGGATTTGCTTTGCTTCGATTCTTCCAGCATATCGTTTCATTTCCCAGGCTACAATTTGGAGACCAATATCCATTAGGAGGACAAGATCCTCGTGATCTCCCACTTTTATATGAAGTATTCACATGAATGGGATGTTATACACAGTCGGTCAGTTTCTCGGTCACCTGTTTCTTGTTGCCCCTCTTGCAAGATGTGAATGTGTCCTTAGCAACAAGTTAGCATTCCATTGCTCTGTTTACCACAACATGTATCTGGTTGTCCAGGAAAATGCAGCTAATATGAAGCTTTAGCTGACAGGCAAATTCACTAAAAGAGAAGCTTGTTTTGTAACAAAACCAGCACAGCCCCCCACCGCCAGGGGCATGTTTTTTTCCCCCAGGAGTTCCGGAGGGGGACCCAGGAGTTCCGGAGGGGGACCCAGGAGTTCCGGAAGGGGACCCAGGAGTTCAGGAGGGACCCAGGAGTTCAGGAGGGACCCAGGATTTCTGGGGGGACAGAAATGCCATTTGTGCCGCGGCGGGTCTCAGTGTCGCCGTCCTGTGGACAAAGCGCGGTGCTGCACCCGGCCGCCCCAATGCGGTGCCGCGGCGCGCCTCAGTGCTGCCGCCCTGTGGCGAAACTCGGGTACTGCAGCGCACGGCCAGGGGGCAGAGACGCTGTTTGCCCCGAAGCAGCCAGAGGTGCCAGATAAGAAACACAAGCAGTCAGAGGTGCCAGATAAGAAAGAACCATCAGAACCGGCAGGAGCTGCGGCTTCACAGCTCCATCAGCGTTGATCTTATGAGTCTGATTTTGATGCTAGTCATTTTGACTTACATTATGCTACAGTGTTCTGTTTGGCACTGCTAGTGGGTAACAAATAATTGTGCTGTACCATAGCACGAGATGATAATATAAGGAAGATGGCTCAGCCTCAGATAGGGAAGACGTGAAAGGAAGGGTGGGCTACACTGTCTATACATGCTGGATTTTAGGAAAAATAAATTTATCACGGCCTTATTCAAATCTGACTGTCTAAAGCCAGGCATTTCTGTTCCTCAGAGCTCTGCCCCAGGGGAGCTGGTGTGCGGGAAAGTAAATTCAACTGGAGGCGGCTTAGTTTTTAAACTGCGTGATGTGCTTTTTCTGGGGTGGCATTAACCGAAGGAATTTGGGAACTCAGAAAAAAACATAAAATTTATCTGCACTGCCACTGCCTGTTGTCAGCCCAGCATTTTCATCAGGCAAGGTGAGGTCTAACCTGAGAATGGGCTGCTCACAACCAGAGACCCACGGTTCAGGGAAGCCAAAGGATTTTATCACGGGGTTGTTTTGGGAGATGTTCTGATATGTGACGGCTGTCTGCTTTTGGTCTTACACAGGAATAAATCAGTATGGCTTAATGCACCATATACCAGCAGGTCTATGTGTCAGGTGGACTTAATGGGTCTGAACAGCTTCACCTGGGACCTCACCCACAGCCTGACCACAGGCCCTGGATCCTATTTAAGCTCAGCCCAGGGCTCTCACCTGCTCTTTGAGCTCTGCTGCAGGAGTGCTGGTCTGCAGCCTTGTTGTTGCCTGTGCTCCTTGGACTGATGCTGTCGGTAGGTGTCTCCTGGATGGCACCTTGCGTATGTGTTGTGGCTTGTCTGTTCCTGTCTGCATTTGCTCCTGACTGGGTTCCTTGGGTGGCCCTGGGCCTGTTCATCCCTTGGTGGTTCTGTTTGCTGTGTCTGGGCGCTGTGGGAGCTGGGCAGAGCCCTCACTGGGGTTGCTCTTGGTTCCTTTCCCTCAGGGAGCATCTGGAGCAGTCGCTGTAATGAAGCTAAACCACCTTGTATGTTGCTTATGTGCATTGTCTTTTCAGGAAGTAAAGAAAGGAACTCTTTCTTCGTGAGCTGGGAGTTGAATTGTTTAAATTAGGGAGGAGTTCCCCCAGACCGTCGTGTTGGTGGGAGAGCATTTCTTCATCCATGTGAGTAAGAGTATATGAGCTGGCCCCATCTGCCTCAGACATCAAGCTCTATGAAAGGGCATGAATTTTTTGGGATCTTCCTCAAGCAAAGATAATATATAATGGTTTCTGACTTCTATGGTGCCTCTTTCCTGCTCTGAAATGGTAATTCTGACAAAGGCGCAATATCTGAGTATGTATTTCTGTAGCTGTCACGCTGATTTCACTAAAAAGCAATACTGCCCCCCATCTCTTTATTTTCCTGTTATAAAAATTACTGTGAGCAAATATGTCTCTTGTAGGCATGGACTTAAACTTTTGGAGTGAACAAGTAATTCTGGTTCACGGGAAATTATCACCTTGCCAAGGGAAGCAGATAACTACAGGAGTAAATCCTCACGGCTCGTTAAAACCACGCTGTGGGTCTAGCTGGTGACAAACCACATCTGTCAGACTGGAGATGAAAGTGGCTGTACCTTTGTCAAAGCACTGTGTAGGCTGAGGAGCTTGGTTGTTAGTATAGCTATGCTAATCTGAGAATGACGTTCAGATGGAGGCAAAGAAAGGCTGGGAAGGTGTCTGGGAACTCCCCGTGTTGTTGGCTGCAGTCTGGGAAAGTGGATGTGTTGCCGGATGCTGCTTCCCCAGCGCCTGGGACCACAGGGTGGGCAGCACTAGGGATACCTGCAAGACTTGCTTAACTTGTTTTTCTCAGGCTCCTTGGCTTTTTTTGAAGTATCAGTTTATTTGTGCTCTTCTCTAATTGACCTCTCATCACATTGAGTTTCACATCAGGTTGGTGATGGTCAAGTCACTTATTCCTTTTGTCTTTCTTTGGAGCTTGCTTTAGAGACTAGACCAAGTGGGCTGGCACCCTGGTTGAATTCACTCCGGTGGGTGATTTATTACTAATATACAGGGAAGGACCACTCTGGAGGTCCTGCTGAGATGGTACAGATGTAAATGGCATACAAAATAAAGATGGGAAATGGTAGCAATGCCTAGCAGTAAGCTGCCACCTCAGAGCAATAGTCCAATGAGGTCTGTGCCCAGGAGTTCCCTGGTTTCAGTCTTTTACTGGAGTTAAATCCAGTTTTAGCAGAAATCTTGACTGCAGCTAGTCTAGCTTTGGGCAAGAACAAGGCTGAGCTCCTTTAAATCAGTACTGAAATGGGTATCAGCTGCTGATTATCAACCAGCAAAGAAGTGAAGTGTGAGGATGAATTAACATTGTGTGTCTTTTAGGATGAATTGGCTGCTGTGTCCTGCAGCCTGGCTTCTGGAACCCCTGGGATCTGCAGTCCTGTAGGGGCTGGGAGTTGGAGTGGCAACTCTCACTCGAGTGTCAGAGGAAATTACACAGCCCTTCAAACTAAACCTTGCAAGCAGGGCTGAGGGGCTGTGAGTTATTGCTGTGATTAAGCTGATCCAGTCCTGAGGAGGCTAAAGGGTTGCTTAGCGATACTTTAGCAATGACTAACAGTGCTTTACTAGGCTTTCACTGTTTACTATGGCTTTAATACTGGCTCAGTGGGGTTTTTTTTAGTGGAACGTTCTTACTATTTTTGTAATGGTCTCCCTTCTTGAGAAACTGTCAAACTCATCACTTACAGTGACCAGGCAGCAGTTAGCAAGCATTTGATTGCTGATCATGTGTTGATTTTTTGGCCTGACCTCATTAAGTTTCTTTATCTCTACCTTCTCTTTCCCTAGCAGTCCTTAAATGAGCTACGGAGATTAGATAATTTAAGTGCTTTTCATATAAATGCCTCCTAGTCTGTTGACTTTTCCTAAACCACCCCTTGTCCATGTGGAAGCTTATTTCTGGTACTTAAAGGAGAGATGGACTGGGGAAGAGATGGTCTGAACCAGCCCAGAGCCACATCTCACAGAAAACTTTATTATGGTCTTCTGTAAAGCCCTTTAACAGGACAAGATGTATATTGTTCATTTAATGTTCTTCAGCAGCATAACTGTTAAGACAGGTCTCCTTCCTGATGTCAAGAGGCTGCTCTAATATGTAGTATATTCACATAATTTCCGTTAAAAAGTATATTGAGGGCCAAGCTCTCTATTAGCATTTTTAAATTCTGAGCTGAAAAATGCAAGCACACATCAAATAAATGGAACTTCCTTTTCTCTACTGAGGTATCTGAGTCATGGCTGTCACCATCAAAAATGTCTAGTAATATTTTGGGGAAAGGAAAACCCATTAAAGCTGAGGAGGGCATCTGGAGGAGTGCAGAGGAGCAGGAGGCGCCAGCCGGCCGGGGGCAGGTGCCGGTGCAGAGACGCTGTGTGACCCGCGGGGTTCTCAGAGGTAAGAACCTTTCGATTTGTTCTCCTCAGGGCACGTCCCTTTGCCTCTGGCCCCCTCACAAGCTTACTCGCCTAATGTCGCCATAAGCAGAAGGGACGAAAAAGGACAAAGAGGACAAGATCCTCACGATCTCCCACTTTTATATGAAGTATTCACGTGAATGGGATGTTATACACAGCTGGTCAGTTTCTCGGTCACCTGTTTCTTGTTGCCCCTCTTGCAAGATGTGAATGTGTCCTTAGCAACAAGTTAGCATTCCATTGCTCTGTTTACCACAACATGTATCTGGTTGTCCAGGAAAATGCAGCTAATATGAAGCTTTAGCTGACAGGCAAATTCACTAAAAGAGAAGCTTGTTTTGTAACAAAACCAGCACAGCCCCCCACCGCCAGGGGCATGTTTTTTTCCCCCCAGGAGTTCCGGAGGGGGACCCAGGAGTTCCGGAGGGACCCGGGAGTTCCGGAGGGACAGAAATGCCATTTGTGCCGCGGCGGGTCTCAGTGTCGCCGTCCTGTGGACAAAGCGCGGTGCTGCACCCGGCCGCCCCAATGCGGTGCCGCGGCGCGCCTCAGTGCTGCCGCCCTGTGGCGAAACTCGGGTACTGCAGCGCACGGCCAGGGGGCAGAGACGCTGTTTGCCCCGAAGCAGCCAGAGGTGCCAGATAAGAAACACAAGCAGTCAGAGGTGCCAGATAAGAAAGAACCGTCAGAACCGGCAGGAGCTGCGTCTTCAGAGCTCTGTCAGCGTTGATCTTATGACTCTGATTTTGATGCGAGCCATTTTGACTTACATTGTGCTACAGTGTTCTGTTTGGCACTGCAGGCGGGTAACAAATACTTGTGCTGTACCACAGCACGAGGTGATAATATTTCGTAGATTTGTACTGCCAAAGAATTTGCAAGTATATTGCAAGGGGGGGAATTCAAGAGAAGCTGCTAAATTAATGTATAGTGTGATTAAGTTACAAAAGACAAGCCTGTCATCAGGCAGTTGACATAAGAAATGCTTTCTGGAAACGTGCAAAACGAGGGGCTATGTTTCAAGAACTCTCATGTGGAATTGCTGTGTTTCAGGGGGAGCTGTGACCGCCCCATGCTCAGCAGACCCCCAGCCCCGGTGGGGGGAGCAGCGCCGGAGCGGGAGACGCGGCACCGTCGTCCGTCCCCAGCGTGCCGGGGGGCGGCTGCCGGCCTGTGGGACGTGGCTGCGGCTGTTCGGGGCGCTGACCCCCGGGTTTGGGGGCTCTGGTATGTACGTATGTGAATGGCATTTTAAAGTAATGAGCTGCCCGCTGGGGCTGTTTTCCTTTTCTGACAGGCGATCGGGAGGGGGAGAAGGACAGAGAGAAGAGAGCTGGAAATATTAACAATGTTTTACTAATGCTACTGATAAGAATAGAGAAAATAATACAAAATATACAAAACCAATCTTGAATGTCTCAGCACCTGCAGAGCCGGCACCCGAAGCGTGGTGAGCCGGCACCCAGCCGTGGGGCTGGTTGGGCGCGTCGTTGGCGGAGCCGGCACCGACGATCTCTGGACGCGTCGAGGCGCTGCGGTGGGTTTTCCTGGAAATTCCAAGGCCCTGGTGTTTTATGATTGTAACTACTTACTTACTGTAAGACATTTAGAATGAAAACGTAAATAAGAGTAACCAGAAGAGTCTTTGGGAGTAAATAATGCCTGTCATCTACTCTAGCTGTTACTCAAAACTCTGCAGACAGTAATTATCTCCAATTGATGTAGTAAAATTTAAAAGAGTGGAATATAAATACTGGAGCACTAATTGGAAGTAATACCTGTGGAGAAAAAACCTCTAGTTTATAATAAAAAATAATGTGTGCTAGTTAATCCGGCTGGTAGTAATGTAATGATAAAAATGTTAAAGTGTAAATAAATGAAATTATTTAGGCGTGAGCAATAACTGAATTTAATTTCAGCTATTACTTCTTGGTGAACTAGGCAGCAGTTATTCCCAATCTGCATCCTAGTTTAAAAACCACATTGTTTGGAATTCCTTTGAAATGGTAAAGGCAGAAAAGTAATGTGGAGTCATTGGTAGCTCCATTTGCACAACCGTTATGAAATAAACTGCAGGCAGGCACGAATGACTGCATAGGAAACAAAGTAAGGAAGCTTTAGATTTTAAACAGTAGTAAAGTAGAAAGTAATGGGGAGTGTTTAGTATTTAAATTATAACAGAGCCATGAGATTGGAGGCAACAACGCTCAGAACCAAACGGAGTCAAAACGTTACTTTTTACTTCTCTTTAAAAAAAAAAAAAAAAAAAAAAAAGGAACCACTAAGTAGCGGCTGTTTCTAAATGGTGAGGATTCAGAATGGGCCAATCAGATCGCTCGGGAGGGCTGGAGGGGCGGAGCGCTTATAGGCGGGGAGAATGGCAATTGATGGACGTGGGCAGCCAATCAGGTTGCCGGAGGGGCGGGCGTTGGGGTGTTCGTACTGCGCCTGCCCAAAGTGCGCAGTCCTCAGTCAGGTCCGACGTGAGGCGGGCACCTGGGCGCGGACCGCGGAAGGCACATCCAATAGGAGGACGGCGCGGTGGGGTGTAAAGCAGCCAATCAGAGTGCGCCGACTCAATCCCGTTTGAACAGCTGCCTGCCTTGCAAACGCTTCCGTGGTGTCTCGGGGCGGGGGGGGGGAGGATGTGGAGCGCTCATTTTGGCCTCTCCGTCCCGTTTGCCTCGCTCTCCCTCTCTCTGTGTCACCTCGTCTGGCTCCCTGTCACTGTCTTTCTCTGATAAGCTGACCTGCTCTTTGCCCTCCTTTTTTGTGGAATCACAGGCTCATTCTGCTTGGAAAAG
Source organism: Streptopelia decaocto (assembly GCF_964273445.1). Taxonomy (NCBI): domain Eukaryota; kingdom Metazoa; phylum Chordata; class Aves; order Columbiformes; family Columbidae; genus Streptopelia; species Streptopelia decaocto. The sequence goes on along the minus strand of NC_138659.1, from coordinate 149,262 downwards.
ACACGTGCAATTTTAAATTTGGGGTTGACTTCTAGGGTTTTTTTTCCCCATTAGTGTCAATCGATGGCCCGTTGTCCTGCGGCTCAATCCCCGTTGTGTTCCGTGGAGTCTTCAATTTAGGATGTTCAGGTAAGAAAGTTTGTCCTTCCAGAAAAGGAACAGTCATTGGTAGGACTGAGAGAGGCTTTGAAGTGCACGATCGGAATTGAAGGCAGATCGCACTTGCCGTTGCTGCTGTCCGTCTTGTCTCTCACTGGTTTCCCCACGTCTCCCTAGTGTTTGGGCATGTTTTTTCCCCAAGGAGAGGCCGTGCGGGTGAGGGTTGAGAGGCTTCAGAGCGGGCCAATCAGATGGCGCGGGAGGGCTGGAGGGCTGGAGGGGCGGAGCGCTGGTTGGCTGCCTAGGCAGGTCAGTTGCCACTCTGTCCGCCTATCAGGTTGCTGGAGGGGCGGGCGTTGGGGGGGGCTCCGTACTGCGCATGCGCCCAAGAGCGAGCGCTGATAGGCGGAGAGAATGGTGACTGGCGTGTCGCCGGCAGCCAGTCAGGATGCCGAAGAGGCGGGCGTTGCGGTCTCCCTACTGCGCATGCCCCTACTGCGAGCTCTTATGGCGGCGATCGGTGGAGGGGGGGGGTAACCGGAAGGGAACGGGAACCGGGGTCGGTGCCCGGCGGGAGAGCGCGAGGGGAACGGAGCGCCGGAAGAGGCGGCAGGTGAGCGCGGCCGCGGCCACGGGGACCGTGCCGTTGGAACGGGGGGAGGGGAATGGACCGGCGCGGCGCGGAGGCGTTCGTTTCCGTTTCCCCCCGCCGAGCTGGCGAAGCTGGTGGGCGGCGTGCGACCCCGAGGGCAGGTGCGCTGAAGGCTTGCGGTCTGGAGCCGCGTCTCCCTCCGGCGCAGCGCCCGTGCCCGGTCCGGCAGTCCCTCCGGGAGCGGCGCAGCCCCCGTTAGTGGGGGCGCGTTTAAAAGCGGAGCTGAGGCGCGGTTGCAGGCTCGGTGGTGGGGCGCCGCTTCGGCGGGAGCTCGGGGCGAGGCGCGGCGGGTTCCGTGTCCTGTAGGCGCGGCTTTCGTGCCGCGGCTCTCCGTGTGCTTTTTTGTTTTGTTGCGTTTGTTTTTTGGGTTTTTTTTTTCGGGATTCCCGCGACACGCGGCGCGAGCGCTCGCCCGGGGCTGCCGCGGCGGGTCTCAGTGTCGCCGCCCTGTGGCGAAACTCGGGTACTGCAGCGCACGGCCAGGGGGCAGAGACGCTGCTTGCCCCGAAGCAGCCAGAGGTGCCAGATAAGAAACAAACACAAGCACTCAGAAGTGCCAGATAAGAAAGAACCGTCAGAACCGGCAGGAGCTGCGTCTTCAGAGCTCCGTCAGCGTTGATCTTATGACTCTGATTTTGATGGCCTGTCATTTTGACTTACGTTATGCTACAGTGTTCTGTTTGGTACTGCTAGTGGGTAACAAATAATTGTGCTGTACCACAGCACGAGATGATAATATTTTGTATATTTATACTGTCAAAGAATTTGCAAGTATATTGAAAAGGGGGGAATTCAAGAGAAGCTGCCAAGTTAATATATGCTGCCATGAAGTTATAGAACTCATACCCTCATTTAACCAGCTGATGTGAGGTAAATGCTTTCTGACCCCCTGCACGCTGAGGGGATATTTTTCACCTTTTAGATCCTTCTGCATGACAAGAGGGAGACAGAAGATTAAATAACACGTTGTTTAGAAGCAGAGTTCTTAGTTTCTATTTAACTAATAGGTGTATTGTCAGTGGGAAATGAAACATTTATAACTAACATAATCAATAATTTCTTAGGCTAGATATATTGTATGTTTAAAATTCCCCAAAATTGTAATGAATATGTAGCAGTTGTGTGACTACAAGCAATGCAAGAGCATCCAGTCGTGGGAGCACTTACAGAGGACGACCCCTGGAGCTCCCCAGTGCTGATGAAAGAAACATTGCCTGCTCAGCAGTGTCATTGACTCTGCTGTCTCGCTTATTGCTCCGTTTCAGTACGAGCCCGTCCCGTGGCCTCACAGGGCTGTCTTCTGTGGCGCTGCTGCGGGGAAGGCGCGAGATGCTTTCCCGCACCAGTGGGAGTGTTTGCTTTTATACTGAGCGTGTCCTAAACAGTGTCAGTTTGTCTTAATGCCATCTGGCGTTGCTCCAGTCGCTCTGGTTTCTCAAGGCTGCCTTGCGTTTCGAGGCAGCCCATTTCCCTGGAATCCTGCGTTAGCTCAGCTGCTCTCCTGTCCCTTCTCCTGACTAGTTCCTCTGCTTTCTCCTGCTCTATTTTTTTCAGCCGCTGAACTCTAATTTGGAATTTCTGTTTTTCAGAGGCGGAGCTGTGAACGCCCGATGCTCAGCAGACCCCCCAGTCCAGGCGTCCCGTGTTCCCGGGCCGCTCCCGAGCCCCATGGTGAAGGCGGCAGGCCGGCCCTCGGCACCTCTCCGGTGGCCCGTGCGGAAGGAGCAGGCTCAGGCAGGGGTGAGCTACGGTGCTAACGGCTGCCGCTTCTTCTTTCCCTCTCCCAGAGGCCACGCTGAGGATGCGGCCGTTCGCTGCCACCCCGGGGATGCCGTCGGCTGCGCCCGCCTCGGGCTGGCGAGGCTCGTCTGGCAGCGCGTCGGGAAAAGGGACGGGGGAGCGCGTCCCGTCCGTGGACGGGTGCTGCCGCGGCTGGAGCCGGAGAGGTAAAGAGGAAGAAATGCGGGGCTGTTGGCCCGACGTCTGCTTCCTGCGGCGGGCAAGAGAGGGAGCCCCTCTCTCCGGGTGGCGAAGGGTCATTCTGCGTGGCGTGCAGCGGGCCAGGCCGTCAAGGTGCGCGGCAGGTCCGTGCGCGTATCCCGGAGCGGGACGGCTGCGTGGCGAGCGAGCCAGCGAGGCTCCGTGTCCCCGAAGCCTCGTCTCGTAGCAGCCCTGACACCCCACCATGTTCTCCTAGGCTGAGGATGGCCGAGCGCCCCGAGGGAGGAGAGGAGGGGACAGGAGCGTCTGAGCTGTTAGAAGCCTCCTGGCAGCCACCGAAAGCGAGAGCCGCTGTGAGTCCCTGGCCCTCGGGCCTCGTCCCCGGCTTGTGTGTCCTGGTGCCTCCCTGCCCTTCCGTCTCCTTTTTCCCCACGCTTTCTCTGGCCCGTTCTTGTCCCCGCTGCGCTCTCGTGTGCGTCCGTCCCCGCGCTGCGCTCTCGTGTGCGTCCGTCCCCGCGCTGCGCTCTCGTGTGCGTCCGTCCCCGCGCTGCGCTCTCGTGTGCGTCCGTCCCCCCGCTGCGCTCTCGTGTCCGTGTCCGTCCCCCCGCTGCACTCTCGTGTCCGTGTCCGTCCCCCCGCTGCACTCTCGTCCGTGTGTGTGTCCCCCCGCTGCGCTCTCGTCTCTGTGGCCCCCTGCTGTTCTCTTCCTCTCTGTGTCTGTACGTGCTGCTCTGTCCCCCGACCTTCCTGTCTTTCTCTTTCCTTCCTCCCTCCCTTCGTCTTCTCTCTCTGTGCCTTTGTCGTGCTCAGCGTTGCTGGCTTTCTTCCTTCTGTACGGCGCTGTTCCCGTCCTCGTTCCTGTTCTGAGCCTTCGTGCTGCCCCCCGCCCCGTTTTTCTCTTTTTTTGTTGTTTTTTCCCTGCCCTCCGTCTCTCGGCGGGGCTCCTCATTCCTCTCTTTCTTCCTCCAGCCCCCTGTGCTCCCTGCGGTCTCTCTCGCTCTGCCATCGGTTTTGCCTGTTGCTCTCCCTCTTGCTTCCCGTTGATAGGAGGGACAAAAATCTTTTAGAAAACCCTCGGCATAAGGTAGCAAGACCAGGCCTAACGTAACAGAAACCTAACAGAGAAAAACTGGCTCTACAGGGACTGGAGGTGGCGCAAAGCGGGATGTCCTTGGCTCGCAGGCTGGGAAAATGGAACGTTCCACTGAATGGAGAAGGAGCTACTTGAGTAGCAGCACAAAATGACAGTGGGCGTGCTCAAGAAATGAGGTTGAGAAGCCGACAGTGGGGCGGGGGGGCACCGGGGACCGCTGGAGACCCTTGGTGGACACGCTGGCACACCAAGGATGGACTGCCAGCGAAGGGTGGGGTTATGGAAAGAGCTTCCGTCTAATGCATTAACTAAGCGCTGGGAGCAAAGGAATATCCAATAGGTAGACGTAATCAACACCAAGAAGCGTGAGTCACATGCACGCTCGATTACAGGGGCGATCCTTGAGCGTGCGGTGCGCTGTATTGAAATTGCCTACCGTTTAACACTTTCAGAACAGTGTTAGAGTCTTTTTTGCCGACGATTTGGTATCTCCCCGCGTCCCGTGGTTTCTCGCTGCGTCCCCGTGTCCCGCTCCCTGCCCGTGGCCGCGTTCCTCTCTGTCCCATTGACCGTGCCGGGCTTTTTTCCTCCGTCTCCGCCCCGCCGCGCCGCTTTGTTTCTTCCTCTGCCCTGTTCCTCGGTGCTCTTCCGGCCTCTTTTCCTCTGTCCCCCCCGCTGCTGTGTTCTCTGCCTTGTTTTTTCAGATACCTGTCCCTGTTTTCTCTTCTCGCTTGTGAAGAGAAGCTGCCAGGGGGCAGAGACGCTGTGTGACCCGCGGGGTTCGCAGTCAGGTCTCCGCGTGTCAGCGTCCGTCCCCCCGACGGGGGTCAGGTCCCCGTTTGTGTGCAAACAACATCCCTCCCTCGGTGCCTCCTTAGAACGTTTAATGGTGTAAATATTGCTACTGCTAACGTTGTCGGTGCGGCTTCTTTCCTCAGTGGATCTGTCTTGCAGTCGGTGGCCCACGAATGCTCGGCAACAGCAGGAGCGGATTGAAAGGACCGGCCGCTGGAGGATGCCGAAGACTCCCGGGTCACTGATGGAAGCAGCTTTGCGTAAAGCAAGGGGTACGTGAAGCCGGGCGTGCGGGGACGGCTGCCCAGCAGGTAATGGGAGCTGAACCTTTACCTCCAGGGACTTCTGCCCAGAAAGCTGAAGAACTTGCTCTCCCGCGAGAGAGCGAAGGGGGGTATCGATATTGGCCGGCACGAACAGCTCCCTGCTCAGGCTGGCCAGCAGCATTGCCGTGCCGGGGGGCAGGTGCCGGCCTGCGGGCCGGGGGCTGCGGCTGTTTGGGGCGCTGCCCCCGCTTTGTTTTCCTAGGGGAGCCCCCCCACTTTTGGGGGGTGGTGGTACGTGCACGTGTAAATGACACGATGTTCCCAGCTGCTTTGTTCTCTGCCTTGTTTTTTCAGGTGCCTGTCCCTGTGTTCTCTTCTCGCTTTTGAAGAGAAGCTGCCAAGTTAACATATGCTGCGATGAAGTTATAGAAGATGTAGCCCTCATGAACCGGTTGACGTGAGGGAAATGCTTTCTGAGCGCCTGCACGGTGAGGGGACATTTTTCGCCTTTTAGATCCTTCTGCATGAGAGGAGGGAGACGGAAGGTTAAGTAACACGTTGTTTAGAAGCTGAGAGCTTAGTTTATATTTAACTAATAATTAACAGATGTGTTGTCAGCGAGAAACCAAACGGTTATAACTAACCTCATCCAATGCAGTACAGCACGCGGCTTAGCAGCGCCGCTGACTCTGCCGTCCCGTTTCTTTCCCCGTTTCGGGCGGCGAGGCGGCCAGAGGACCCGCTCTGTGCGGCCGCAGGACCCGTGGAGTCGAGGACTCTCTCGGCGCGCCCCGGGGATTTCTGTGGAGAGACTCCTGGTCTCGGTCAGGTCGCCGCGGGGACGCGCGAGGACGGGTGAGGAGTCTTTCTTTGCTGAGAGCTGGGGCCGGGCTTTTGGTACCCGTTGTTCCGGTGCTCCGTTGCGGTGTAAAGCCAGCTCTGTATGTAGCGGTGAGGCGTACCGTAGTTCGGTTTAATTCTTGGATAGGCCTTGGTTCTGACCGTGCACTGGAACGGCAAAAACTACAGCTTTTCCTTTTTCCAGGTTCAGAGCACGTGCCTCATTTGGTTATATCTGTAAACCTTCAACATCTTAACACGAATCACAGCTGCATTTTTGACAGTTGCCACGTTTTCTTTGTATCCTCTTGATTCGTGCTTTGGCCTCAACGTTAGCTAGTACTTGCCTAGCGGCGGCCAGGTCCAGTTTGGTGTTATCTTTGAAAATCATCAATTTATACCCTGTTCCTTTTGTTGCCATTTCAGGATCTATAGGCACGGCTGAGATTTGCATGGCTTGGAGTACTGAATGTATTAACCGAATAAAGCACGGGATCATACACGGTACAAACAGCTCCCCCAAAGAAGTGATCCCACCAATGGCCGGTAAGTATAGAATTCCATTTCTGTACTGGGACACGCGCAACTCGTTTTATCTCCTCTGCTGTTTTCATGATAGCTTCCCCATTACCATCTATTTCTAAACAACACTCAGAAGTATCCCATTTCCCACAGACACCCCCTTCTTCAGCTAAAAGATAATCTAAGGCTACCCGATTTTGGTCCACTGCAGCCCTGGTCTGAGACAATTGTCTCGCTATGAGATTCAGTGCCTCAGCTGTCCGGTTGCTTATTATTTCAACCACTGCTTGCAACCGGATAATTCGGTTTAGCATGTATATTGGGGTACGGTATCCCCAGCTTCCATCTTGGGCCCAGGTGGCTGGATCATAGTATTCAATTATCCTTTTCGCAGGCCATTCATCCTCTCTCCAAGTTTGCGTTCCTCCTCTGGGGACATTTGTTAAACCCCTCTTCTCTCTCTTTAAAGTTTCGTACAGAGGTTTCCCCAGATGACTCCCTTTTTCCTTTGGGAAAAGGAAAAATGCTGGTTGAATTATCCCTATTGTACAAGACCCTCTCCATTTAGGCATTAACTCGTTCTAAGCTCTGTTCCCACATATCCAAAATAATCCATCGGGGGCTTTCCATGGTTCGTTGACATCAGTAGAGGCAGGATTCTGCCAAGATCTCCTTAAATCCCCCATTTCCTCCAAGGGATTTGCTTTGCTTCGATTCTTCCAGCATATCGTTTCATTTCCCAGGCTACAATTTGGAGACCAATATCCATTAGGAGGACAAGATCCTCGTGATCTCCCACTTTTATATGAAGTATTCACATGAATGGGATGTTATACACAGTCGGTCAGTTTCTCGGTCACCTGTTTCTTGTTGCCCCTCTTGCAAGATGTGAATGTGTCCTTAGCAACAAGTTAGCATTCCATTGCTCTGTTTACCACAACATGTATCTGGTTGTCCAGGAAAATGCAGCTAATATGAAGCTTTAGCTGACAGGCAAATTCACTAAAAGAGAAGCTTGTTTTGTAACAAAACCAGCACAGCCCCCCACCGCCAGGGGCATGTTTTTTTCCCCCAGGAGTTCCGGAGGGGGACCCAGGAGTTCCGGAGGGGGACCCAGGAGTTCCGGAAGGGGACCCAGGAGTTCAGGAGGGACCCAGGAGTTCAGGAGGGACCCAGGATTTCTGGGGGGACAGAAATGCCATTTGTGCCGCGGCGGGTCTCAGTGTCGCCGTCCTGTGGACAAAGCGCGGTGCTGCACCCGGCCGCCCCAATGCGGTGCCGCGGCGCGCCTCAGTGCTGCCGCCCTGTGGCGAAACTCGGGTACTGCAGCGCACGGCCAGGGGGCAGAGACGCTGTTTGCCCCGAAGCAGCCAGAGGTGCCAGATAAGAAACACAAGCAGTCAGAGGTGCCAGATAAGAAAGAACCATCAGAACCGGCAGGAGCTGCGGCTTCACAGCTCCATCAGCGTTGATCTTATGAGTCTGATTTTGATGCTAGTCATTTTGACTTACATTATGCTACAGTGTTCTGTTTGGCACTGCTAGTGGGTAACAAATAATTGTGCTGTACCATAGCACGAGATGATAATATAAGGAAGATGGCTCAGCCTCAGATAGGGAAGACGTGAAAGGAAGGGTGGGCTACACTGTCTATACATGCTGGATTTTAGGAAAAATAAATTTATCACGGCCTTATTCAAATCTGACTGTCTAAAGCCAGGCATTTCTGTTCCTCAGAGCTCTGCCCCAGGGGAGCTGGTGTGCGGGAAAGTAAATTCAACTGGAGGCGGCTTAGTTTTTAAACTGCGTGATGTGCTTTTTCTGGGGTGGCATTAACCGAAGGAATTTGGGAACTCAGAAAAAAACATAAAATTTATCTGCACTGCCACTGCCTGTTGTCAGCCCAGCATTTTCATCAGGCAAGGTGAGGTCTAACCTGAGAATGGGCTGCTCACAACCAGAGACCCACGGTTCAGGGAAGCCAAAGGATTTTATCACGGGGTTGTTTTGGGAGATGTTCTGATATGTGACGGCTGTCTGCTTTTGGTCTTACACAGGAATAAATCAGTATGGCTTAATGCACCATATACCAGCAGGTCTATGTGTCAGGTGGACTTAATGGGTCTGAACAGCTTCACCTGGGACCTCACCCACAGCCTGACCACAGGCCCTGGATCCTATTTAAGCTCAGCCCAGGGCTCTCACCTGCTCTTTGAGCTCTGCTGCAGGAGTGCTGGTCTGCAGCCTTGTTGTTGCCTGTGCTCCTTGGACTGATGCTGTCGGTAGGTGTCTCCTGGATGGCACCTTGCGTATGTGTTGTGGCTTGTCTGTTCCTGTCTGCATTTGCTCCTGACTGGGTTCCTTGGGTGGCCCTGGGCCTGTTCATCCCTTGGTGGTTCTGTTTGCTGTGTCTGGGCGCTGTGGGAGCTGGGCAGAGCCCTCACTGGGGTTGCTCTTGGTTCCTTTCCCTCAGGGAGCATCTGGAGCAGTCGCTGTAATGAAGCTAAACCACCTTGTATGTTGCTTATGTGCATTGTCTTTTCAGGAAGTAAAGAAAGGAACTCTTTCTTCGTGAGCTGGGAGTTGAATTGTTTAAATTAGGGAGGAGTTCCCCCAGACCGTCGTGTTGGTGGGAGAGCATTTCTTCATCCATGTGAGTAAGAGTATATGAGCTGGCCCCATCTGCCTCAGACATCAAGCTCTATGAAAGGGCATGAATTTTTTGGGATCTTCCTCAAGCAAAGATAATATATAATGGTTTCTGACTTCTATGGTGCCTCTTTCCTGCTCTGAAATGGTAATTCTGACAAAGGCGCAATATCTGAGTATGTATTTCTGTAGCTGTCACGCTGATTTCACTAAAAAGCAATACTGCCCCCCATCTCTTTATTTTCCTGTTATAAAAATTACTGTGAGCAAATATGTCTCTTGTAGGCATGGACTTAAACTTTTGGAGTGAACAAGTAATTCTGGTTCACGGGAAATTATCACCTTGCCAAGGGAAGCAGATAACTACAGGAGTAAATCCTCACGGCTCGTTAAAACCACGCTGTGGGTCTAGCTGGTGACAAACCACATCTGTCAGACTGGAGATGAAAGTGGCTGTACCTTTGTCAAAGCACTGTGTAGGCTGAGGAGCTTGGTTGTTAGTATAGCTATGCTAATCTGAGAATGACGTTCAGATGGAGGCAAAGAAAGGCTGGGAAGGTGTCTGTGAACTCCCCGTGTTGTTGGCTGCAGTCTGGGAAAGTGGATGTGTTGCCGGATGCTGCTTCCCCAGCGCCTGGGACCACAGGGTGGGCAGCACTAGGGAAGACCTGCAAGACTTGCTTAACTTGTTTTTCTCAGGCTCCTTGGCTTTTTTTGAAGTATCAGTTTATTTGTGCTCTTCTCTAATTGACCTCTCATCACATTGAGTTTCACATCAGGTTGGTGATGGTCAAGTCACTTATTCCTTTTGTCTTTCTTTGGAGCTTGCTTTAGAGACTAGACCAAGTGGGCTGGCACCCTGGTTGAATTCACTCTGGTGGGTGATTTATTACTAATATACAGGGAAGGACCACTCTGGAGGTCCTGCTGAGATGGTACAGATGTAAATGGCATACAAAATAAAGATGGGAAATGGTAGCAATGCCTAGCAGTAAGCTGCCACCTCAGAGCAATAGTCCAATGAGGTCTGTGCCCAGGAGTTCCCTGGTTTCAGTCTTTTACTGGAGTTAAATACAGTTTTAGCAGAAATCTTGACTGCAGCTAGTCTAGCTTTGGGCAAGAACAAGGCTGAGCTCCTTTAAATCAGTACTGAAATGGGTATCAGCTGCTGATTATCAACCAGCAAAGAAGTGAAGTGTGAGGATGAATTAACATTGTGTGTCTTTTAGGATGAATTGGCTGCTGTGTCCTGCAGCCTGGCTTCTGGAACCCCTGGGATCTGCAGTCCTGTAGGGGCTGGGAGTTGGAGTGGCAACTCTCACTCGAGTGTCAGAGGAAATTACACAGCCCTTCAAACTAAACCTTGCAAGCAGGGCTGAGGGGCTGTGAGTTATTGCTGTGATTAAGCTGATCCAGTCCTGAGGAGGCTAAAGGGTTGCTTAGCGATACTTTAGCAATGACTAACAGTGCTTTACTAGGCTTTCACTGTTTACTATGGCTTTAATACTGGCTCAGTGGGGTTTTTTTTAGTGGAACGTTCTTACTATTTTTGTAATGGTCTCCCTTCTTGAGAAACTGTCAAACTCATCACTTACAGTGACCAGGCAGCAGTTAGCAAGCATTTGATTGCTGATCATGTGTTGATTTTTTGGCCTGACCTCATTAAGTTTCTTTATCTCTACCTTCTCTTTCCCTAGCAGTCCTTAAATGAGCTACAGAGATTAGATAATTTAAGTGCTTTTCATATAAATGCCTCCTAGTCTGTTGACTTTTCCTAAACCACCCCTTGTCCATGTGGAAGCTTATTTCTGGTACTTAAAGGAGAGATGGACTGGGGAAGAGATGGTCTGAACCAGCCCAGAGCCACATCTCACAGAAAACTTTATTATGGTCTTCTGTAAAGCCCTTTAACAGGACAAGATGTATATTGTTCATTTAATGTTCTTCAGCAGCATAACTGTTAAGACAGGTCTCCTTCCTGATGTCAAGAGGCTGCTCTAATATGTAGTATATTCACATAATTTCCGTTAAAAAGTATATTGAGGGCCAAGCTCTCTATTAGCATTTTTAAATTCTGAGCTGAAAAATGCAAGCACACATCAAATAAATGGAACTTCCTTTTCTCTACTGAGGTATCTGAGTCATGGCTGTCACCATCAAAAATGTCTAGTAATATTTTGGGGAAAGGAAAACCCATTAAAGCTGAGGAGGGCATCTGGAGGAGTGCAGAGGAGCAGGAGGCGCCAGCCGGCCGGGGGCAGGTGCCGGTGCAGAGACGCTGTGTGACCCGCGGGGTTCTCAGAGGTAAGAACCTTTCGATTTGTTCTCCTCAGGGCACGTCCCTTTGCCTCTGGCCCCCTCACAAGCTTACTCGCCTAATGTCGCCATAAGCAGAAGGGACGAAAAAGGACAAAGAGGACAAGATCCTCACGATCTCCCACTTTTATATGAAGTATTCACGTGAATGGGATGTTATACACAGCTGGTCAGTTTCTCGGTCACCTGTTTCTTGTTGCCCCTCTTGCAAGATGTGAATGTGTCCTTAGCAACAAGTTAGCATTCCATTGCTCTGTTTACCACAACATGTATCTGGTTGTCCAGGAAAATGCAGCTAATATGAAGCTTTAGCTGACAGGCAAATTCACTAAAAGAGAAGCTTGTTTTGTAACAAAACCAGCACAGCCCCCCACCGCCAGGGGCATGTTTTTTTCCCCCCAGGAGTTCCGGAGGGGGACCCAGGAGTTCCGGAGGGACCCAGGATTTCTGGGGGGACAGAAATGCCATTTGTGCCGCGGCGGGTCTCAGTGTCGCCGTCCTGTGGACAAAGCGCGGTGCTGCACCCGGCCGCCCCAATGCGGTGCCGCGGCGCGCCTCAGTGCTGCCGCCCTGTGGCGAAACTCGGGTACTGCAGCGCACGGCCAGGGGGCAGAGACGCTGTTTGCCCCGAAGCAGCCAGAGGTGCCAGATAAGAAACACAAGCAGTCAGAGGTGCCAGATAAGAAAGAACCGTCAGAACCGGCAGGAGCTGCGTCTTCAGAGCTCTGTCAGCGTTGATCTTATGACTCTGATTTTGATGCGAGCCATTTTGACTTACATTGTGCTACAGTGTTCTGTTTGGCACTGCAGGCGGGTAACAAATACTTGTGCTGTACCACAGCACGAGGTGATAATATTTCGTAGATTTGTACTGCCAAAGAATTTGCAAGTATATTGCAAGGGGGGGAATTCAAGAGAAGCTGCTAAATTAATGTATAGTGTGATTAAGTTACAAAAGACAAGCCTGTCATCAGGCAGTTGACATAAGAAATGCTTTCTGGAAACGTGCAAAACGAGGGGCTATGTTTCAAGAACTCTCATGTGGAATTGCTGTGTTTCAGGGGGAGCTGTGACCGCCCCATGCTCAGCAGACCCCCAGCCCCGGTGGGGGGAGCAGCGCCGGAGCGGGAGACGCGGCACCGTCGTCCGTCCCCAGCGTGCCGGGGGGCGGCTGCCGGCCTGTGGGACGTGGTTGCGGCTGTTCGGGGCGCTGACCCCCGGGTTTGGGGGCTCTGGTATGTACGTATGTGAATGGCATTTTAAAGTAATGAGCTGCCCGCTGGGGCTGTTTTCCTTTTCTGACAGGCGATCGGGAGGGGGAGAAGGACAGAGAGAAGAGAGCTGGAAATATTAACAATGTTTTACTAATGCTACTGATAAGAATAGAGAAAATAATACAAAATATACAAAACCAATCTTGAATGTCTCAGCACCTGCAGAGCCGGCACCCGAAGCGTGGTGAGCCGGCACCCAGCCGTGGGGCTGGTTGGGCGCGTCGTTGGCGGAGCCGGCACCGACGATCTCTGGACGCGTCGAGGCGCTGCGGTGGGTTTTCCTGGAAATTCCAAGGCCCTGGTGTTTTATGATTGTAACTACTTACTTACTGTAAGACATTTAGAATGAAAACGTAAATAAGAGTAACCAGAAGAGTCTTTGGGAGTAAATAATGCCTGTCATCTACTCTAGCTGTTACTCAAAACTCTGCAGACAGTAATTATCTCCAATTGATGTAGTAAAATTTAAAAGAGTGGAATATAAATACTGGAGCACTAATTGGAAGTAATACCTGTGGAGAAAAAACCTCTAGTTTATAATAAAAAATAATGTGTGCTAGTTAATCCGGCTGGTAGTAATGTAATGATAAAAATGTTAAAGTGTAAATAAATGAAATTATTTAGGCGTGAGCAATAACTGAATTTAATTTCAGCTATTACTTGTTGGTGAACTAGGCAGCAGTTATTCCCAATCTGCATCCTAGTTTAAAAACCACATTGTTTGGAATTCCTTTGAAATGGTAAAGGCAGAAAAGTAATGTGGAGTCATTGGTAGCTCCATTTGCACAACCGTTATGAAATAAACTGCAGGCAGGCACGAATGACTGCATAGGAAACAAAGTAAGGAAGCTTTAGATTTTAAACGGCATTGGAAAGTAATGGGGAGTGTTTAGTATTTAAATTATAACAGAGCCATGAGATTGGAGGCAACAAAGCTCAGAACCAAACGGAGTCAAAACGTTACTTTTTTTTTTAAAGAGAAGTAAAAAGGAACCACAAAATAGTGGCTGTTTATAAATAGAGGTGTTAAAAAGTTCCCAGGCAGTAATGATTCCCAACGGAACAGTAAAAGATTTGTAGATGTAAAATAAAATCAGAAAACAGTGAGTTATGACAGTCTGAATTTAACCACGGCTTTTCTGGGGTTGTGCAAAAACATGACCAGTATTAATTACCTCTGAGTTAAAATAAAAGTCAGCAAACTCGATGTGGTTAACAACAGTTAATTTTAATTTTTCAGTGTGCTGTCCAGTCTGGCCTCTCCCTCCAGGGGCGTGTCTGAGAAAGCCACACCCCCAACTCCACCCCGTCCAAGCTCCGCCCCTGCCAGTCTGTGCCCTCCCCGAGGGGCGTGTCCCTTACAGACCCCTTTCATCGCGCCCACCCCCAGCAGCATGATGTATCAAAGCCCCGCCCCCAAACTCAGCCCCTCCTAAGCCACGCCCCTCAGAGCACGTGCTGTACAGAGCCCACCCTTATCTCGGCTCCACCCCTCCCTTCCTAAGCCACGCCCCCTTCGGGCGTGCCCCTCTCCCTACCCCAAGAGGCTCCTCCTATGGGGGCGTGACACACGGAGTCCCCACCCCTGCCCACTTTCCCCAGGCAGACCTCCCAATGGGCGTGTCCTCCCAGTCCCCGCCCCTCAGCACTGACCCCACCCCCCGTGGGTGGGGCCACACTCAGCTCCGCGCGCTGCCGCGCCCCCCCCCCCCCCCCAGTTGACCCCAAAGTAACTCCATAGCAGCCCTATGGCTGCCCCACCGGTACCGCTATAGCAGCCCCGTTCCTGCCCCATAAGCTCCAGACTCGCCTCTGAGGAGCCCCCACAGCAGCCACCTAAGTGCCCCGCAGGTTATCACCACAGCCGCCCCTCCCGCCCCACGGCCGCCGCTCGGGACCCCCGGAGCCCCCGGCCCCGCACCCGCCCGCAGCCCCGCAGCGCGCGGGCTCGCGCCCCCGGTGCCGGTGAAGCCACGTCCTGGCCGCGGCCGGAGAAGCCGCCGGTTCCCGCCCCCCCCACATCCCCGATCGCTGCTGCTGCCGCGGCCGGAGAAGCCGCCGGTTCCCGCCCCCCCATCCCCCGATCGCTGCTGCTGCCGCGGCCGGAGAAGCCGCCGCTTTTTCGCCCCCCCCCCCATTCCCCGCTCGCTGCTGCTGTCGCTGCCGGAGGAGCCGCCGCGGCCGAAGGAGCCGCCGGTTTTCCGCTCAGCCCCGACTGTCCGCCTTCCTCCTCAATCGCCGCCGCACGCAGCCAGGACACCTCCTCTTCCGCCATCTTGTCTCCCTCTTCTGTTCGCATTCGCTATTTTATACCGAGGGAGGGAGGAGGCGCTCGCTGATTGGCTGACGGTGTCAGCCACGGGAGTCGTCCATTGGCTCATCCCCACGTGGGGTTCTCAGAGGGGGTGAGAGAAAGGCGCTGATTGGTCATCGTGTGGCTGAGGGGAGGAAGGCACTGATTGGTCACTGCCTTTCTGCCAAATTTCGCGCTCCCAGTAACCGGCGCTGATTTGCTAGCGCTCCTGAGGTAGAGAAGGCGCTGATTGGTCGTCGTTTTGCCGCCGACGTTCGCCCACAGCAACGGAGTGCTGATTGGGCAGCGTGGCTGAGGGCGCCGCTCGCCCATTGGCCGGGGGGCGGGCGGGGGGCGGGACTGGGCGGGACAACGAGGTGATAAAGGGGGCGGCGCAGGGCGCGCGCAGGAGCAGACACGTGGAGGCGGCAGCGGCTGCGCGAGCTCCTCAGCGCTGACGAACCGGCTGAGCACCCCCCCCGCGGCGGGAAACCCGAGAGCGGCCGGAATCGGGTAACGGGGCGGGCTAGGGCGGTAATTACCGTGCGGGTGTTAATGGGGCTCGGCGGGTTAATGAGCGAGCGGCGGGCTGGGGTGGGTTTGGGGGTTTTGATCGAAATTGGGGTTTTAAAGCCGCGGGTTGGGGGGGGGGGCGGTTAAGGCTCCCGGAGCCGCTTTAACGGTTTCAATCGTTGTGTTGAGAGCGGGAGGAGCCGGGTCGGGGCTTTTCTCAGCAATTCGGCTTTTAAAAGTTTTTTTACGTACTTTTTGGGTATTTTGGGTCCCGATTTGTGCCAAAAGGCGCCTTTAAAATCTGTTTATTGAGGGTTTATCAGGAGAGTTAAAGTTCAAAGCTCGGGGGGATTTGGGGCTTTTCCCGGGATTGTGAGTCCCAATCAGGGTTTTAGAGCCCTTGTTTATTTGCATTGTTGTGTTCAAAGCGCTGTTGGCGGTTTTGTTCCCCGCGGGTCGGGCCGGGCTCCTGCAGCTCTGCACTGTCCATCGCTCAGCGCTCGGAGCCGCTCGGGCCGTTGGGCTCCATCGGCTTTTAAAGGTTCGTTTATCGCGTTTGGACCCGAGCGGCCGATTCGCCGCTTTAGAGCTTTTGAATCCACTCGTGATCGGAATTTCTGCAGTAGATTGATGTTTAGAGCCGGGGGGATTCGGGGCTGTTTCCAGGGCTGCGAGTCCAAATGCGTTGTTTCCTTTTAACCGCTTATTAATTTAAATTATTATATTTAAACGGGGCTTTTTGAGGTTTTATGAGGGTTTTTTTTTTTGAGCATTTTGGGCGGTTCTGAGGCTCCTAAAGCCGCTTACTTGTTTAAATTATTAATTGTTACAATAATTTAAATAGTTGTTGAAATCAGTGTGTAAATTATTGTATTTAAAGTCGGGAGGGCATTTCGGTGCTTTTTGGGGGTTTGGGGCTGAATTCACTTTATTGAACGTGTCTGGGGGGGTCCCAGATCTGGTGCTGCTTTACGCCCCAAAAAAAGCTTTAAAAATCTATTTATTTACAATTTACTGAATTAATATTTAAGCGGGAACAAATTCGGCTTTTTAACGCGCCGCCATTTTGTCTCCCCGTCCCGTTCTCCCCCCACGCTGAGGGGCCGAGGAGCCGCTCGCTGATTGGCCGGTGCCGCCTGGGAACCTCCCGCTGGCCCCGCCCCCGCGCTGTCTCGAGGAGAGGAAGGTGAACCCGCTGCATTGTTACATTGGGTTACATTGGGAACCTCCCCTGGCCCCGCCCCCGCGCTGTCTCGAGGAGAGGAAGGTGAACCCGCTGCATTGTTACATTGGGTTACATTGGGAACCTCCCCTGGCCCCGCCCCCGCGCTGTCTCGAGGAGAGGAAGGTGAACCCGCTGCATTGTTACATTGGGTTACATTGGGAGCCTCCCCTGGCCCCGCCCCCGCGCTGTCTCGAGGAGAGGAAGGTGAACCCGCTGCATTGTTACATTGGGTTACATTGGGAACCTCCCCTGGCCCCGCCCCCGCGCTGTCTCGAGGAGAGGAAGGTGAACCCGCTGCATTGTTACATGGGATTTTACATTTAGTTATGGATTTTAATTTAATTTAACTTAATTTTAATTTAATATATTATTTAATTTATTAAGTAATATATTAATATTAAATATATAGATAAAATCCATATAGTAATATACTACTATAAGATATAATATGATGAATAGTAGAAATATATAATATATAATCTGATATAATTAACTGATCAACTAATATTCATTGATATTACTTAATGTAATTTATAATTAATATATAATGGCATAATATGATGATATATAACTTAATGTTGTAATAATAATGATATTCATTATATAATATTAATATATATTAATATATATAATTACTATGTAATGTATCTAATCTATTTTTACATATATATCTTATTATATAAAGCTGTGAGGGACCATATTTGGGTGGGTTTTTGAGATTTTTAAGGCTCTTTGGTCTCAAATTCAATTTACTTCATTTTGGGTCTGTTTTTAGGATAATTTGTGCTCAAAGAAGCTTTTAAGATCCATTTTTTTGGCAGTTAATTTGCTCACTGGGTTAATACTGAAGCGGGGGGATTCGGGGCTGTTTCCCAGGACTGTGACACAAATAACGGCCCTTTCCTTCCCTTTCCCACTGCAGCTCCTGCTCAGAGAACAGTGAAGGCAGCCTGGCCGCCCCCCAACTCCGGCTGCCTGCGCCCCCAGCTCCGGCTGCCTGCGCCCCCCCCAGCTCCGGCTGACTGCGCCCCCCCAACTCCGGCTGGCTGCGCCCCCAGCTCCGGCTGCCTGCGCCCCCCCCAGCTCCGGCTGACTGCGCCCCCCCCAGCTCCGGCTGACCGCGCCCCCCCCCAACGCCGGCTGACCGCGCCCCCCCCAGCTCCAGCTGACTGCGCCTCCACTGCACACCATGGCGGGGACGGGAGGGGGGATCACAAGGGTCTATGGGGCGGTGTGGGGGTCAGGGCGGCTGTGAGGTCAACGGGGCTGTTGTGGGGAGAAACACCCCTGAAGAGGCTGAACACCCTGCAGGTGAGTGAACCACACGCTGACGCACAGTGACCCACAGTGCTCCATAGCACCTCCATTCTGCCCTATAGATGCACAACACTGCCCCACAGCACCCTATAGCTCCTGTACTCTGCCCCATACATCCACAGTAGTGCCCCCCATCACCCCATGGCTCCTGCACTCTGCCCTATAGATGCCCAGTACTGCCTCACAGCACCATATAGCTCCTGTACTCCGCCCCATAGATGCCCAGTACTGCCCCCCAGCACCATATAGCTCCTGTACTCTGCCCTATAGATGCCCAGTACTGCCTCAGAGCACCATATAGCTCCTGTACTCCGCCCCATAGATGCCCAGTACTGCCCCACAGCACCATATAGCTCCTGTACTCTGCCCCATACATCCACAGTAGTGCCCCCCAGCACCATATAGCTCCTGTACTCTGCCCTATACATCCACAGTAGTGCCCCCCAGCACCCCATGGCTCCTGCACTCTGCCCTATAGATGCCCAGCACTGCCCGACAGCACCATATAGCTCCTGTACTCTGCCCCATACATCCACCGTAGTGCCCCCCATTACCCCATAGCTCCTGCACTCTGCCCTATAGATGCCCAGTACTGCCCCACAGCACCATATAGCTCCTGTACTCTGCCCCATACATCCACAGTAGTGCCCCCAGCACCCCATGGCTTCTGCACTCTGCCCTATAGATGCCCAGTACTGCCCCACAACACCATATAGATCCTGTACTCTGCCCTATAGATGCCCAGTACTGCCCCCCAGCACCATATAGCTCCTGTACTCTGCCCCATACATCCACCGTAGTGCCCCCCATTACCCCATGGCTCCTGCACTCTGCCCTATAGATGCCCAGTACTGCCCCCCAGCAATATATAGCTCCTGTACTCTGCCCCATACATCCACTGTAGTGCCCCCCAGCACCCCATGGCTCCTGCACTCTGCCCTATAGCTGCCCAGTACTGCCCCACAGCACCATATAGCTCCTGTACTCTGCCCTATAGATGCCCAGTACTGCCCCCCAGCACCCCATGGCTCCTGCACTCTGCCCTATAGATGCCCAGCACTGCCTGACAGCACCATATAGCTCCTGTACTCTGCCCTATAGATGCCCAGTACTGCCCCCCAGCACCATATAGCTCCTGTACTCTGCCCCATACATCCACCGTAGTGCCCCCCATTACCCCATGGCTCCTGCACTCTGCCCTATAGATGCCCAGTACTGCCCCACAGCACCATATAGCTCCTGTACTCTGCCCCATACATCCACAGTAGTGCCCCCCAGCACCATATAGCTCCTGTACTCTGCCCCATACATCCACAGTAGTGCCCCCCAGCACCCCATGGCTCCTGCACTCTGCCCTATAGATGCCCAGTACTGCCCCACAGCACCATATAGCTCCTGTACTCTGCCCCATACATCCACAGTAGTGCCCCCCATTACCCCATGGCTCCTGCACTCTGCCCTATAGATGCCCAGTACTGCCCCACAGCACCATATAGCTCCTGTACTCTGCCCCATATATCCACAGTAGTGCCCCCAGCACCCCATGGCTTCTGCACTCTGCCCTATAGATGCCCAGTACTGCCCCACAACAACATATAGCGCCTGTACTCTGCCCCATACATCCACAGTAGTGCCCCCCAGCACCCTATAGCTCCTGTACTCTGCCCCATAGATGCCCAGTACTGCCCCACAGCACTATATAGCTCCTGTACTCTGCCCCATACATCCACACTAGTACCCCCCAGCACCCCATGGCTCCTGCACGCTGCCCCATAGATGCCCAGTAGTGCCCCCCAGCACCATATAGCTCCTGTACTCTGCCCCATACATCCACAGTAGTGCCCCCCAGCACCATATAGCTCCTGTACTCTGCCCTATACATCCACAGTAGTGCCCCCCAGCGCCCCATGGCTCCTGCACTCTGCCCTATAGCTGCCCAGTACTGCCCCACAGCACCATATAGCTCCTGTACTCTGCCCTATAGATGCCCAGTACTGCCCCCCAGCACCATATAGCTCCTGTACTCTGCCCTATAGCTGCCCAGTACTGCCCCACAGCGCCATATAGCTCCTGTACTCTGCCCTATAGATGCCCAGTACTGCCCCACAGCACCATATAGCTCCTGTACTCTGCCCTATAGATGCCCAGTACTGCCCCCCAGCACCATATAGCTCCTGTACTCTGCCCCATACATCCACCGTAGTGCCCCCCATTACCCCATGGCTCCTGCACTCTGCCCTATAGATGCCCAGTACTGCCCCCCAGCACCATATAGCTCCTGTACTCTGCCCCATACATCCACAGTAGTGCCCCCCAGCACAATATAGCTCCTGTACTCTGGCCTATACATCCAAAGTAGTGCCCCCCAGCACCCCATGGCTCCTGCACTCTGCCCTATAGATGCCCAGTACTGCCCCACAGCACCATATAGCTCCTGTACTCTGCCCTATAGATGCCCAGTACTGCCCCCAGCACCATATAGCTCCTGTACTCTGCCCTATAGATGCCCAGTACTGCCTCAGAGCACCATATAGCTCCTGTACTCTGCCCCATAGATGCCCAGTACTGCCCCACAGCACCATATAGCTCCTGTACTCTGCCCCATACATCCACAGTAGTGCCCCCCAGCACCATATAGCTCCTGTACTCTGCCCTATACATCCACCGTAGTGCCCCCCAGCACCCCATGGCTCCTGCACTCTGCCCTATAGATGCCCAGTACTGCCCCACAGCACCATATAGCTCCTGTACTCTGCCCTATAGATGCCCAGTACTGCCCCCCAGCACCATATAGCTCCTGTACTCTGCCCCATACATCCACCGTAGTGCCCCCCATTACCCCATGGCTCCTGCACTCTGCCCTATAGATGCCCAGTACTGCCCCACAGCACCATATAGCTCCTGTACTCTGCCCTATAGATGCCCAGTACTGCCCCCCAGCACCATATAGCTCCTGTACTCTGCCCCATACATCCACCGTAGTGCCCCCCATTACCCCATGGCTCCTGCACTCTGCCCCATAGATGCCCAGTAGTGCCCCCCAGCACCATATAGCTCCTGTACTCTGCCCCATACATGCACAGCAGTGCCCCCTAGCACCCCATGGCTCCTGCTCTCTGCCCTAAAGATGCCCAGTACTGCCCCACAGCACCACATAGCTCTTGTAATTTGCCCCACACATCCAAAGTAGTGCCCCCCAGCACCCCATAGTGACTCTACTCTGCTCCATAGACCCACAGTGCTGCCCCACAGGACCCCATAGGACTCAACTCTGCCCCTTAGACCCAGAGAGCTGCCCCACAGCAGCCTGTAGGTGCTGCATTCTGCCCCATTGGTGCAAAGTGCTGCCCCACAGCACCCAACACCTCTGTCCACCCCTCCCTCCTGACCACGCCTGCACTGCCCACTATGGGTGGGTCACAAGGGTCTATGGAGCGGGTGTGGGGACCAGGGCGGCTGTGGGGTCAATGGGATTGTTGTCAGGTGAAACACCCCTGAAGAGTGAGTGACCCACACAGTGACCCACAGCAGCCCATAGCCCCTCTGCCCTATGGAGTCACTGCACCTCGTAGCTGCTTTTACTCTGCGCCATAAATGGACAGCGCTGCTCTACAGCACCCTATGTCTCCACTCTGCCCCATACATCACCCACAGCACCCTGTATCTTGTTTACTCTGCCCTATAGACCCACAGTGTAACCCCACAGCACCCCACAGTTCTTCTGCCCTATAGATCAACAGCACTGTCCCAGAAAACATTGTAGCTTGTTCACACTAGCCCATAGGCCAGCAATGCTGCCCCACAGCACACTGTAGCTCCTGCACCCTGCCCCATAGACCCACAGCAGTGCCCCACAGTGCCCCACACATCCAGTCTGCCCTCTACATCCACAGCACTGCTCTGCAGCACCATATAGTTCCAGCACTCTGCCCCATTGATATGTAGCAGCCCACAGCTACTGGGTTCTGCGCATAGATCCACATTCCTGGGTCCCCTCACCCCACCAGATGTCCTGGGTTGTGATGCTGCATGGGGCCCTGTGCACAACAGAAAATGAGGGCAGCATGGCTGCTGGGCTCCACCCTGCTTGGAATCCAAGATGGCGGGGGGGGGGCTGGCAGCCCTGCTGGCACTGCCGGACGGGCTGTTCATCTGGGCCCTGCTCAGGCGGCAGCTCCCGGCTGTATCGGCTGCTCCCATTGGCTGCCCCTGTGGCC
The DNA here is from genome assembly GCF_964273445.1 of Streptopelia decaocto. NCBI lineage: Eukaryota > Metazoa > Chordata > Aves > Columbiformes > Columbidae > Streptopelia > Streptopelia decaocto. The sequence goes on along the minus strand of NC_138659.1, from coordinate 127,250 downwards.
CTGCACCCTGCCCATGGGAACAAGATGGCTGCCCTGATGGGTGGCCGTCTGGGCTGCTGTGTCCCTGCTGGTGGGTGGGGCCATGGCTGTCATGGCTGCCAAGCCTGTGCTGGAAGGGTGGGGCTGAGGTGGGTGGGACCTGCCTAGGGTGGCCATTTTGGGGTGGGGCCCAAGGTGGGTGGTGGGACCTGTGGCTCTGTTTACCCCCGATGGCCATCTTGGAAAAGGGCAGCGCTGTGCCGTTGCCATCCTGACATTGCTCCCCCCGGGCCATGTTGGGGGATTTTTAACATGGTTTTGGGGCCAATTCTCAACCAATAAAATTAAATAATGTAAAGAAACCTTAAGCATGTGGTTTGTTCCATTTCCAGTGAGGGATTTGGGGGTGGGGTTTAGGGTTGAGGGTGGGATTGAAGGTGTGGGTGGGGCCCCTGCCAACCCCACCCCCTCCCAAGCTCTCCTGAATGTGCCTTCCTGGAGGGGTGTGCCCCAACCAGGCCCCACCCCATTTCCAAGCGCCCCACCCTCCCAGCTGGGCTCCTCCCCCTTGACCCACACTTCCAGCCCCATTGGTGGGCTCCCTGCAGGGGGTGTGGCCTACAGACCTACATCCCTCCCCTTTCCCAGGGGACTGTGGGCAGGGCTGGGCGAGGCTCAGGCTATTTGAGCCCCAGCCCCTGGGCAGGGAGCTCATTCTGCTCCTGGGCTGCTTGGGTGCTGGTTCCTTGCTGCTCCTTCAGCAGTTGGCAGCTTGTGAGCTGTTTAAGCTACATGGGCACGTGTGTTTGGACAAGTGGAGGGGTCTGTTTGACATAAGACCTTCAGGAGCAGCAAAGTTTCAATAACAGCTGTAGTTGAAGGTATATTTGTAACTATATTTCATTTATTGAATCAATTCCTGGTGCTCTGTGTTTTCCCAAACTTCCTGACTGCAATGAAGATGGGGTGTTAATTTTTGGTTTGTATTGGTGTGGAACAAGTCGCTGATATAATCTCTCCTCCTAGCACTGATGCTCAGCTTATCTAGGAGGGGTTAGGATGAGTATCTCATATCTGTAGGTGGAGTTTTAGCATTTCTGAAGGAAGCAGCAGGACCATAAGGCAGAGTGTCTTTCAGGCTACAGGGGGGCTCAACGCCGCCCTGATCACCCACAGAACAGTGTGTTGTCCACAGAACCTTTGCAGTGTGCGGTGGCCGCTGGTAGATCATTCACATCTACCTCCCAGAACTCAGCCAAGGGGAGCAATGGCTAGTGAACTAGTACTGATAAACAACATCTGAGTGTTCATTATTGCGTATGTGTTTTTTTATTGTGGGTGATGAAGGGGAAAGTGGAAACTTTCTGGTTTCTCCCAAGCACTACAGTTTTTCTGTTTCTTTCTTCATCGAACGTGGCGTTTTCATCCATTGAAGATGGATTCGGTCTCTTGGCCCTCTGAAAGCTAAGTGGAGGCTGGGCGGCTGGGAAGGGGCTGGGAAGCGCAGGGAGGGGGGTAAAGTTCTGTTCGGGGCAAGGGCTATCCAGGAACAGTCCCCTTTGGGCAGGTGAAGGGCCCGGGGACCTTTACAGTGCGACGCCAGCGTGTGCCGGGCAGGGCAGCTCCAGCCTGTGTCTGCGTTGTGGTGTAGTTTGGGACGCCTGCCTTGCGCCTGTCAGACGATCCTGGGGTCTCGTTGCGTTCGAGGGACACGAAAGGCGTCTCGGGTGCCGTCCCGGGATCTGGAACCCCGGTGCCGACTGGCGTAGCGCCAGTTGGGCGCTGGTTTTCTGGTATCAGCAGCCGAAAGCGTAGAGGGTTCTTGCGTTTCGGTCATTTCTGGTCGGTGGTGTTTGTGGCGTTGTCCTGGGCTGTGCCGGCAGCTGTGCTCTCTACCCTTCCAGTCTCGGGGACTGGCACTTCAAGATGCTGGGAAGAAGTTCTTAGGCGTTGCAGCAGCTTCTCGTTTGGTTGCGCCGTCTCTGCTGGGTTGCGGCGGTGCCGCCGTCTCGTCAGGAGCCGTGACGTTGGGCTCCTTTTTCATTTGGGGTTGTAGGAGAGGCTCCTGGCCTCACCGCTGCCTCCCCGTAGATTCTTTGGATGGATGCCTGTCTGGTCTCGGAGTGTCGTTTTCGTTGTGGAGCGTTTTTGGTGCTGTGGCCGTCGTGTGGTCGATAACGTTCTGCGGAGCGTCTGTCCGCGCGGGTGCGCGTTTGGCTCGGAGCTGCTCTGCCGGGACGCGTGGAGTCCGGGGTGGGTGGATGGGGCTCTGGGAGTCCCCGGCTAATCTGCTGACGCGTTAAATTGCGTAGGCAGAGGTTGCACGGTCATCTGGGCTGGAGTAGCCGTGGGCAGGGGAGTGGAGGGTCCCCGCGCAGGCGTTTTGGAGACTCCCCGAGAGCTTGGAATGCTATTGCGCAATAGAAAGCAGACGTGCGGAATGGTCAAGCTGTTGATGAGCTGCTGGGTGACTTGCTGAATAACTTGATTTCAGGTGCAGAGGGACAACTTGGCACAGAAGGGGCGACGCAGGAGGCGAGCTGTGCGCCGTAAGCAGGTGGGTTGTTGCGTGGTGTCAGCGGGAAGATGTGCTGTGTGCCTTTATAATGTGCGTTGTCTCTGCTAAGTGAGTGTGTGTTTTCTTGTGTTACTGCAGATGTTGAAGAGGAATTGGGCAATGCAGGAAGATGCTTACTAGTGCACGTGGTGTTTTTCTCTGAAGATTGATGCAGCCCCTTGGCCCTCTGACAGGTAAGCGGAGGCTCGAGGGCTAGGGAGGGGCTGGGAATTGCATGGAGGGGGTTTAAAGCTCTCATAGGGGCAAAGGCCGTCCAGGAACAGTGCCCTTTGGGCAGCTAAAGGGTCCAGGGAACTTTACGGACTGATGCCAGCTTGTGCACGGCGGGGCAGCTCCAGCCCGTGTCTGTTATCGTGTAGGCAAAGGTTGTAGGCAGAGGGACAACTTGGCAAGAAAGAGTGAGAAAAGAGGCGAGCCGAGCACTGTAAGCAGGTGGGGCGGTGCGTGGTGTCAGAGGGAAGATGTGCCTTGTGCCTTTATACTGTGTGTTTGCTCTGCTTAGTCAGCGTGTGTTTTCCTGTGTTGCTGTAGATGTTGAGGAGGAAGCCGGCGATGCTGGAATATCCCTGTCGGCGCACGTGGCGTTTTCATCCGTTGAAGATGGATTCGGTCTCTTGGCCCTCTGAAAGCTAAGTGGAGGCTGGGCGGCTGGGAAGGGGCTGGGAAGCGCAGGGAGAGGGGTAAAGTTCTGTTCGGGGCAAGGGCCATCCAGGAACAGTCCCCTTTGGGCAGGTGAAGGGCCCGGGGACCTTTCCAGTGCGACGCCAGCGTGTGCCGGGCAGGGCAGCTCCAGCCTGTGTCTGCGTTGTGGTGTAGTTCAGGACGCCTGCCTTGCGCCTGTCAGACGATCCTGGGGTCTCGTTGCGTTCGAGGGACACGAAAGGCGTCTCGGGTGCCGTCCCGGGATCTGGAACCCCGGTGCCGACTGGCGTAGCGCCAGTTGGGCGCTGGTTTTCTGGTATCAGCAGCCGAAAGCGTAGAGGGTTCTTGCGTTTCGGTCGTTTCTGGTCGGTGGTGTTTGTGGCGTTGTCCTGGGCTGTGCCGGCAGCTGTGCTCTCTACCCTTCCAGTCTCGGGGACTGGCACTTCAAGATGCTGGGAAGAAGTTCTTAGGCGTTGCAGCAGCTTCTCGTTTGGTTGCGCCGTCTCTGCTGGGTTGCGGCGGTGCCGCCGTCTCGTCAGGAGCCGTGACGTTGGGCTCCTTTTTCATTTGGGGTTGTAGGAGAGGCTCCTGGCCTCACCGCTGCCTCCCCGTAGATTCTTTGGATGGATGCCTGTCTGGTCTCGGAGTGTCGTTTTCGTTGTGGAGCGTTTTTGGTGCTGTGGCCGTCGTGTGGTCGATAACGTTCTGCGGAGCGTCTGTCCGCGCGGGTGCGCGTTTGGCTCGGAGCTGCTCTGCCGGGACGCGTGGAGTCCGGGGTGGGTGGATGGGGCTCTGGGAGTCCCCGGCTAATCTGCTGACGCGTTAAATTGCGTAGGCAGAGGTTGCACGGTCATCTGGGCTGGAGTAGCCGTGGGCAGGGGAGTGGAGGGTCCCCGCGCAGGCGTTTTGGAGACTCCCCGAGAGCTTGGAATGCTATTGCGCAATAGAAAGCAGACGTGCGGAATGGTCAAGCTGTTGATGAGCTGCTGGGTGACTTGCTGAATAACTTGATTTCAGGTGCAGAGGGACAACTTGGCACAGAAGGGGCGACGCAGGAGGCGAGCTGTGCGCCGTAAGCAGGTGGGTTGTTGCGTGGTGTCAGCGGGAAGATGTGCTGTGTGCCTTTATAATGTGCGTTGTCTCTGCTAAGTGAGTGTGTGTTTTCTTGTGTTACTGCAGATGTTGAAGAGGAATTGGGCAATGCAGGAAGATGCTTACTAGTGCACGTGGTGTTTTTCTCTGAAGATTGATGCAGCCCCTTGGCCCTCTGACAGGTAAGCGGAGGCTCGAGGGCTAGGGAGGGGCTGGGAATTGCATGGAGGGGGTTTAAAGCTCTCATAGGGGCAAAGGCCGTCCAGGAACAGTGCCCTTTGGGCAGCTAAAGGGTCCAGGGAACTTTACGGACTGATGCCAGCTTGTGCACGGCGGGGCAGCTCCAGCCCGTGTCTGTTATCGTGTAGGCAAAGGTTGTAGGCAGAGGGACAACTTGGCAAGAAAGAGTGAGAAAAGAGGCGAGCCGAGCACTGTAAGCAGGTGGGGCGGTGCGTGGTGTCAGAGGGAAGATGTGCCTTGTGCCTTTATACTGTGTGTTTGCTCTGCTTAGTCAGCGTGTGTTTTCCTGTGTTGCTGTAGATGTTGAGGAGGAAGCCGGCGATGCTGGAATATCCCTGTCGGCGCACGTGGCGTTTTCATCCGTTGAAGATGGATTCGGTCTCTTGGCCCTCTGAAAGCTAAGTGGAGGCTGGGCGGCTGGGAAGGGGCTGGGAAGCGCAGGGAGAGGGGTAAAGTTCTGTTCGGGGCAAGGGCCATCCAGGAACAGTCCCCTTTGGGCAGGTGAAGGGCCCGGGGACCTTTCCAGTGCGACGCCAGCGTGTGCCGGGCAGGGCAGCTCCAGCCTGTGTCTGCGTTGTGGTGTAGTTCAGGACGCCTGCCTTGCGCCTGTCAGACGATCCTGGGGTCTCGTTGCGTTCGAGGGACACGAAAGGCGTCTCGGGTGCCGTCCCGGGATCTGGAACCCCGGTGCCGACTGGCGTAGCGCCAGTTGGGCGCTGGTTTTCTGGTATCAGCAGCCGAAAGCGTAGAGGGTTCTTGCGTTTCGGTCGTTTCTGGTCGGTGGTGTTTGTGGCGTTGTCCTGGGCTGTGCCGGCAGCTGTGCTCTCTACCCTTCCAGTCTCGGGGACTGGCACTTCAAGATGCTGGGAAGAAGTTCTTAGGCGTTGCAGCAGCTTCTCGTTTGGTTGCGCCGTCTCTGCTGGGTTGCGGCGGTGCCGCCGTCTCGTCAGGAGCCGTGACGTTGGGCTCCTTTTTCATTTGGGGTTGTAGGAGAGGCTCCTGGCCTCACCGCTGCCTCCCCGTAGATTCTTTGGATGGATGCCTGTCTGGTCTCGGAGTGTCGTTTTCGTTGTGGAGCGTTTTTGGTGCTGTGGCCGTCGTGTGGTCGATAACGTTCTGCGGAGCGTCTGTCCGCGCGGGTGCGCGTTTGGCTCGGAGCTGCTCTGCCGGGACGCGTGGAGTCCGGGGTGGGTGGACGGGGCTCTGGGAGTCCCCGGCTAATCTGCTGATGCGTTAAATTGCGTAGGCAGAGGTTGCGCGGTCATCTGGGCTGGAGTAGCCGTGGGCATGGGAGTGGAGGGTCCCCGCGCAGGCGTTTTGGAGACTCCCCGAGAGCTTGGAATGCTATTGCGCAATAGAAAGCAGACGTGCGGAATGGTCAAGCTGTTGATGAGCTGCTGGGTGACTTGCTGAATAACTTGATTTCAGGTGCAGAGGGACAGCTTGGCACAGAAGGGGCGACGCAGGAGGCGAGCTGTGCGCCGTAAGCAGGTGGGTCGGTGCGTGGTGCCAGAGGGAAGCTGTGCCGTGTGGCTCTAGCTAAGCCCGGTCGTTTCTGCTTTTCCTAGGTGGGAAGCGAAGAGGAAAGCTGGGTATCGGCAGCGCAGGTCCTGGGGCAAGGTGAGCACGGAGTGCTGGGCTGAAGCGGCAGCTCGTTTCAGGTGCCGTGTTGCTGGTGCAGGTCTGAGCGTCCTTTGGTTGTGTTTTACAGGCGGTAGCTGAGCGTCTTCGTGGTCAACAGCGTGGCAGCCAAAAGCAAGGGCGGCCGGGTGGGCGAGCGGCCCCGGTAAGGGAGGGCGAGATGGGGGCGTCTGCGGCAGGCTGTGTTTTCGGGCGGCGTCCGAGCGCGTGCCTCTGGTTTTGCAGGTGCCGCAGACGAGCTGGGAGGGGCGAAGCCGCACGCCGGCCGGCAGCCGAGAAGGTGAGGCGGCGGTGGGTGTTGAGGAGCCCGGTATTGCCCGGTGACTCGGTTCAGCGCTTCCTTCTCTCTTTGCAGGCGCTTTGTGGGCCCTTTGGCCTGGGAGGAGCATTTGAGGTGAGCCGGGCTAGGGGCGAGGAGGAGCGTTTGCGGCCGGGGACTCGTTCCAGGCGCTACAGTTCTTTTGCTTCTCGCCGTCTTAGGCGTCACGAGCGACCAGGGTTGGTGACCGCGCCCGCGGCACGACGCGCCGAACGGAACGCCGTGGAACTTAGCAGGAGGTGGGTGTTGCGGAAGGGGTCGGCGTTTACCCCACGACGCCGTGTGCTGGCACGCCTTAGCGAGCGTGCGTTTTCTCGTGTTCCTGCAGACGCTGAAGAGGAACCCGGCGATGCAGGAAGACGGCCGTTCGCGCACGTGGCGTTTTCCTCTGTTGAAGACGGGTTCGGTCCCTTGGCCCTCTGAAAGCTAAGTGGAGGCACGAGGGCTGGCAAGGGGCTGGGAATCGCAGGGACGGTGGGTTTAGTTCTGATAAGGGCAAGGGCCGTCCAGGAACCGTCCCCTTGGCGCGGGTAAAGGGCCCGGGGACCTTTCCAGTGCGACGCCACCGTGTGCCGGGCAGGGCAGCTCCAGCCTGTGTCTGCGTTGTGGTGTAGTTCGGGACGCCTGCCTTGCGCCTGTCAGACGATCCTGGGGTCTCGTTGCGTTCGAGGGACACGAAAGGCGTCTCGGGTGCCGTCCCGGGATCTGGAATCCCGGTTCCGACTGGCGTAGCGCCAATTGGGCGCTGGTTTTCTGGTATCAGCAGCCGAAAGCGTGGCAGGTCCTTGCGTTTGGGACGTTTCTGGTCGGTGGTGTTTTATGGTGTCATTGAGGGCTGCGTCGGCAGCTCTGCTCTCTACCCATCCAGTCTCAGGGACTGGCACTTCTTCCCAGCATCTTGAAGTTTTTAAGCCGTGCCGCCCTCTCTGTGTGTTTGCGCCAGCGCCGCCGTCTCCTAAGGGGCCGTGCCGTTCGGCTCTTATTTTTTTCTGGGGTTGCAGTAGAGACTCCTCGCCTCACCGCTGCCTCCCTGCAGGTTCTTTTGATCGATGCAGTCTCTGGTTTGGAGTCGTTGCTTTTATAGAGCGTTTTTGGCGCTGTTGATGTGTTGTCGATAACGTTCTGAGGTGCGACTGTCTGCGCAGGTGCACCTTTGGCTAGGAGCTGCTCTGCCCGGAGGCGTGGAGTCAGGGGTGGGTGGACGGAGCTCTAGGGTTGCACGGTTGATCTGTTGACGTGTTAAACTGCACAGGCAAAGGTGGTGCAGTCATCTGGGATGGAGTAGCTGTGGGCAGGGGAGCGGACTGTCCCTTCCGCAGTGTTTTAGAGACTCAATTAGAGCTTCTGGTGGGATTCCTAAACAGAAAGCAGACCTGTGGAATGGTCAAGCTGTTGATGAGCATCTGGGTGACTTGTTGAATAACTTGATTTCAGGTGCAGAGGGACAACTTGGCACAGAAGGGGCGACGCAGGAGGCGAGCTGTGCGCCGTAAGCAGGTGGGTTGTTGCGTGGTGTCAGCGGGAAGATGTGCTGTGTGCCTTTATAATGTGCGTTGTCTCTGCTAAGTGAGTGTGTGTTTTCTTGTGTTGCTGCAGATGTTGAAGAGGAATTGGGCAATGCAGGAAGATGCTTACTAGTGCACGTGGTGTTTTTCTCTGCAGATTGATGCAGCCCCTTGGCCCTCTGACAGGTAAGCGGAGGCTCGAGGGCTGGGGAGGGGCTGGGAATTGCATGGAGGGGGTTTAAAGCTCTCATAGGGGCAAAGGCCGTCCAGGAACAGTGCCCTTTGGGCAGCTAAAGGGTCCAGGGAACTTTACGTAGTGATGCCAGCTTGTGCACGGCGGGGCAGCTCCAGCCCGTGTCTGTTATCGTGTAGGCAAAGGTTGTAGGCAGAGGGACAACTTGGCAAGAAAGAGTGAGAAAAGAGGCGAGCCGAGCACTGTAAGCAGGTGGGGCGGTGCGTGGTGTTAGAGGGAAGATGTGCCTTGTGCCTTTATACTGTGTGTTTGCTCTGCTTAGTCAGCGTGTGTTTTCCTGTGTTGCTGTAGATGTTGAGGAGGAAGCCGGTGATGCTGGAATATCCCTGTCGGCGCACGTGGCGTTTTCATCCGTTGAAGATGGATTCGGTCTCTTGGCCCTCTGAAAGCTAAGTGGAGGCTGGGCGGCTGGGAAGGGGCTGGGAAGCGCAGGGAGGGGGGTAAAGTTCTGTTCGGGGCAAGGGCCATCCAGGAACAGTCCCCTTTGGGCAGGTGAAGGGCCCGGGGACCTTTCCAGTGCGACGCCAGCGTGTGCCGGGCAGGGCAGCTCCAGCCTGTGTCTGCGTTGTGGTGTAGTTCGGGACGCCTGCCTTGCGCCTGTCAGACGATCCTGGGGTCTCGTTGCGTTCGAGGGACACGAAAGGCGTCTCGGGTGCCGTCCCGGGATCTGGAACCCCGGTGCCGACTGGCGTAGCGCCAGTTGGGCGCTGGTTTTCTGGTATCAGCAGCCGAAAGCGTAGAGGGTTCGTGCGTTTCGGTCGTTTCTGGTCGGTGGTGTTTGTGGCGTTGTCCTGGGCTGTGCCGGCAGCTGTGCTCTCTACCCTTCCAGTCTCGGGGACTGGCACTTCAAGATGCTGGGAAGAAGTTCTTAGGCGTTGCAGCAGCTTCTCGTTTGGTTGCGCCGTCTCTGCTGGGTTGCGGCGGTGCCGCCGTCTCGTCAGGAGCCGTGACGTTGGGCTCCTTTTTCATTTGGGGTTGTAGGAGAGGCTCCTGGCCTCACCGCTGCCTCCCCGTAGATTCTTTGGATGGATGCCTGTCTGGTCTCGGAGTGTCGTTTTCGTTGTGGAGCGTTTTTGGTGCTGTGGCCGTCGTGTGGTCGATAACGTTCTGCGGAGCGTCTGTCCGCGCGGGTGCGCGTTTGGCTCGGAGCTGCTCTGCCGGGACGCGTGGAGTCCGGGGTGGGTGGACGGGGCTCTGGGAGTCCCCGGCTAATCTGCTGATGCGTTAAATTGCGTAGGCAGAGGTTGCGCGGTCATCTGGGCTGGAGTAGCCGTGGGCAGGGGAGTGGAGGGTCCCCGCGCAGGCGTTTTGGAGACTCCCCGAGAGCTTGGAATGCTATTGCGCAATAGAAAGCAGACGTGCGGAATGGTCAAGCTGTTGATGAGCTGCTGGGTGACTTGCTGAATAACTTGATTTCAGGTGCAGAGGGACAGCTTGGCACAGAAGGGGCGACGCAGGAGGCGAGCTGTGCGCCGTAAGCAGGTGGGTCGGTGCGTGGTGCCAGAGGGAAGCTGTGCCGTGTGGCTCTAGCTAAGCCCGGTCGTTTCTGCTTTTCCTAGGTGGGAAGCGAAGAGGAAAGCTGGGTATCGGCAGCGCAGGTCCTGGGGCAAGGTGAGCACGGAGTGCTGGGCTGAAGCGGCAGCTCGTTTCAGGTGCCGTGTTGCTGGTGCAGGTCTGAGCGTCCTTTGGTTGTGTTTTACAGGCGGTAGCTGAGCGTCTTCGTGGTCAACAGCGTGGCAGCCAAAAGCAAGGGCGGCCGGGTGGGCGAGCGGCCCCGGTAAGGGAGGGCGAGATGGGGGCGTCTGCGGCAGGCTGTGTTTTCGGGCGGCGTCCGAGCGCGTGCCTCTGGTTTTGCAGGTGCCGCAGACGAGCTGGGAGGGGCGAAGCCGCACGCCGGCCGGCAGCCGAGAAGGTGAGGCGGCGGTGGGTGTTGAGGAGCCCGGTATTGCCCGGTGACTCGGTTCAGCGCTTCCTTCTCTCTTTGCAGGCGCTTTGTGGGCCCTTTGGCCTGGGAGGAGCATTTGAGGTGAGCCGGGCTAGGGGCGAGGAGGAGCGTTTGCGGCCGGGGACTCGTTCCAGGCGCTACAGTTCTTTTGCTTCTCGCCGTCTTAGGCGTCACGAGCGACCAGGGTTGGTGACCGCGCCCGCGGCACGACGCGCCGAACGGAACGCCGTGGAACTTAGCAGGAGGTGGGTGTTGCGGAAGGGGTCGGCGTTTACCCCACGACGCCGTGTGCTGGCACGCCTTAGCGAGCGTGCGTTTTCTCGTGTTCCTGCAGACGCTGAAGAGGAACCCGGCGATGCAGGAAGACGGCCGTTCGCGCACGTGGCGTTTTCCTCTGTTGAAGACGGGTTCGGTCCCTTGGCCCTCTGAAAGCTAAGTGGAGGCACGAGGGCTGGCAAGGGGCTGGGAATCGCAGGGACGGTGGGTTTAGTTCTGATAAGGGCAAGGGCCGTCCAGGAACCGTCCCCTTGGCGCGGGTAAAGGGCCCGGGGACCTTTCCAGTGCGACGCCACCGTGTGCCGGGCAGGGCAGCTCCAGCCTGTGTCTGCGTTGTGGTGTAGTTCGGGACGCCTGCCTTGCGCCTGTCAGACGATCCTGGGGTCTCGTTGCGTTCGAGGGACACGAAAGGCGTCTCGGGTGCCGTCCCGGGATCTGGAATCCCGGTTCCGACTGGCGTAGCGCCAATTGGGCGCTGGTTTTCTGGTATCAGCAGCCGAAAGCGTGGCAGGTCCTTGCGTTTGGGACGTTTCTGGTCGGTGGTGTTTTATGGTGTCATTGAGGGCTGCGTCGGCAGCTCTGCTCTCTACCCATCCAGTCTCAGGGACTGGCACTTCTTCCCAGCATCTTGAAGTTTTTAAGCCGTGCCGCCCTCTCTGTGTGTTTGCGCCAGCGCCGCCGTCTCCTAAGGGACCGTGCCGTTCGGCTCTTATTTTTTTCTGGGGTTGCAGTAGAGACTCCTCGCCTCACCGCTGCCTCCCTGCAGGTTCTTTTGATCGATGCAGTCTCTGGTTTGGAGTCGTTGCTTTTATAGAGCGTTTTTGGCGCTGTTGATGTGTTGTCGATAACGTTCTGAGGTGCGACTGTCTGCGCAGGTGCACCTTTGGCTAGGAGCTGCTCTGCCCGGAGGCGTGGAGTCAGGGGTGGGTGGACGGAGCTCTAGGGTTGCACGGTTGATCTGTTGACGTGTTAAACTGCGCAGGCAAAGGTGGTGCAGTCGTCTGGGATGGAGTAGCTGTGGGCAGGGGAGCGGACTGTCCCTTCCGCAGTGTTTTAGAGACTCAATTAGAGCTTCTGGTGGGATTCCTAAACAGAAAGCAGACCTGTGGAATGGTCAAGCTGTTGATGAGCATCTGGGTGACTTGTTGAATAACTTGATTTCAGGTGCAGAGGGACAACTTGGCACAGAAGGGGCGACGCAGGAGGCGAGCTGTGCGCCGTAAGCAGGTGGGTTGTTGCGTGGTGTCAGCGGGAAGATGTGCTGTGTGCCTTTATAATGTGCGTTGTCTCTGCTAAGTGAGTGTGTGTTTTCTTGTGTTACTGCAGATGTTGAAGAGGAATTGGGCAATGCAGGAAGATGCTTACTAGTGCACGTGGTGTTTTTCTCTGCAGATTGATGCAGCCCCTTGGCCCTCTGACAGGTAAGCGGAGGCTCGAGGGCTGGGGAGGGGCTGGGAATTGCATGGAGGGGGTTTAAAGCTCTCATAGGGGCAAAGGCCGTCCAGGAACAGTGCCCTTTGGGCAGCTAAAGGGTCCAGGGAACTTTACGTAGTGATGCCAGCTTGTGCACGGCGGGGCAGCTCCAGCCCGTGTCTGTTATCGTGTAGGCAAAGGTTGTAGGCAGAGGGACAACTTGGCAAGAAAGAATGAGAAAAGAGGCGAGCCGAGCACTGTAAGCAGGTGGGGCGGTGCGTGGTGTCAGAGGGAAGATGTGCCTTGTGCCTTTATACTGTGTGTTTGCTCTGCTTAGTCAGCGTGTGTTTTCCTGTGTTGCTGTAGATGTTGAGGAGGAAGCCGGCGATGCTGGAATATCCCTGTCGGCGCACGTGGCGTTTTCATCCGTTGAAGATGGATTCGGTCTCTTGGCCCTCTGAAAGCTAAGTGGAGGCTGGGCGGCTGGGAAGGGGCTGGGAAGCGCAGGGAGGGGGGTAAAGTTCTGTTCGGGGCAAGGGCTATCCAGGAACAGTCCCCTTTGGGCAGGTGAAGGGCCCGGGGACCTTTCCAGTGCGACGCCAGCGTGTGCCGGGCAGGGCAGCTCCAGCCTGTGTCTGCGTTGTGGTGTAGTTCGGGACGCCTGCCTTGCGCCTGTCAGACGATCCTGGGGTCTCGTTGCGTTCGAGGGACACGAAAGGCGTCTCGGGTGCCGTCCCGGGATCTGGAACCCCGGTGCCGACTGGCGTAGCGCCAGTTGGGCGCTGGTTTTCTGGTATCAGCAGCCGAAAGCGTAGAGGGTTCTTGCGTTTCGGTCGTTTCTGGTCGGTGGTGTTTGTGGCGTTGTCCTGGGCTGTGCCGGCAGCTGTGCTCTCTACCCTTCCAGTCTCGGGGACTGGCACTTCAAGATGCTGGGAAGAAGTTCTTAGGCGTTGCAGCAGCTTCTCGTTTGGTTGCGCCGTCTCTGCTGGGTTGCGGCGGTGCCGCCGTCTCGTCAGGAGCCGTGACGTTGGGCTCCTTTTTCATTTGGGGTTGTAGGAGAGGCTCCTGGCCTCACCGCTGCCTCCCCGTAGATTCTTTGGATGGATGCCTGTCTGGTCTCGGAGTGTCGTTTTCGTTGTGGAGCGTTTTTGGTGCTGTGGCCGTCGTGTGGTCGATAACGTTCTGCGGAGCGTCTGTCCGCGCGGGTGCGCGTTTGGCTCGGAGCTGCTCTGCCGGGACGCGTGGAGTCCGGGGTGGGTGGACGGGGCTCTGGGAGTCCCCGGCTAATCTGCTGACGCGTTAAATTGCGTAGGCAGAGGTTGCGCGGTCATCTGGGCTGGAGTAGCCGTGGGCAGGGGAGTGGAGGGTCCCCGCGCAGGCGTTTTGGAGACTCCCCGAGAGCTTGGAATGCTATTGCGCAATAGAAAGCAGACGTGCGGAATGGTCAAGCTGTTGATGAGCTGCTGGGTGACTTGCTGAATAACTTGATTTCAGGTGCAGAGGGACAGCTTGGCACAGAAGGGGCGACGCAGGAGGCGAGCTGTGCGCCGTAAGCAGGTGGGTCGGTGCGTGGTGCCAGAGGGAAGCTGTGCCGTGTGGCTCTAGCTAAGCCCGGTCGTTTCTGCTTTTCCTAGGTGGGAAGCGAAGAGGAAAGCTGGGTATCGGCAGCGCAGGTCCTGGGGCAAGGTGAGCACGGAGTGCTGGGCTGAAGCGGCAGCTCGTTTCAGGTGCCGTGTTGCTGGTGCAGGTCTGAGCGTCCTTTGGTTGTGTTTTACAGGCGGTAGCTGAGCGTCTTCGTGGTCAACAGCGTGGCAGCCAAAAGCAAGGGCGGCCGGGTGGGCGAGCGGCCCCGGTAAGGGAGGGCGAGATGGGGGCGTCTGCGGCAGGCTGTGTTTTCGGGCGGCGTCCGAGCGCGTGCCTCTGGTTTTGCAGGTGCCGCAGACGAGCTGGGAGGGGCGAAGCCGCACGCCGGCCGGCAGCCGAGAAGGTGAGGCGGCGGTGGGTGTTGAGGAGCCCGGTATTGCCCGGTGACTCGGTTCAGCGCTTCCTTCTCTCTTTGCAGGCGCTTTGTGGGCCCTTTGGCCTGGGAGGAGCATTTGAGGTGAGCCGGGCTAGGGGCGAGGAGGAGCGTTTGCGGCCGGGGACTCGTTCCAGGCGCTACAGTTCTTTTGCTTCTCGCCGTCTTAGGCGTCACGAGCGACCAGGGTTGGTGACCGCGCCCGCGGCACGACGCGCCGAACGGAACGCCGTGGAACTTAGCAGGAGGTGGGTGTTGCGGAAGGGGTCGGCGTTTACCCCACGACGCCGTGTGCTGGCACGCCTTAGCGAGCGTGCGTTTTCTCGTGTTCCTGCAGACGCTGAAGAGGAACCCGGCGATGCAGGAAGACGGCCGTTCGCGCACGTGGCGTTTTCCTCTGTTGAAGACGGGTTCGGTCCCTTGGCCCTCTGAAAGCTAAGTGGAGGCACGAGGGCTGGCAAGGGGCTGGGAATCGCAGGGACGGTGGGTTTAGTTCTGATAAGGGCAAGGGCCGTCCAGGAACCGTCCCCTTGGCGCGGGTAAAGGGCCCGGGGACCTTTCCAGTGCGACGCCACCGTGTGCCGGGCAGGGCAGCTCCAGCCTGTGTCTGCGTTGTGGTGTAGTTCGGGACGCCTGCCTTGCGCCTGTCAGACGATCCTGGGGTCTCGTTGCGTTCGAGGGACACGAAAGGCGTCTCGGGTGCCGTCCCGGGATCTGGAATCCCGGTTCCGACTGGCGTAGCGCCAATTGGGCGCTGGTTTTCTGGTATCAGCAGCCGAAAGCGTGGCAGGTCCTTGCGTTTGGGACGTTTCTGGTCGGTGGTGTTTTATGGTGTCATTGAGGGCTGCGTCGGCAGCTCTGCTCTCTACCCATCCAGTCTCAGGGACTGGCACTTCTTCCCAGCATCTTGAAGTTTTTAAGCCGTGCCGCCCTCTCTGTGTGTTTGCGCCAGCGCCGCCGTCTCCTAAGGGGCCGTGCCGTTCGGCTCTTATTTTTTTCTGGGGTTGCAGTAGAGACTCCTCGCCTCACCGCTGCCTCCCTGCAGTTTCTTTTGATCGATGCAGTCTCTGGTTTGGAGTCGTTGCTTTTATAGAGCGTTTTTGGCGCTGTTGATGTGTTGTCGATAACGTTCTGAGGTGCGACTGTCTGCGCAGGTGCACCTTTGGCTAGGAGCTGCTCTGCCCGGAGGCGTGGAGTCAGGGGTGGGTGGACGGAGCTCTAGGGGTGCACGGTTGATCTGTGGACGTGTTAAACTGCGCAGGCAAAGGTGGTGCAGTCGTCTGGGATGGAGTAGCTGTGGGCAGGGGAGCGGACTGTCCCTTCCGCAGTGTTTTAGAGACTCAATTAGAGCTTCTGGTGGGATTCCTAAACAGAAAGCAGACCTGTGGAATGGTCAAGCTGTTGATGAGCATCTGGGTGACTTGTTGAATAACTTGATTTCAGGTGCAGAGGGACAACTTGGCACAGAAGGGGCGACGCAGGAGGCGAGCTGTGCGCCGTAAGCAGGTGGGTTGTTGCGTGGTGTCAGCGGGAAGATGTGCTGTGTGCCTTTATAATGTGCGTTGTCTCTGCTAAGTGAGTGTGTGTTTTCTTGTGTTACTGCAGATGTTGAAGAGGAATTGGGCAATGCAGGAAGATGCTTACTAGTGCACGTGGTGTTTTTCTCTGAAGATTGATGCAGCCCCTTGGCCCTCTGACAGGTAAGCGGAGGCTCGAGGGCTGGGGAGGGGCTGGGAATTGCATGGAGGGGGTTTAAAGCTCTCATAGGGGCAAAGGCCGTCCAGGAACAGTGCCCTTTGGGCAGCTAAAGGGTCCAGGGAACTTTACGGACTGATGCCAGCTTGTGCACGGCAGGGCAGCTCCAGCCCATGTCTGTTATCGTGTAGGCAAAGGTTGTAGGCAGAGGGACAACTTGGCAAGAAAGAGTGAGAAAAGAGGCGAGCCGAGCACTGTAAGCAGGTGGGGCGGTGCGTGGTGTCAGAGGGAAGATGTGCCTTGTGCCTTTATACTGTGTGTTTGCTCTGCTTAGTCAGCGTGTGTTTTCCTGTGTTGCTGTAGATGTTGAGGAGGAAGCCGGCGATGCTGGAATATCCCTGTCGGCGCACGTGGCGTTTTCATCCGTTGAAGATGGATTCGGTCTCTTGGCCCTCTGAAAGCTAAGTGGAGGCTGGGCGGCTGGGAAGGGGCTGGGAAGCGCAGGGAGGGGGGTAAAGTTCTGTTCGGGGCAAGGGCTATCCAGGAACAGTCCCCTTTGGGCAGGTGAAGGGCCCGGGGACCTTTCCAGTGCGACGCCAGCGTGTGCCGGGCAGGGCAGCTCCAGCCTGTGTCTGCGTTGTGGTGTAGTTCGGGACGCCTGCCTTGCGCCTGTCAGACGATCCTGGGGTCTCGTTGCGTTCGAGGGACACGAAAGGCGTCTCGGGTGCCGTCCCGGGATCTGGAACCCCGGTGCCGACTGGCGTAGCGCCAGTTGGGCGCTGGTTTTCTGGTATCAGCAGCCGAAAGCGTAGAGGGTTCGTGCGTTTCGGTCGTTTCTGGTCGGTGGTGTTTGTGGCGTTGTCCTGGGCTGTGCCGGCAGCTGTGCTCTCTACCCTTCCAGTCTCGGGGACTGGCACTTCAAGATGCTGGGAAGAAGTTCTTAGGCGTTGCAGCAGCTTCTCGTTTGGTTGCGCCGTCTCTGCTGGGTTGCGGCGGTGCCGCCGTCTCGTCAGGAGCCGTGACGTTGGGCTCCTTTTTCATTTGGGGTTGTAGGAGAGGCTCCTGGCCTCACCGCTGCCTCCCCGTAGATTCTTTGGATGGATGCCTGTCTGGTCTCGGAGTGTCGTTTTCGTTGTGGAGCGTTTTTGGTGCTGTGGCCGTCGTGTGGTCGATAACGTTCTGCGGAGCGTCTGTCCGCGCGGGTGCGCGTTTGGCTCGGAGCTGCTCTGCCGGGACGCGTGGAGTCCGGGGTGGGTGGACGGGGCTCTGGGAGTCCCCGGCTAATCTGCTGACGCGTTAAATTGCGTAGGCAGAGGTTGCGCGGTCATCTGGGCTGGAGTAGCCGTGGGCAGGGGAGTGGAGGGTCCCCGCGCAGGCGTTTTGGAGACTCCCCGAGAGCTTGGAATGCTATTGCGCAATAGAAAGCAGACGTGCGGAATGGTCAAGCTGTTGATGAGCTGCTGGGTGACTTGCTGAATAACTTGATTTCAGGTGCAGAGGGACAGCTTGGCACAGAAGGGGCGACGCAGGAGGCGAGCTGTGCGCCGTAAGCAGGTGGGTCGGTGCGTGGTGCCAGAGGGAAGCTGTGCCGTGTGGCTCTAGCTAAGCCCGGTCGTTTCTGCTTTTCCTAGGTGGGAAGCGAAGAGGAAAGCTGGGTATCGGCAGCGCAGGTCCTGGGGCAAGGTGAGCACGGAGTGCTGGGCTGAAGCGGCAGCTCGTTTCAGGTGCCGTGTTGCTGGTGCAGGTCTGAGCGTCCTTTGGTTGTGTTTTACAGGCGGTAGCTGAGCGTCTTCGTGGTCAACAGCGTGGCAGCCAAAAGCAAGGGCGGCCGGGTGGGCGAGCGGCCCCGGTAAGGGAGGGCGAGATGGGGGCGTCTGCGGCAGGCTGTGTTTTCGGGCGGCGTCCGAGCGCGTGCCTCTGGTTTTGCAGGTGCCGCAGACGAGCTGGGAGAGGCGAAGCCGCACGCCGGCCGGCAGCCGAGAAGGTGAGGCGGCGGTGGGTGTTGAGGAGCCCGGTATTGCCCGGTGACTCGGTTCAGCGCTTCCTTCTCTCTTTGCAGGCGCTTTGTGGGCCCTTTGGCCTGGGAGGAGCATTTGAGGTGAGCCGGGCTAGGGGCGAGGAGGAGCGTTTGCGGCCGGGGACTCGTTCCAGGCGCTACAGTTCTTTTGCTTCTCGCCGTCTTAGGCGTCACGAGCGACCAGGGTTGGTGACCGCGCCCGCGGCACGACGCGCCGAACGGAACGCCGTGGAACTTAGCAGGAGGTGGGTGTTGCGGAAGGGGTCGGCGTTTACCCCACGACGCCGTGTGCTGGCACGCCTTAGCGAGCGTGCGTTTTCTCGTGTTCCTGCAGACGCTGAAGAGGAACCCGGCGATGCAGGAAGACGGCCGTTCGCGCACGTGGCGTTTTCCTCTGTTGAAGACGGGTTCGGTCCCTTGGCCCTCTGAAAGCTAAGTGGAGGCACGAGGGCTGGCAAGGGGCTGGGAATCGCAGGGACGGTGGGTTTAGTTCTGATAAGGGCAAGGGCCGTCCAGGAACCGTCCCCTTGGCGCGGGTAAAGGGCCCGGGGACCTTTCCAGTGTGACGCCAGCGTGTGCCGGGCAGGGCAGCTCCAGCCTGTGTCTGCGTTGTGGTGTAGTTCGGGACGCCTGCCTTGCGCCTGTCAGACGATCCTGGGGTCTCGTTGCGTTCGAGGGACACGAAAGGCGTCTCGGGTGCCGTCCCGGGATCTGGAATCCCGGTTCTGACTGGCGTAGCGCCAATTGGGCGCTGGTTTTCTGGTATCAGCAGCCGAAAGCGTGGCAGGTCCTTGCGTTTGGGACGTTTCTGGTCGGTGGTGTTTTATGGTGTCATTGAGGGCTGCGTCGGCAGCTCTGCTCTCTAGCCATCCAGTCTCAGGGACTGGCACTTCTTCCCAGCATCTTGAAGTTTTTAAGCCGTGCCGCCCTCTCTGTGTGTTTGCGCCAGCGCCGCCGTCTCCTAAGGGGCCGTGCCGTTCGGCTCTTATTTTTTTCTGGGGTTGCAGTAGAGACTCCTCGCCTCACCGCTGCCTCCCTGCAGGTTCTTTTGATCGATGCAGTCTCTGGTTTGGAGTCGTTGCTTTTATAGAGCGTTTTTGGCGCTGTTGATGTGTTGTCGATAACGTTCTGAGGTGCGACTGTCTGCGCAGGTGCACCTTTGGCTAGGAGCTGCTCTGCCCGGAGGCGTGGAGTCAGGGGTGGGTGGACGGAGCTCTAGGGGTGCACGGTTGATCTGTTGACGTGTTAAACTGCGCAGGCAAAGGTGGTGCAGTCATCTGGGATGGAGTAGCTGTGGGCAGGGGAGCGGACTGTCCCTTCCGCAGTGTTTTAGAGACTCAATTCGAGCTTCTGGTGGGATTCCTAAACAGAAAGCAGACCTGTGGAATGGTCAAGCTGTTGATGAGCATCTGGGTGACTTGTTGAATAACTTGATTTCAGGTGCAGAGGGACAACTTGGCACAGAAGGGGCGACGCAGGAGGCGAGCTGTGCGCCGTAAGCAGGTGGGTTGTTGCGTGGTGTCAGCGGGAAGATGTGCTGTGTGCCTTTATAATGTGCGTTGTCTCTGCTAAGTGAGTGTGTGTTT
This sequence comes from Streptopelia decaocto, assembly GCF_964273445.1. Classification (NCBI taxonomy): domain Eukaryota; kingdom Metazoa; phylum Chordata; class Aves; order Columbiformes; family Columbidae; genus Streptopelia; species Streptopelia decaocto. Next base: position 108,052 of record NC_138659.1, on the reverse strand, counting down.
TCTTGTGTTACTGCAGATGTTGAAGAGGAATTGGGCAATGCAGGAAGATGCTTACTAGTGCACGTGGTGTTTTTCTCTGCAGATTGATGCAGCCCCTTGGCCCTCTGACAGGTAAGCGGAGGCTCGAGGGCTGGGGAGGGGCTGGGAATTGCATGGAGGGGGTTTAAAGCTCTCATAGGGGCAAAGGCCGTCCAGGAACAGTGCCCTTTGGGCAGCTAAAGGGTCCAGGGAACTTTACGGACTGATGCCAGCTTGTGCACGGCGGGGCAGCTCCAGCCCGTGTCTGTTATCGTGTAGGCAAAGGTTGTAGGCAGAGGGACAACTTGGCAAGAAAGAGTGAGAAAAGAGGCGAGCCGAGCACTGTAAGCAGGTGGGGCGGTGCGTGGTGTCAGAGGGAAGATGTGCCTTGTGCCTTTATACTGTGTGTTTGCTCTGCTTAGTCAGCGTGTGTTTTCCTGTGTTGCTGTAGATGTTGAGGAGGAAGCCGGCGATGCTGGAATATCCCTGTCGGCGCACGTGGCGTTTTCATCCGTTGAAGATGGATTCGGTCTCTTGGCCCTCTGAAAGCTAAGTGGAGGCTGGGCGGCTGGGAAGGGGCTGGGAAGCGCAGGGAGGGGGGTAAAGTTCTGTTCGGGGCAAGGGCTATCCAGGAACAGTCCCCTTTGGGCAGGTGAAGGGCCCGGGGACCTTTCCAGTGCGACGCCAGCGTGTGCCGGGCAGGGCAGCTCCAGCCTGTGTCTGCGTTGTGGTGTAGTTCGGGACGCCTGCCTTGCGCCTGTCAGACGATCCTGGGGTCTCGTTGCGTTCGAGGGACACGAAAGGCGTCTCGGGTGCCGTCCCGGGATCTGGAACCCCGGTGCCGACTGGCGTAGCGCCAGTTGGGCGCTGGTTTTCTGGTATCAGCAGCCGAAAGCGTAGAGGGTTCTTGCGTTTCGGTCGTTTCTGGTCGGTGGTGTTTGTGGCGTTGTCCTGGGCTGTGCCGGCAGCTGTGCTCTCTACCCTTCCAGTCTCGGGGACTGGCACTTCAAGATGCTGGGAAGAAGTTCTTAGGCGTTGCAGCAGCTTCTCGTTTGGTTGCGCCGTCTCTGCTGGGTTGCGGCGGTGCCGCCGTCTCGTCAGGAGCCGTGACGTTGGGCTCCTTTTTCATTTGGGGTTGTAGGAGAGGCTCCTGGCCTCACCGCTGCCTCCCCGTAGATTCTTTGGATGGATGCCTGTCTGGTCTCGGAGTGTCGTTTTCGTTGTGGAGCGTTTTTGGTGCTGTGGCCGTCGTGTGGTCGATAACGTTCTGCGGAGCGTCTGTCCGCGCGGGTGCGCGTTTGGCTCGGAGCTGCTCTGCCGGGACGCGTGGAGTCCGGGGTGGGTGGACGGGGCTCTGGGAGTCCCCGGCTAATCTGCTGACGCGTTAAATTGCGTAGGCAGAGGTTGCGCGGTCATCTGGGCTGGAGTAGCCGTGGGCAGGGGAGTGGAGGGTCCCCGCGCAGGCGTTTTGGAGACTCCCCGAGAGCTTGGAATGCTATTGCGCAATAGAAAGCAGACGTGCGGAATGGTCAAGCTGTTGATGAGCTGCTGGGTGACTTGCTGAATAACTTGATTTCAGGTGCAGAGGGACAGCTTGGCACAGAAGGGGCGACGCAGGAGGCGAGCTGTGCGCCGTAAGCAGGTGGGTCGGTGCGTGGTGCCAGAGGGAAGCTGTGCCGTGTGGCTCTAGCTAAGCCCGGTCGTTTCTGCTTTTCCTAGGTGGGAAGCGAAGAGGAAAGCTGGGTATCGGCAGCGCAGCTCCTGGGGCAAGGTGATCACGGAGTGCTGGGCTGAAGCGGCAGCTCGTTTCAGGTGCCGTGTTGCTGGTGCAGGTCTGAGCGTCCTTTGGTTGTGTTTTACAGGCGGTAGCTGAGCGTCTTCGTGGTCAACAGCGTGGCAGCCAAAAGCAAGGGCGGCCGGGTGGGCGAGCGGCCCCGGTAAGGGAGGGCGAGATGGGGGCGTCTGCGGCAGGCTGTGTTTTCGGGCGGCGTCCGAGCGCGTGCCTCTGGTTTTGCAGGTGCCGCAGACGAGCTGGGAGGGGCGAAGCCGCACGCCGGCCGGCAGCCGAGAAGGTGAGGCGGCGGTGGGTGTTGAGGAGCCCGGTATTGCCCGGTGACTCGGTTCAGCGCTTCCTTCTCTCTTTGCAGGCGCTTTGTGGGCCCTTTGGCCTGGGAGGAGCATTTGAGGTGAGCCGGGCTAGGGGGGAGGAGGAGCGTTTGCGGCCGGGGACTCGTTCCAGGCGCTACAGTTCTTTTGCTTCTCGCCGTCTTAGGCGTCACGAGCGACCAGGGTTGGTGACCGCGCCCGCGGCACGACGCGCCGAACGGAACGCCGTGGAACTTAGCAGGAGGTGGGTGTTGCGGAAGGGGTCGGCGTTTACCCCACGACGCCGTGTGCTGGCACGCCTTAGCGAGCGTGCGTTTTCTCGTGTTCCTGCAGACGCTGAAGAGGAACCCGGCGATGCAGGAAGACGGCCGTTCGCGCACGTGGCGTTTTCCTCTGTTGAAGACGGGTTCGGTCCCTTGGCCCTCTGAAAGCTAAGTGGAGGCACGAGGGCTGGCAAGGGGCTGGGAATCGCAGGGACGGTGGGTTTAGTTCTGATAAGGGCAAGGGCCGTCCAGGAACCGTCCCCTTGGCGCGGGTAAAGGGCCCGGGGACCTTTCCAGTGTGACGCCAGCGTGTGCCGGGCAGGGCAGCTCCAGCCTGTGTCTGCGTTGTGGTGTAGTTCGGGACGCCTGCCTTGCGCCTGTCAGACGATCCTGGGGTCTCGTTGCGTTCGAGGGACACGAAAGGCGTCTCGGGTGCCGTCCCGGGATCTGGAATCCCGGTTCCGACTGGCGTAGCGCCAATTGGGCGCTGGTTTTCTGGTATCAGCAGCCGAAAGCGTGGCAGGTCCTTGCGTTTGGGACGTTTCTGGTCGGTGGTGTTTTATGGTGTCATTGAGGGCTGCGTCGGCAGCTCTGCTCTCTACCCATCCAGTCTCAGGGACTGGCACTTCTTCCCAGCATCTTGAAGTTTTTAAGCCGTGCCGCCCTCTCTGTGTGTTTGCGCCAGCGCCGCCGTCTCCTAAGGGGCCGTGCCGTTCGGCTCTTATTTTTTTCTGGGGTTGCAGTAGAGACTCCTCGCCTCACCGCTGCCTCCCTGCAGGTTCTTTTGATCGATGCAGTCTCTGGTTTGGAGTCGTTGCTTTTATAGAGCGTTTTTGGCGCTGTTGATGTGTTGTCGATAACGTTCTGAGGTGCGACTGTCTGCGCAGGTGCACCTTTGGCTAGGAGCTGCTCTGCCCGGAGGCGTGGAGTCAGGGGTGGGTGGACGGAGCTCTAGGGGTGCACGGTTGATCTGTTGACGTGTTAAACTGCGCAGGCAAAGGTGGTGCAGTCATCTGGGATGGAGTAGCTGTGGGCAGGGGAGCGGACTGTCCCTTCCGCAGTGTTTTAGAGACTCAATTAGAGCTTCTGGTGGGATTCCTAAACAGAAAGCAGACCTGTGGAATGGTCAAGCTGTTGATGAGCATCTGGGTGACTTGTTGAATAACTTGATTTCAGGTGCAGAGGGACAACTTGGCACAGAAGGGGCGACGCAGGAGGCGAGCTGTGCGCCGTAAGCAGGTGGGTTGTTGCGTGGTGTCAGCGGGAAGATGTGCTGTGTGCCTTTATAATGTGCGTTGTCTCTGCTAAGTGAGTGTGTGTTTTCTTGTGTTACTGCAGATGTTGAAGAGGAATTGGGCAATGCAGGAAGATGCTTACTAGTGCACGTGGTGTTTTTCTCTGAAGATTGATGCAGCCCCTTGGCCCTCTGACAGGTAAGCGGAGGCTCGAGGGCTGGGGAGGGGCTGGGAATTGCATGGAGGGGGTTTAAAGCTCTCATAGGGGCAAAGGCCGTCCAGGAACAGTGCCCTTTGGGCAGCTAAAGGGTCCAGGGAACTTTACGGACTGATGCCAGCTTGTGCACGGCGGGGCAGCTCCAGCCCGTGTCTGTTATCGTGTAGGCAAAGGTTGTAGGCAGAGGGACAACTTGGCAAGAAAGAGTGAGAAAAGAGGCGAGCCGAGCACTGTAAGCAGGTGGGGCGGTGCGTGGTGTCAGAGGGAAGATGTGCCTTGTGCCTTTATACTGTGTGTTTGCTCTGCTTAGTCAGCGTGTGTTTTCCTGTGTTGCCGTAGATGTTGAGGAGGAAGCCGGCGATGCTGGAATATCCCTGTCGGCGCACGTGGCGTTTTCATCCGTTGAAGATGGATTCGGTCTCTTGGCCCTCTGAAAGCTAAGTGGAGGCTGGGCGGCTGGGAAGGGGCTGGGAAGCGCAGGGAGGGGGGTAAAGTTCTGTTCGGGGCAAGGGCTATCCAGGAACAGTCCCCTTTGGGCAGGTGAAGGGCCCGGGGACCTTTCCAGTGCGACGCCAGCGTGTGCCGGGCAGGGCAGCTCCAGCCTGTGTCTGCGTTGTGGTGTAGTTCGGGACGCCTGCCTTGCGCCTGTCAGACGATCCTGGGGTCTCGTTGCGTTCGAGGGACACGAAAGGCGTCTCGGGTGCCGTCCCGGGATCTGGAACCCCGGTGCCGACTGGCGTAGCGCCAGTTGGGCGCTGGTTTTCTGGTATCAGCAGCCGAAAGCGTAGAGGGTTCTTGCGTTTCGGTCGTTTCTGGTCGGTGGTGTTTGTGGCGTTGTCCTGGGCTGTGCCGGCAGCTGTGCTCTCTACCCTTCCAGTCTCGGGGACTGGCACTTCAAGATGCTGGGAAGAAGTTCTTAGGCGTTGCAGCAGCTTCTCGTTTGGTTGCGCCGTCTCTGCTGGGTTGCGGCGGTGCCGCCGTCTCGTCAGGAGCCGTGACGTTGGGCTCCTTTTTCATTTGGGGTTGTAGGAGAGGCTCCTGGCCTCACCGCTGCCTCCCCGTAGATTCTTTGGATGGATGCCTGTCTGGTCTCGGAGTGTCGTTTTCGTTGTGGAGCGTTTTTGGTGCTGTGGCCGTCGTGTGGTCGATAACGTTCTGCGGAGCGTCTGTCCGCGCGGGTGCGCGTTTGGCTCGGAGCTGCTCTGCCGGGACGCGTGGAGTCCGGGGTGGGTGGACGGGGCTCTGGGAGTCCCCGGCTAATCTGCTGACGCGTTAAATTGCGTAGGCAGAGGTTGCGCGGTCATCTGGGCTGGAGTAGCCGTGGGCAGGGGAGTGGAGGGTCCCCGCGCAGGCGTTTTGGAGACTCCCCGAGAGCTTGGAATGCTATTGCGCAATAGAAAGCAGACGTGCGGAATGGTCAAGCTGTTGATGAGCTGCTGGGTGACTTGCTGAATAACTTGATTTCAGGTGCAGAGGGACAGCTTGGCACAGAAGGGGCGACGCAGGAGGCGAGCTGTGCGCCGTAAGCAGGTGGGTCGGTGCGTGGTGCCAGAGGGAAGCTGTGCCGTGTGGCTCTAGCTAAGCCCGGTCGTTTCTGCTTTTCCTAGGTGGGAAGCGAAGAGGAAAGCTGGGTATCGGCAGCGCAGGTCCTGGGGCAAGGTGAGCACGGAGTGCTGGGCTGAAGCGGCAGCTCGTTTCAGGTGCCGTGTTGCTGGTGCAGGTCTGAGCGTCCTTTGGTTGTGTTTTACAGGCGGTAGCTGAGCGTCTTCGTGGTCAACAGCGTGGCAGCCAAAAGCAAGGGCGGCCGGGTGGGCGAGCGGCCCCGGTAAGGGAGGGCGAGATGGGGGCGTCTGCGGCAGGCTGTGTTTTCGGGTGGCGTCCGAGCGCGTGCCTCTGGTTTTGCAGGTGCCGCAGACGAGCTGGGAGGGGCGAAGCCGCACGCCGGCCGGCAGCCGAGAAGGTGAGGCGGCGGTGGGTGTTGAGGAGCCCGGTATTGCCCGGTGACTCGGTTCAGCGCTTCCTTCTCTCTTTGCAGGCGCTTTGTGGGCCCTTTGGCCTGGGAGGAGCATTTGAGGTGAGCCGGGCTAGGGGCGAGGAGGAGCGTTTGCGGCCGGGGACTCGTTCCAGGCGCTACAGTTCTTTTGCTTCTCGCCGTCTTAGGCGTCACGAGCGACCAGGGTTGGTGACCGCGCCCGCGGCACGACGCGCCGAACGGAACGCTGTGGAACTTAGCAAGAGGTGGGTGTTGCGGAATGGGTCGGCGTTTACCCCACGACGCCGTGTGCTGGCACGCCTTAGCGAGCGTGCGTTTTCTCGTGTTCCTGCAGACGCTGAAGAGGAACCCGGCGATGCAGGAAGACGGCCGTTCGCGCACGTGGCGTTTTCCTCTGTTGAAGACGGGTTCGGTCCCTTGGCCCCCTGAAAGCTAAGTGGAGGCACGAGGGCTGGCAAGGGGCTGGGAATCGCAGGGACGGTGGGTTTAGTTCTGATAAGGGCAAGGGCCGTCCAGGAACCGTCCCCTTGGCGCGGGTAAAGGGCCCGGGGACCTTTCCAGTGTGACGCCAGCGTGTGCCGGGCAGGGCAGCTCCAGCCTGTGTCTGCGTTGTGGTGTAGTTCGGGACGCCTGCCTTGCGCCTGTCAGACGATCCTGGGGTCTCGTTGCGTTCGAGGGACACGAAAGGCGTCTCGGGTGCCGTCCCGGGATCTGGAATCCCGGTTCCGACTGGCGTAGCGCCAATTGGGCGCTGGTTTTCTGGTATCAGCAGCCGAAAGCGTGGCAGGTCCTTGCATTTGGGACGTTTCTGGTCGGTGGTGTTTTATGGTGTCATTGAGGGCTGCGTCGGCAGCTCTGCTCTCTACCCATCCAGTCTCAGGGACTGGCACTTCTTCCCAGCATCTTGAAGTTTTTAAGCCGTGCCGCCCTCTCTGTGTGTTTGCGCCAGCGCCGCCGTCTCCTAAGGGGCCGTGCCGTTCGGCTCTTATTTTTTTCTGGGGTTGCAGTAGAGACTCCTCGCCTCACCGCTGCCTCCCTGCAGGTTCTTTTGATCGATGCAGTCTCTGGTTTGGAGTCGTTGCTTTTATAGAGCGTTTTTGGCGCTGTTGATGTGTTGTCGATAACGTTCTGAGGTGCGACTGTCTGCGCAGGTGCACCTTTGGCTAGGAGCTGCTCTGCCCGGAGGCGTGGAGTCAGGGGTGGGTGGACGGAGCTCTAGGGGTGCACGGTTGATCTGTTGACGTGTTAAACTGCGCAGGCAAAGGTGGTGCAGTCATCTGGGATGGAGTAGCTGTGGGCAGGGGAGCGGACTGTCCCTTCCGCAGTGTTTTAGAGACTCAATTAGAGCTTCTGGTGGGATTCCTAAACAGAAAGCAGACCTGTGGAATGGTCAAGCTGTTGATGAGCATCTGGGTGACTTGTTGAATAACTTGATTTCAGGTGCAGAGGGACAACTTGGCACAGAAGGGGCGACGCAGGAGGCGAGCTGTGCGCCGTAAGCAGGTGGGTTGTTGCGTGGTGTCAGCGGGAAGATGTGCTGTGTGCCTTTATAATGTGCGTTGTCTCTGCTAAGTGAGTGTGTGTTTTCTTGTGTTACTGCAGATGTTGAAGAGGAATTGGGCAATGCAGGAAGATGCTTACTAGTGCACGTGGTGTTTTTCTCTGCAGATTGATGCAGCCCCTTGGCCCTCTGACAGGTAAGCGGAGGCTCGAGGGCTGGGGAGGGGCTGGGAATTGCATGGAGGGGGTTTAAAGCTCTCATAGGGGCAAAGGCCGTCCAGGAACAGTGCCCTTTGGGCAGCTAAAGGGTCCAGGGAACTTTACGGACTGATGCCAGCTTGTGCACGGCGGGGCAGCTCCAGCCCGTGTCTGTTATCGTGTAGGCAAAGGTTGTAGGCAGAGGGACAACTTGGCAAGAAAGAGTGAGAAAAGAGGCGAGCCGAGCACTGTAAGCAGGTGGGGCGGTGCGTGGTGTCAGAGGGAAGATGTGCCTTGTGCCTTTATACTGTGTGTTTGCTCTGCTTAGTCAGCGTGTGTTTTCCTGTGTTGCTGTAGATGCTGAGGAGGAAGCCGGCGATGCTGGAATATCCCTGTCGGCGCACGTGGCGTTTTCATCCGTTGAAGATGGATTTGGTCTCTTGGCCCTCTGAAAGCTAAGTGGAGGCTGGGCGGCTGGGAAGGGGCTGGGAAGCGCAGGGAGGGGGGTAAAGTTCTGTTCGGGGCAAGGGCTATCCAGGAACAGTCCCCTTTGGGCAGGTGAAGGGCCCGGGGACCTTTCCAGTGCGACGCCAGCGTGTGCCGGGCAGGGCAGCTCCAGCCTGTGTCTGCGTTGTGGTGTAGTTCGGGACGCCTGCCTTGCGCCTGTCAGACGATCCTGGGGTCTCGTTGCGTTCGAGGGACACGAAAGGCGTCTCGGGTGCCGTCCCGGGATCTGGAACCCCGGTGCCGACTGGCGTAGCGCCAGTTGGGCGCTGGTTTTCTGGTATCAGCAGCCGAAAGCGTAGAGGGTTCTTGCGTTTCGGTCGTTTCTGGTCGGTGGTGTTTGTGGCGTTGTCCTGGGCTGTGCCGGCAGCTGTGCTCTCTACCCTTCCAGTCTCGGGGACTGGCACTTCAAGATGCTGGGAAGAAGTTCTTAGGCGTTGCAGCAGCTTCTCGTTTGGTTGCGCCGTCTCTGCTGGGTTGCGGCGGTGCCGCCGTCTCGTCAGGAGCCGTGACGTTGGGCTCCTTTTTCATTTGGGGTTGTAGGAGAGGCTCCTGGCCTCACCGCTGCCTCCCCGTAGATTCTTTGGATGGATGCCTGTCTGGTCTCGGAGTGTCGTTTTCGTTGTGGAGCGTTTTTGGTGCTGTGGCCGTCGTGTGGTCGATAACGTTCTGCGGAGCGTCTGTCCGCGCGGGTGCGCGTTTGGCTCGGAGCTGCTCTGCCGGGACGCGTGGAGTCCGGGGTGGGTGGACGGGGCTCTGGCAGTCCCCGGCTGATCTGCTGACGCGTTAAATTGCGTAGGCAGAGGTTGCGCGGTCATCTGGGCTGGAGTAGCCGTGGGCAGGGGAGTGGAGGGTCCCCGCGCAGGCGTTTTGGAGACTCCCCGAGAGCTTGGAATGCTATTGCGCAATAGAAAGCAGACGTGCGGAATGGTCAAGCTGTTGATGAGCTGCTGGGTGACTTGCTGAATAACTTGATTTCAGGTGCAGAGGGACAGCTTGGCACAGAAGGGGCGACGCAGGAGGCGAGCTGTGCGCCGTAAGCAGGTGGGTCGGTGCGTGGTGCCAGAGGGAAGCTGTGCCGTGTGGCTCTAGCTAAGCCCGGTCGTTTCTGCTTTTCCTAGGTGGGAAGCGAAGAGGAAAGCTGGGTATCGGCAGCGCAGCTCCTGGGGCAAGGTGAGCACGGAGTGCTGGGCTGAAGCGGCAGCTCGTTTCAGGTGCCGTGTTGCTGGTGCAGGTCTGAGCGTCCTTTGGTTGTGTTTTACAGGCGGTAGCTGAGCGTCTTCGTGGTCAACAGCGTGGCAGCCAAAAGCAAGGGCGGCCGGGTGGGCGAGCGGCCCCGGTAAGGGAGGGCGAGATGGGGGTGTCTGCGGCAGGCTGTGTTTTCGGGCGGCGTCCGAGCGCGTGCCTCTGGTTTTGCAGGTGCCGCAGACGAGCTGGGAGGGGCGAAGCCGCACGCCGGCCGGCAGCCGAGAAGGTGAGGCGGCGGTGGGTGTTGAGGAGCCCGGTATTGCCCGGTGACTCGGTTCAGCGCTTCCTTCTCTCTTTGCAGGCGCTTTGTGGGCCCTTTGGCCTGGGAGGAGCATTTGAGGTGAGCCGGGCTAGGGGCGAGGAGGAGCGTTTGCGGCCGGGGACTCGTTCCAGGCGCTACAGTTCTTTTGCTTCTCGCCGTCTTAGGCGTCACGAGCGACCAGGGTTGGTGACCGCGCCCGCGGCACGACGCGCCGAACGGAACGCCGTGGAACTTAGCAGGAGGTGGGTGTTGCGGAAGGGGTCGGCGTTTACCCCACGACGCCGTGTGCTGGCACGCCTTAGCGAGCGTGCGTTTTCTCGTGTTCCTGCAGACGCTGAAGAGGAACCCGGCGATGCAGGAAGACGGCCGTTCGCGCACGTGGCGTTTTCCTCTGTTGAAGACGGGTTCGGTCCCTTGGCCCTCTGAAAGCTAAGTGGAGGCACGAGGGCTGGCAAGGGGCTGGGAATCGCAGGGACGGTGGGTTTAGTTCTGATAAGGGCAAGGGCCGTCCAGGAACCGTCCCCTTGGCGCGGGTAAAGGGCCCGGGGACCCTTCCAGTGTGACGCCAGCGTGTGCCGGGCAGGGCAGCTCCAGCCTGTGTCTGCGTTGTGGTGTAGTTCGGGACACCTGCCTTGCGCCTGTCAGACGATCCTGGGGTCTCGTTGCGTTCGAGGGACACGAAAGGCGTCTCGGGTGCCGTCCCGGGATCTGGAATCCCGGTTCCGACTGGCGTAGCGCCAATTGGGCGCTGGTTTTCTGGTATCAGCAGCCGAAAGCGTGGCAGGTCCTTGCGTTTGGGACGTTTCTGGTCGGTGGTGTTTTATGGTGTCATTGAGGGCTGCGTCGGCAGCTCTGCTCTCTACCCATCCAGTCTCAGGGACTGGCACTTCTTCCCAGCATCTTGAAGTTTTTAAGCCGTGCCGCCCTCTCTGTGTGTTTGCGCCAGCGCCGCCGTCTCCTAAGGGGCTGTGCCGTTCGGCTCTTATTTTTTTCTGGGGTTGCAGTAGAGACTCCTCGCCTCACCGCTGCCTCCCTGCAGGTTCTTTTGATCGATGCAGTCTCTGGTTTGGAGTCGTTGCTTTTATAGAGCGTTTTTGGCGCTGTTGATGTGTTGTCGATAACGTTCTGAGGTGCGACTGTCTGCGCAGGTGCACCTTTGGCTAGGAGCTGCTCTGCCCGGAGGCGTGGAGTCAGGGGTGGGTGGACGGAGCTCTAGGGGTGCACGGTTGATCTGTTGACGTGTTAAACTGCGCAGGCAAAGGTGGTGCAGTCATCTGGGATGGAGTAGCTGTGGGCAGGGGAGCGGACTGTCCCTTCCGCAGTGTTTTAGAGACTCAATTCGAGCTTCTGGTGGGATTCCTAAACAGAAAGCAGACCTGTGGAATGGTCAAGCTGTTGATGAGCATCTGGGTGACTTGTTGAATAACTTGATTTCAGGTGCAGAGGGACAACTTGGCACAGAAGGGGCGACGCAGGAGGCGAGCTGTGCGCCGTAAGCAGGTGGGTTGTTGCGTGGTGTCAGCGGGAAGATGTGCTGTGTGCCTTTATAATGTGCGTTGTCTCTGCTAAGTGAGTGTGTGTTTTCTTGTGTTACTGCAGATGTTGAAGAGGAATTGGGCAATGCAGGAAGATGCTTACTAGTGCACGTGGTGTTTTTCTCTGCAGATTGATGCAGCCCCTTGGCCCTCTGACAGGTAAGCGGAGGCTCGAGGGCTGGGGAGGGGCTGGGAATTGCATGGAGGGGGTTTAAAGCTCTCATAGGGGCAAAGGCCGTCCAGGAACAGTGCCCTTTGGGCAGCTAAAGGGTCCAGGGAACTTTACGGACTGATGCCAGCTTGTGCACGGCGGGGCAGCTCCAGCCCGTGTCTGTTATCGTGTAGGCAAAGGTTGTAGGCAGAGGGACAACTTGGCAAGAAAGAGTGAGAAAAGAGGCGAGCCGAGCACTGTAAGCAGGTGGGGCGGTGCGTGGTGTCAGAGGGAAGATGTGCCTTGTGCCTTTATACTGTGTGTTTGCTCTGCTTAGTCAGCGTGTGTTTTCCTGTGTTGCTGTAGATGCTGAGGAGGAAGCCGGCGATGCTGGAATATCCCTGTCGGCGCACGTGGCGTTTTCATCCATTGAAGATGGATTTGGTCTCTTGGCCCTCTGAAAGCTAAGTGGAGGCTGGGCGGCTGGGAAGGGGCTGGGAAGCGCAGGGAGGGGGGTAAAGTTCTGTTCGGGGCAAGGGCTATCCAGGAACAGTCCCCTTTGGGCAGGTGAAGGGCCCGGGGACCTTTCCAGTGCGACGCCAGCGTGTGCCGGGCAGGGCAGCTCCAGCCTGTGTCTGCGTTGTGGTGTAGTTCGGGACGCCTGCCTTGCGCCTGTCAGACGATCCTGGGGTCTCGTTGCGTTCGAGGGACACGAAAGGCGTCTCGGGTGCCGTCCCGGGATCTGGAACCCCGGTGCCGACTGGCGTAGCGCCAGTTGGGCGCTGGTTTTCTGGTATCAGCAGCCGAAAGCGTAGAGGGTTCTTGCGTTTCGGTCGTTTCTGGTCGGTGGTGTTTGTGGCGTTGTCCTGGGCTGTGCCGGCAGCTGTGCTCTCTACCCTTCCAGTCTCGGGGACTGGCACTTCAAGATGCTGGGAAGAAGTTCTTAGGCGTTGCAGCAGCTTCTCGTTTGGTTGCGCCGTCTCTGCTGGGTTGCGGCGGTGCCGCCGTCTCGTCAGGAGCCGTGACGTTGGGCTCCTTTTTCATTTGGGGTTGTAGGAGAGGCTCCTGGCCTCACCGCTGCCTCCCCGTAGATTCTTTGGATGGATGCCTGTCTGGTCTCGGAGTGTCGTTTTCGTTGTGGAGCGTTTTTGGTGCTGTGGCCGTCGTGTGGTCGATAACGTTCTGCGGAGCGTCTGTCCGCGCGGGTGCGCGTTTGGCTCGGAGCTGCTCTGCCGGGACGCGTGGAGTCCGGGGTGGGTGGACGGGGCTCTGGCAGTCCCCGGCTGATCTGCTGACGCGTTAAATTGCGTAGGCAGAGGTTGCGCGGTCATCTGGGCTGGAGTAGCCGTGGGCAGGGGAGTGGAGGGTCCCCGCGCAGGCGTTTTGGAGACTCCCCGAGAGCTTGGAATGCTATTGCGCAATAGAAAGCAGACGTGCGGAATGGTCAAGCTGTTGATGAGCTGCTGGGTGACTTGCTGAATAACTTGATTTCAGGTGCAGAGGGACAGCTTGGCACAGAAGGGGCGACGCAGGAGGCGAGCTGTGCGCCGTAAGCAGGTGGGTCGGTGCGTGGTGCCAGAGGGAAGCTGTGCCGTGTGGCTCTAGCTAAGCCCGGTCGTTTCTGCTTTTCCTAGGTGGGAAGCGAAGAGGAAAGCTGGGTATCGGCAGCGCAGCTCCTGGGGCAAGGTGAGCACGGAGTGCTGGGCTGAAGCGGCAGCTCGTTTCAGGTGCCGTGTTGCTGGTGCAGGTCTGAGCGTCCTTTGGTTGTGTTTTACAGGCGGTAGCTGAGCGTCTTCGTGGTCAACAGCGTGGCAGCCAAAAGCAAGGGCGGCCGGGTGGGCGAGCGGCCCCGGTAAGGGAGGGCGAGATGGGGGTGTCTGCGGCAGGCTGTGTTTTCGGGCGGCGTCCGAGCGCGTGCCTCTGGTTTTGCAGGTGCCGCAGACGAGCTGGGAGGGGCGAAGCCGCACGCCGGCCGGCAGCCGAGAAGGTGAGGCGGCGGTGGGTGTTGAGGAGCCCGGTATTGCCCGGTGACTCGGTTCAGCGCTTCCTTCTCTCTTTGCAGGCGCTTTGTGGGCCCTTTGGCCTGGGAGGAGCATTTGATGTGAGCCGGGCTAGGGGCGAGGAGGAGCGTTTGCGGCCGGGGACTCGTTCCAGGCGCTACAGTTCTTTTGCTTCTCGCCGTCTTAGGCGTCACGAGCGACCAGGGTTGGTGACCGCGCCCGCGGCACGACGCGCCGAACGGAACGCCGTGGAACTTAGCAGGAGGTGGGTGTTGCGGAAGGGGTCGGCGTTTACCCCACGACGCCGTGTGCTGGCACGCCTTAGCGAGCGTGCGTTTTCTCGTGTTCCTGCAGACGCTGAAGAGGAACCCGGCGATGCAGGAAGACGGCCGTTCGCGCACGTGGCGTTTTCCTCTGTTGAAGACGGGTTCGGTCCCTTGGCCCTCTGAAAGCTAAGTGGAGGCACGAGGGCTGGCAAGGGGCTGGGAATCGCAGGGACGGTGGGTTTAGTTCTGATAAGGGCAAGGGCCGTCCAGGAACCGTCCCCTTGGCGCGGGTAAAGGGCCCGGGGACCCTTCCAGTGTGACGCCAGCGTGTGCCGGGCAGGGCAGCTCCAGCCTGTGTCTGCGTTGTGGTGTAGTTCGGGACACCTGCCTTGCGCCTGTCAGACGATCCTGGGGTCTCGTTGCGTTCGAGGGACACGAAAGGCGTCTCGGGTGCCGTCCCGGGATCTGGAATCCCGGTTCCGACTGGCGTAGCGCCAATTGGGCGCTGGTTTTCTGGTATCAGCAGCCGAAAGCGTGGCAGGTCCTTGCGTTTGGGACGTTTCTGGTCGGTGGTGTTTTATGGTGTCATTGAGGGCTGCGTCGGCAGCTCTGCTCTCTACCCATCCAGTCTCAGGGACTGGCACTTCTTCCCAGCATCTTGAAGTTTTTAAGCCGTGCCGCCCTCTCTGTGTGTTTGCGCCAGCGCCGCCGTCTCCTAAGGGGCTGTGCCGTTCGGCTCTTATTTTTTTCTGGGGTTGCAGTAGAGACTCCTCGCCTCACCGCTGCCTCCCTGCAGGTTCTTTTGATCGATGCAGTCTCTGGTTTGGAGTCGTTGCTTTTATAGAGCGTTTTTGGCGCTGTTGATGTGTTGTCGATAACGTTCTGAGGTGCGACTGTCTGCGCAGGTGCACCTTTGGCTAGGAGCTGCTCTGCCCGGAGGCGTGGAGTCAGGGGTGGGTGGACGGAGCTCTAGGGGTGCACGGTTGATCTGTTGACGTGTTAAACTGCGCAGGCAAAGGTGGTGCAGTCATCTGGGATGGAGTAGCTGTGGGCAGGGGAGCGGACTGTCCCTTCCGCAGTGTTTTAGAGACTCAATTCGAGCTTCTGGTGGGATTCCTAAACAGAAAGCAGACCTGTGGAATGGTCAAGCTGTTGATGAGCATCTGGGTGACTTGTTGAATAACTTGATTTCAGGTGCAGAGGGACAACTTGGCACAGAAGGGGCGACGCAGGAGGCGAGCTGTGCGCCGTAAGCAGGTGGGTTGTTGCGTGGTGTCAGCGGGAAGATGTGCTGTGTGCCTTTATAATGTGCGTTGTCTCTGCTAAGTGAGTGTGTGTTTTCTTGTGTTACTGCAGATGTTGAAGAAGAATTGGGCAATGCAGGAAGATGCTTACTAGTGCACGTGGTGTTTTTCTCTGCAGATTGATGCAGCCCCTTGGCCCTCTGACAGGTAAGCGGAGGCTCGAGGGCTGGGGAGGGGCTGGGAATTGCATGGAGGGGGTTTAAAGCTCTCATAGGGGCAAAGGCCGTCCAGGAACAGTGCCCTTTGGGCAGCTAAAGGGTCCAGGGAACTTTACGGACTGATGCCAGCTTGTGCACGGCGGGGCAGCTCCAGCCCGTGTCTGTTATCGTGTAGGCAAAGGTTGTAGGCAGAGGGACAACTTGGCAAGAAAGAGTGAGAAAAGAGGCGAGCCGAGCACTGTAAGCAGGTGGGGCGGTGCGTGGTGTCAGAGGGAAGATGTGCCTTGTGCCTTTATACTGTGTGTTTGCTCTGCTTAGTCAGCGTGTGTTTTCCTGTGTTGCTGTAGATGTTGAGGAGGAAGCCGGCGATGCTGGAATATCCCTGTCGGCGCACGTGGCGTTTTCATCCGTTGAAGATGGATTCGGTCTCTTGGCCCTCTGAAAGCTAAGTGGAGGCTGGGCGGCTGGGAAGGGGCTGGGAAGCGCAGGGAGGGGGGTAAAGTTCTGTTCGGGGCAAGGGCTATCCAGGAACAGTCCCCTTTGGGCAGGTGAAGGGCCCGGGGACCTTTCCAGTGCGACGCCAGCGTGTGCCGGGCAGGGCAGCTCCAGCCTGTGTCTGCGTTGTGGTGTAGTTCGGGACGCCTGCCTTGCGCCT
The DNA here is from genome assembly GCF_964273445.1 of Streptopelia decaocto. NCBI lineage: Eukaryota > Metazoa > Chordata > Aves > Columbiformes > Columbidae > Streptopelia > Streptopelia decaocto. The sequence goes on along the minus strand of NC_138659.1, from coordinate 92,439 downwards.
GTCAGACGATCCTGGGGTCTCGTTGCGTTCGAGGGACACGAAAGGCGTCTCGGGTGCCGTCCCGGGATCTGGAACCCCGGTGCCGACTGGCGTAGCGCCAGTTGGGCGCTGGTTTTCTGGTATCAGCAGCCGAAAGCGTAGAGGGTTCTTGCGTTTCGGTCGTTTCTGGTCGGTGGTGTTTGTGGCGTTGTCCTGGGCTGTGCCGGCAGCTGTGCTCTCTACCCTTCCAGTCTCGGGGACTGGCACTTCAAGATGCTGGGAAGAAGTTCTTAGGCGTTGCAGCAGCTTCTCGTTTGGTTGCGCCGTCTCTGCTGGGTTGCGGCGGTGCCGCCGTCTCGTCAGGAGCCATGACGTTGGGCTCCTTTTTCATTTGGGGTTGTAGGAGAGGCTCCTGGCCTCACCGCTGCCTCCCCGTAGATTCTTTGGATGGATGCCTGTCTGGTCTCGGAGTGTCGTTTTCGTTGTGGAGCGTTTTTGGTGCTGTGGCCGTCGTGTGGTCGATAACGTTCTGCGGAGCGTCTGTCCGCGCGGGTGCGCGTTTGGCTCGGAGCTGCTCTGCCGGGACGCGTGGAGTCCGGGGTGGGTGGACGGGGCTCTGGGAGTCCCCGGCTAATCTGCTGACGCGTTAAATTGCGTAGGCAGAGGTTGCGCGGTCATCTGGGCTGGAGTAGCCGTGGGCAGGGGAGTGGAGGGTCCCCGCGCAGGCGTTTTGGAGACTCCCCGAGAGCTTGGAATGCTATTGCGCAATAGAAAGCAGACGTGCGGAATGGTCAAGCTGTTGATGAGCTGCTGGGTGACTTGCTGAATAACTTGATTTCAGGTGCAGAGGGACAGCTTGGCACAGAAGGGGCGACGCAGGAGGCGAGCTGTGCGCCGTAAGCAGGTGGGTCGGTGCGTGGTGCCAGAGGGAAGCTGTGCCGTGTGGCTCTAGCTAAGCCCGGTCGTTTCTGCTTTTCCTAGGTGGGAAGCGAAGAGGAAAGCTGGGTATCGGCAGCGCAGGTCCTGGGGCAAGGTGAGCACGGAGTGCTGGGCTGAAGCGGCAGCTCGTTTCAGGTGCCGTGTTGCTGGTGCAGTTCTGAGCGTCCTTTGGTTGTGTTTTACAGGCGGTAGCTGAGCGTTTTCGTGGTCAACAGCGTGGCAGCCAAAAGCAAGGGCGGCCGGGTGGGCGAGCGGCCCCGGTAAGGGAGGGCGAGATGGGGGCGTCTGCGGCAGGCTGTGTTTTCGGGTGGCGTCCGAGCGCGTGCCTCTGGTTTTGCAGGTGCCGCAGACGAGCTGGGAGGGGCGAAGCCGCACGCCGGCCGGCAGCCGAGAAGGTGAGGCGGCGGTGGGTGTTGAGGAGCCCAGTATTGCCCGGTGACTCGGTTCAGCGCTTCCTTCTCTCTTTGCAGGCGCTTTGTGGGCCCTTTGGCCTGGGAGGAGCATTTGAGGTGAGCCGGGCTAGGGGCGAGGAGGAGCGTTTGCGGCCGGGGACTCGTTCCAGGCGCTACAGTTCTTTTGCTTCTCGCCGTCTTAGGCGTCACGAGCGACCAGGGTTGGTGACCGCGCCCGCGGCACGACGCGCCGAACGGAACGCCGTGGAACTTAGCAGGAGGTGGGTGTTGCGGAAGGGGTCGGCGTTTACCCCACGACGCCGTGTGCTGGCACGCCTTAGCGAGCGTGCGTTTTCTCGTGTTCCTGCAGACGCTGAAGAGGAACCCGGCGATGCAGGAAGACGGCCGTTCGCGCACGTGGCGTTTTCCTCTGTTGAAGACGGGTTCGGTCCCTTGGCCCTCTGAAAGCTAAGTGGAGGCACGAGGGCTGGCAAGGGGCTGGGAATCGCAGGGACGGTGGGTTTAGTTCTGATAAGGGCAAGGGCCGTCCAGGAACCGTCCCCTTGGCGCGGGTAAAGGGCCCGGGGACCTTTCCAGTGTGACGCCAGCGTGTGCCGGGCAGGGCAGCTCCAGCCTGTGTCTGCGTTGTGGTGTAGTTCGGGACGCCTGCCTTGCGCCTGTCAGACGATCCTGGTGTCTCGTTGCGTTCGAGGGACACGAAAGGCGTCTCGGGTGCCGTCCCGGGATCTGGAATCCCGGTTCCGACTGGCGTAGCGCCAATTGGGCGCTGGTTTTCTGGTATCAGCAGCCGAAAGCGTGGCAGGTCCTTGCGTTTGGGACGTTTCTGGTCGGTGGTGTTTTATGGTGTCATTGAGGGCTGCATCGGCAGCTCTGCTCTCTACCCATCCAGTCTCAGGGACTGGCACTTCTTCCCAGCATCTTGAAGTTTTTAAGCCGTGCCGCCCTCTCTGTTTGCGCCAGCGCCGCCGTCTCCTAAGGGGCCGTGCCGTTCGGCTCTTATTTTTTTCTGGGGTTGCAGTAGAGACTCCTCGCCTCACCGCTGCCTCCCTGCAGGTTCTTTTGATCGATGCAGTCTCTGGTTTGGAGTCGTTGCTTTTATAGAGTGTTTTTGGCGCTGTTGATGTGTTGTCGATAACGTTCTGAGGTGCGACTGTCTGCGCAGGTGCACCTTTGGCTAGGAGCTGCTCTGCCCGGAGGCGTGGAGTCAGGGGTGGGTGGACGGAGCTCTAGGGGTGCACGGTTGATCTGTTGACGTGTTAAACTGCGCAGGCAAAGGTGGTGCAGTCATCTGGGATGGAGTAGCTGTGGGCAGGGGAGCGGACTGTCCCTTCCGCAGTGTTTTAGAGACTCAATTCGAGCTTCTGGTGGGATTCCTAAACAGAAAGCAGACCTGTGGAATGGTCAAGCTGTTGATGAGCATCTGGGTGACTTGTTGAATAACTTGATTTCAGGTGCAGAGGGACAACTTGGCACAGAAGGGGCGATGCAGGAGGCGAGCTGTGCGCCGTAAGCAGGTGGGTTGTTGCGTGGTGTCAGCGGGAAGATGTGCTGTGTGCCTTTATAATGTGCGTTGTCTCTGCTAAGTGAGTGTGTGTTTTCTTGTGTTACTGCAGATGTTGAAGAGGAATTGGGCAATGCAGGAAGATGCTTACTAGTGCACGTGGTGTTTTTCTCTGCAGCTTGATGCAGCCCCTTGGCCCTCTGACAGGTAAGCGGAGGCTCGAGGGCTGGGGAGGGGCTGGGAATTGCATGGAGGGGGTTTAAAGCTCTCATAGGGGCAAAGGCCGTCCAGGAACAGTGCCCTTTGGGCAGCTAAAGGGTCCAGGGAACTTTACGGACTGATGCCAGCTTGTGCACGGCGGGGCAGCTCCAGCCCGTGTCTGTTATCGTGTAGGCAAAGGTTGTAGGCAGAGGGACAACTTGGCAAGAAAGAGTGAGAAAAGAGGCGAGCCGAGCACTGTAAGCAGGTGGGGCGGTGCGTGGTGTCAGAGGGAAGATGTGCCTTGTGCCTTTATACTGTGTGTTTGCTCTGCTTAGTCAGCGTGTGTTTTCCTGTGTTGCTGTAGATGTTGAGGAGGAAGCCGGCGATGCTGGAATATCCCTGTCGGCGCACGTGGCGTTTTCATCCGTTGAAGATGGATTCGGTCTCTTGGCCCTCTGAAAGCTAAGTGGAGGCTGGGCGGCTGGGAAGGGGCTGGGAAGCGCAGGGAGGGGGGTAAAGTTCTGTTCGGGGCAAGGGCTATCCAGGAACAGTCCCCTTTGGGCAGGTGAAGGGCCCGGGGACCTTTCCAGTGCGACGCCAGCGTGTGCCGGGCAGGGCAGCTCCAGCCTGTGTCTGCGTTGTGGTGTAGTTCGGGACGCCTGCCTTGCGCCTGTCAGACGATCCTGGGGTCTCGTTGCGTTCGAGGGACACGAAAGGCGTCTCGGGTGCCGTCCCGGGATCTGGAACCCCGGTGCCGACTGGCGTAGCGCCAGTTGGGCGCTGGTTTTCTGGTATCAGCAGCCGAAAGCGTAGAGGGTTCTTGCGTTTCGGTCGTTTCTGGTCGGTGGTGTTTGTGGCGTTGTCCTGGGCTGTGCCGGCAGCTGTGCTCTCTACCCTTCCAGTCTCGGGGACTGGCACTTCAAGATGCTGGGAAGAAGTTCTTAGGCGTTGCAGCAGCTTCTCGTTTGGTTGCGCCGTCTCTGCTGGGTTGCGGCGGTGCCGCCGTCTCGTCAGGAGCCGTGACGTTGGGCTCCTTTTTCATTTGGGGTTGTAGGAGAGGCTCCTGGCCTCACCGCTGCCTCCCCGTAGATTCTTTGGATGGATGCCTGTCTGGTCTCGGAGTGTCGTTTTCGTTGTGGAGCGTTTTTGGTGCTGTGGCCGTCGTGTGGTCGATAACGTTCTGCGGAGCGTCTGTCCGCGCGGGTGCGCGTTTGGCTCGGAGCTGCTCTGCCGGGACGCGTGGAGTCCGGGGTGGGTGGACGGGGCTCTGGCAGTCCCCGGCTGATCTGCTGACGCGTTAAATTGCGTAGGCAGAGGTTGCGCGGTCATCTGGGCTGGAGTAGCCGTGGGCAGGGGAGTGGAGGGTCCCCGCGCAGGCGTTTTGGAGACTCCCCGAGAGCTTGGAATGCTATTGCGCAATAGAAAGCAGACGTGCGGAATGGTCAAGCTGTTGATGAGCTGCTGGGTGACTTGCTGAATAACTTGATTTCAGGTGCAGAGGGACAGCTTGGCACAGAAGGGGCGACGCAGGAGGCGAGCTGTGCGCCGTAAGCAGGTGGGTCGGTGCGTGGTGCCAGAGGGAAGCTGTGCCGTGTGGCTCTAGCTAAGCCCGGTCGTTTCTGCTTTTCCTAGGTGGGAAGCGAAGAGGAAAGCTGGGTATCGGCAGCGCAGGTCCTGGGGCAAGGTGAGCACGGAGTGCTGGGCTGAAGCGGCAGCTCGTTTCAGGTGCCGTGTTGCTGGTGCAGGTCTGAGCGTCCTTTGGTTGTGTTTTACAGGCGGTAGCTGAGCGTCTTCGTGGTCAACAGCGTGGCAGCCAAAAGCAAGGGCGGCCGGGTGGGCGAGCGGCCCCGGTAAGGGAGGGCGAGATGGGGGCGTCTGCGGCAGGCTGTGTTTTCGGGCGGCGTCCGAGCGCGTGGCTCTGGTTTTGCAGGTGCCGCAGACGAGCTGGGAGGGGCGAAGCCGCACGCCGGCCGGCAGCCGAGAAGGTGAGGCGGCGGTGGGTGTTGAGGAGCCCGGTATTGCCCGGTGACTCGGTTCAGCGCTTCCTTCTCTCTTTGCAGGCGCTTTGTGGGCCCTTTGGCCTGGGAGGAGCATTTGAGGTGAGCCGGGCTAGGGGCGAGGAGGAGCGTTTGCGGCCGGGGACTCGTTCCAGGCGCTACAGTTCTTTTGCTTCTCGCCGTCTTAGGCGTCACGAGCGACCAGGGTTGGTGACCGCGCCCGCGGCACGACGCGCCGAACGGAACGCCGTGGAACTTAGCAGGAGGTGGGTGTTGCGGAAGGGGTCGGCGTTTACCCCACGACGCCGTGTGCTGGCACGCCTTAGCGAGCGTGCGTTTTCTCGTGTTCCTGCAGACGCTGAAGAGGAACCCGGCGATGCAGGAAGACGGCCGTTCGCGCACGTGGCGTTTTCCTCTGTTGAAGACGGGTTCGGTCCCTTGGCCCTCTGAAAGCTAAGTGGAGGCACGAGGGCTGGCAAGGGGCTGGGAATCGCAGGGACGGTGGGTTTAGTTCTGATAAGGGCAAGGGCCGTCCAGGAACCGTCCCCTTGGCGCGGGTAAAGGGCCCGGGGACCCTTCCAGTGTGACGCCAGCGTGTGCCGGGCAGGGCAGCTCCAGCCTGTGTCTGCGTTGTGGTGTAGTTCGGGACACCTGCCTTGCGCCTGTCAGACGATCCTGGGGTCTCGTTGCGTTCGAGGGACACGAAAGGCGTCTCGGGTGCCGTCCCGGGATCTGGAATCCCGGTTCCGACTGGCGTAGCGCCAATTGGGCGCTGGTTTTCTGGTATCAGCAGCCGAAAGCGTGGCAGGTCCTTGCGTTTGGGACGTTTCTGGTCGGTGGTGTTTTATGGTGTCATTGAGGGCTGCGTCGGCAGCTCTGCTCTCTACCCATCCAGTCTCAGGGACTGGCACTTCTTCCCAGCATCTTGAAGTTTTTAAGCCGTGCCGCCCTCTCTGTGTGTTTGCGCCAGCGCCGCCGTCTCCTAAGGGGCTGTGCCGTTCGGCTCTTATTTTTTTCTGGGGTTGCAGTAGAGACTCCTCGCCTCACCGCTGCCTCCCTGCAGGTTCTTTTGATCGATGCAGTCTCTGGTTTGGAGTCGTTGCTTTTATAGAGCGTTTTTGGCGCTGTTGATGTGTTGTCGATAACGTTCTGAGGTGCGACTGTCTGCGCAGGTGCACCTTTGGCTAGGAGCTGCTCTGCCCGGAGGCGTGGAGTCAGGGGTGGGTGGACGGAGCTCTAGGGGTGCACGGTTGATCTGTTGACGTGTTAAACTGCACAGGCAAAGGTGGTGCAGTCATCTGGGATGGAGTAGCTGTGGGCAGGGGAGCGGACTGTCCCTTCCGCAGTGTTTTAGAGACTCAATTAGAGCTTCTGGTGGGATTCCTAAACAGAAAGCAGACCTGTGGAATGGTCAAGCTGTTGATGAGCATCTGGGTGACTTGTTGAATAACTTGATTTCAGGTGCAGAGGGACAACTTGGCACAGAAGGGGCGACGCAGGAGGCGAGCTGTGTGCCGTAAGCAGGTGGGTTGTTGCGTGGTGTCAGCGGGAAGATGTGCTGTGTGCCTTTATAATGTGCGTTGTCTCTGCTAAGTGAGTGTGTGTTTTCTTGTGTTACTGCAGATGTTGAAGAAGAATTGGGCAATGCAGGAAGATGCTTACTAGTGCACGTGGTGTTTTTCTCTGCAGCTTGATGCAGCCCCTTGGCCCTCTGACAGGTAAGCGGAGGCTCGAGGGCTGGGGAGGGGCTGGGAATTGCATGGAGGGGGTTTAAAGCTCTCATAGGGGCAAAGGCCGTCCAGGAACAGTGCCCTTTGGGCAGCTAAAGGGTCCAGGGAACTTTACGTAGTGATGCCAGCTTGTGCACGGCGGGGCAGCTCCAGCCCGTGTCTGTTATCGTGTAGGCAAAGGTTGTAGGCAGAGGGACAACTTGGCAAGAAAGAGTGAGAAAAGAGGCGAGCCGAGCACTGTAAGCAGGTGGGGCGGTGCGTGGTGTCAGAGGGAAGATGTGCCTTGTGCCTTTATACTGTGTGTTTGCTCTGCTTAGTCAGCGTGTGTTTTCCTGTGTTGCTGTAGATGTTGAGGAGGAAGCCGGCGATGCTGGAATATCCCTGTCGGCGCACGTGGCGTTTTCATCCGTTGAAGATGGATTCGGTCTCTTGGCCCTCTGAAAGCTAAGTGGAGGCTGGGCGGCTGGGAAGGGGCTGGGAAGCGCAGGGAGGGGGGTAAAGTTCTGTTCGGGGCAAGGGCTATCCAGGAACAGTCCCCTTTGGGCAGGTGAAGGGCCCGGGGACCTTTCCAGTGCGACGCCAGCGTGTGCCGGGCAGGGCAGCTCCAGCCTGTGTCTGCGTTGTGGTGTAGTTCGGGACGCCTGCCTTGCGCCTGTCAGACGATCCTGGGGTCTCGTTGCGTTCGAGGGACACGAAAGGCGTCTCGGGTGCCGTCCCGGGATCTGGAACCCCGGTGCCGACTGGCGTAGCGCCAGTTGGGCGCTGGTTTTCTGGTATCAGCAGCCGAAAGCGTAGAGGGTTCTTGCGTTTCGGTCGTTTCTGGTCGGTGGTGTTTGTGGCGTTGTCCTGGGCTGTGCCGGCAGCTGTGCTCTCTACCCTTCCAGTCTCGGGGACTGGCACTTCAAGATGCTGGGAAGAAGTTCTTAGGCGTTGCAGCAGCTTCTCGTTTGGTTGCGCCGTCTCTGCTGGGTTGCGGCGGTGCCGCCGTCTCGTCAGGAGCCGTGACGTTGGGCTCCTTTTTCATTTGGGGTTGTAGGAGAGGCTCCTGGCCTCACCGCTGCCTCCCCGTAGATTCTTTGGATGGATGCCTGTCTGGTCTCGGAGTGTCGTTTTCGTTGTGGAGCGTTTTTGGTGCTGTAGCCGTCGTGTGGTCGATAACGTTCTGCGGAGCGTCTGTCCGCGCGGGTGCGCCTTTGGCTCGGAGCTGCTCTGCCGGGACGCGTGGAGTCCGGGGTGGGTGGACGGGGCTCTGGGAGTCCCTGGCTAATCTGCTGACGCGTTAAATTGCGTAGGCAGAGGTTGCGCGGTCATCTGGGCTGGAGTAGCCGTGGGCAGGGGAGTGGAGGGTCCCCGCGCAGGCGTTTCGGAGACTCCCCGAGAGCTTGGAATGCTATTGCGCAATAGAAAGCAGACGTGCGGAATGGTCAAGCTGTTGATGAGCTGCTGGGTGACTTGCTGAATAACTTGATTTCAGGTGCAGAGGGACAGCTTGGCACAGAAGGGGCGACGCAGGAGGCGAGCTGTGCGCCGTAAGCAGGTGGGTCGGTGCGTGGTGCCAGAGGGAAGCTGTGCCGTGTGGCTCTAGCTAAGCCCGGTCGTTTCTGCTTTTCCTAGGTGGGAAGCGAAGAGGAAAGCTGGGTATCGGCAGCGCAGGTCCTGGGGCAAGGTGAGCACGGAGTGCTGGGCTGAAGCGGCAGCTCGTTTCAGGTGCCGTGTTGCTGGTGCAGGTCTGAGCGTCCTTTGGTTGTGTTTTACAGGCGGTAGCTGAGCGTCTTCGTGGTCAACAGCGTGGCAGCCAAAAGCAAGGGCGGCCGGGTGGGCGAGCGGCCCCGGTAAGGGAGGGCGAGATGGGGGTGTCTGCGGCAGGCTGTGTTTTCGGGCGGCGTCCGAGCGCGTGCCTCTGGTTTTGCAGGTGCCGCAGACGAGCTGGGAGGGGCGAAGCCGCACGCCGGCCGGCAGCCGAGAAGGTGAGGCGGCGGTGGGTGTTGAGGAGCCCGGTATTGCCCGGTGACTCGGTTCAGCGCTTCCTTCTCTCTTTGCAGGCGCTTTGTGGGCCCTTTGGCCTGGGAGGAGCATTTGAGGTGAGCCGGGCTAGGGGCGAGGAGGAGCGTTTGCGGCCGGGGACTCGTTCCAGGCGCTACAGTTCTTTTGCTTCTCGCCGTCTTAGGCGTCACGAGCGACCAGGGTTGGTGACCGCGCCCGCGGCACGACGCGCCGAACGGAACGCCGTGGAACTTAGCAGGAGGTGGGTGTTGCGGAAGGGGTCGGCGTTTACCCCACGACGCCGTGTGCTGGCACGCCTTAGCGAGCGTGCGTTTTCTCGTGTTCCTGCAGACGCTGAAGAGGAACCCGGCGATGCAGGAAGACGGCCGTTCGCGCACGTGGCGTTTTCCTCTGTTGAAGACGGGTTCGGTCCCTTGGCCCTCTGAAAGCTAAGTGGAGGCACGAGGGCTGGCAAGGAGCTGGGAATCGCAGGGACGGTGGGTTTAGTTCTGATAAGGGCAAGGGCCGTCCAGGAACCGTCCCCTTGGCGCGGGTAAAGGGCCCGGGGACCCTTCCAGTGTGACGCCAGCGTGTGCCGGGCAGGGCAGCTCCAGCCTGTGTCTGCGTTGTGGTGTAGTTCGGGACGCCTGCCTTGCGCCTGTCAGACGATCCTGGGGTCTCGTTGCGTTCGAGGGACACGAAAGGCGTCTCGGGTGCCGTCCCGGGATCTGGAATCCCGGTTCCGACTGGCGTAGCGCCAATTGGGCGCTGGTTTTCTGGTATCAGCAGCCGAAAGCGTGGCAGGTCCTTGCGTTTGGGACGTTTCTGGTCGGTGGTGTTTTATGGTGTCATTGAGGGCTGCGTCGGCAGCTCTGCTCTCTACCCATCCAGTCTCAGGGACTGGCACTTCTTCCCAGCATCTTGAAGTTTTTAAGCCGTGCCGCCCTCTCTGTGTGTTTGCGCCAGCGCCGCCGTCTCCTAAGGGGCCGTGCCGTTCGGCTCTTATTTTTTTCTGGGGTTGCAGTAGAGACTCCTCGCCTCACCGCTGCCTCCCTGCAGGTTCTTTTGATCGATGCAGTCTCTGGTTTGGAGTCGTTGCTTTTATAGAGCGTTTTTGGCGCTGTTGATGTGTTGTCGATAACGTTCTGAGGTGCGACTGTCTGCGCAGGTGCACCTTTGGCTAGGAGCTGCTCTGCCCGGAGGCGTGGAGTCAGGGGTGGGTGGACGGAGCTCTAGGGGTGCACGGTTGATCTGTTGACGTGTTAAACTGCGCAGGCAAAGGTGGTGCAGTCGTCTGGGATGGAGTAGCTGTGGGCAGGGGAGCGGACTGTCCCTTCCGCAGTGTTTTAGAGACTCAATTAGAGCTTCTGGTGGGATTCCTAAACAGAAAGCAGACCTGTGGAATGGTCAAGCTGTTGATGAGCATCTGGGTGACTTGTTGAATAACTTGATTTCAGGTGCAGAGGGACAACTTGGCACAGAAGGGGCGACGCAGGAGGCGAGCTGTGCGCCGTAAGCAGGTGGGTTGTTGCGTGGTGTCAGCGGGAAGATGTGCTGTGTGCCTTTATAATGTGCGTTGTCTCTGCTAAGTGAGTGTGTGTTTTCTTGTGTTACTGCAGATGTTGAAGAGGAATTGGGCAATGCAGGAAGATGCTTACTAGTGCACGTGGTGTTTTTCTCTGCAGATTGATGCAGCCCCTTGGCCCTCTGACAGGTAAGCGGAGGCTCGAGGGCTGGGGAGGGGCTGGGAATTGCATGGAGGGGGTTTAAAGCTCTCATAGGGGCAAAGGCCGTCCAGGAACAGTGCCCTTTGGGCAGCTAAAGGGTCCAGGGAACTTTACGGACTGATGCCAGCTTGTGCACGGCGGGGCAGCTCCAGCCCCTGTCTGTTATCGTGTAGGCAAAGGTTGTAGGCAGAGGGACAACTTGGCAAGAAAGAGTGAGAAAAGAGGCGAGCCGAGCACTGTAAGCAGGTGGGGCGGTGCGTGGTGTCAGAGGGAAGATGTGCCTTGTGCCTTTATACTGTGTGTTTGCTCTGCTTAGTCAGCGTGTGTTTTCCTGTGTTGCTGTAGATGTTGAGGAGGAAGCCGGCGATGCTGGAATATCCCTGTCGGCGCACGTGGCGTTTTCATCCGTTGAAGATGGATTCGGTCTCTTGGCCCTCTGAAAGCTAAGTGGAGGCTGGGCGGCTGGGAAGGGGCTGGGAAGCGCAGGGAGGGGGGTAAAGTTCTGTTCGGGGCAAGGGCTATCCAGGAACAGTCCCCTTTGGGCAGGTGAAGGGCCCGGGGACCTTTCCAGTGCGACGCCAGCGTGTGCCGGGCAGGGCAGCTCCAGCCTGTGTCTGCGTTGTGGTGTAGTTCGGGACGCCTGCCTTGCGCCTGTCAGACGATCCTGGGGTCTCGTTGCGTTCGAGGGACACGAAAGGCGTCTCGGGTGCCGTCCCGGGATCTGGAACCCCGGTGCCGACTGGCGTAGCGCCAGTTGGGCGCTGGTTTTCTGGTATCAGCAGCCGAAAGCGTAGAGGGTTCTTGCGTTTCGGTCGTTTCTGGTCGGTGGTGTTTGTGGCGTTGTCCTGGGCTGTGCCGGCAGCTGTGCTCTCTACCCTTCCAGTCTCGGGGACTGGCACTTCAAGATGCTGGGAAGAAGTTCTTAGGCGTTGCAGCAGCTTCTCGTTTGGTTGCGCCGTCTCTGCTGGGTTGCGGCGGTGCCGCCGTCTCGTCAGGAGCCGTGACGTTGGGCTCCTTTTTCATTTGGGGTTGTAGGAGAGGCTCCTGGCCTCACCGCTGCCTCCCCGTAGATTCTTTGGATGGATGCCTGTCTGGTCTCGGAGTGTCGTTTTCGTTGTGGAGCGTTTTTGGTGCTGTGGCCGTCGTGTGGTCGATAACGTTCTGCGGAGCGTCTGTCCGCGCGGGTGCGCGTTTGGCTCGGAGCTGCTCTGCCGGGACGCGTGGAGTCCGGGGTGGGTGGACGGGGCTCTGGGAGTCCCCGGCTAATCTGCTGACGCGTTAAATTGCGTAGGCAGAGGTTGCGCGGTCATCTGGGCTGGAGTAGCCGTGGGCAGGGGAGTGGAGGGTCCCCGCGCAGGCGTTTTGGAGACTCCCCGAGAGCTTGGAATGCTATTGCGCAATAGAAAGCAGACGTGCGGAATGGTCAAGCTGTTGATGAGCTGCTGGGTGACTTGCTGAATAACTTGATTTCAGGTGCAGAGGGACAGCTTGGCACAGAAGGGGCGACGCAGGAGGCGAGCTGTGCGCCGTAAGCAGGTGGGTCGGTGCGTGGTGCCAGAGGGAAGCTGTGCCGTGTGGCTCTAGCTAAGCCCGGTCGTTTCTGCTTTTCCTAGGTGGGAAGCGAAGAGGAAAGCTGGGTATCGGCAGCGCAGCTCCTGGGGCAAGGTGAGCACGGAGTGCTGGGCTGAAGCGGCAGCTCGTTTCAGGTGCCGTGTTGCTGGTGCAGGTCTGAGCGTCCTTTGGTTGTGTTTTACAGGCGGTAGCTGAGCGTCTTCGTGGTCAACAGCGTGGCAGCCAAAAGCAAGGGCGGCCGGGTGGGCGAGCGGCCCCGGTAAGGGAGGGCGAGATGGGGGCGTCTGCGGCAGGCTGTGTTTTCGGGCGGCGTCCGAGCTCGTGCCTCTGGTTTTGCAGGTGCCGCAGACGAGCTGGGAGGGGCGAAGCCGCACGCCGGCCGGCAGCCGAGAAGGTGAGGCGGCGGTGGGTGTTGAGGAGCCCGGTATTGCCCGGTGACTCGGTTCAGCGCTTCCTTCTCTCTTTGCAGGCGCTTTGTGGGCCCTTTGGCCTGGGAGGAGCATTTGAGGTGAGCCGGGCTAGGGGCGAGGAGGAGCGTTTGCGGCCGGGGACTCGTTCCAGGCGCTACAGTTCTTTTGCTTCTCGCCGTCTTAGGCGTCACGAGCGACCAGGGTTGGTGACCGCGCCCGCGGCACGACGCGCCGAACGGAACGCCGTGGAACTTAGCAGGAGGTGGGTGTTGCGGAAGGGGTCGGCGTTTACCCCACGACGCCGTGTGCTGGCACGCCTTAGCGAGCGAGCGTTTTCTCGTGTTCCTGCAGACGCTGAAGAGGAACCCGGCGATGCAGGAAGACGGCCGTTCGCGCACGTGGCGTTTTCCTCTGTTGAAGACGGGTTCGGTCCCTTGGCCCTCTGAAAGCTAAGTGGAGGCACGAGGGCTGGCAAGGGGCTGGGAATCGCAGGGACGGTGGGTTTAGTTCTGATAAGGGCAAGGGCCGTCCAGGAACCGTCCCCTTGGCGCGGGTAAAGGGCCCGGGGACCTTTCCAGTGTGACGCCAGCGTGTGCCGGGCAGGGCAGCTCCAGCCTGTGTCTGCGTTGTGGTGTAGTTCGGGACGCCTGCCTTGTGCCTGTCAGACGATCCTGGGGTCTCGTTGCGTTCGAGGGACACGAAAGGCGTCTCGGGTGCCGTCCCGGGATCTGGAATCCCGGTTCCGACTGGCGTAGCGCCAATTGGGCGCTGGTTTTCTGGTATCAGCAGCCGAAAGCGTGGCAGGTCCTTGCGTTTGGGACGTTTCTGGTCGGTGGTGTTTTATGGTGTCATTGAGGGCTGCGTCGGCAGCTCTGCTCTCTACCCATCCAGTCTCAGGGACTGGCACTTCTTCCCAGCATCTTGAAGTTTTTAAGCCGTGCCGCCCTCTCTGTGTGTTTGCGCCAGCGCCGCCGTCTCCTAAGGGGCCGTGCCGTTCGGCTCTTATTTTTTTCTGGGGTTGCAGTAGAGACTCCTCGCCTCACCGCTGCCTCCCTGCAGGTTCTTTTGATCGATGCAGTCTCTGGTTTGGAGTCGTTGCTTTTATAGAGCGTTTTTGGCGCTGTTGATGTGTTGTCGATAACGTTCTGAGGTGCGACTGTCTGCGCAGGTGCACCTTTGGCTAGGAGCTGCTCTGCCCGGAGGCGTGGAGTCAGGGGTGGGTGGACGGAGCTCTAGGGGTGCACGGTTGATCTGTGGACGTGTTAAACTGCGCAGGCAAAGGTGGTGCAGTCGTCTGGGATTGAGTAGCTGTGGGCAGGGGAGCGGACTGTCCCTTCCGCAGTGTTTTAGAGACTCAATTAGAGCTTCTGGTGGGATTCCTAAACAGAAAGCAGACCTGTGGAATGGTCAAGCTGTTGATGAGCATCTGGGTGACTTGTTGAATAACTTGATTTCAGGTGCAGAGGGACAACTTGGCACAGAAGGGGCGACGCAGGAGGCGAGCTGTGCGCCGTAAGCAGGTGGGTTGTTGCGTGGTGTCAGCGGGAAGATGTGCTGTGTGCCTTTATAATGTGCGTTGTCTCTGCTAAGTGAGTGTGTGTTTTCTTGTGTTACTGCAGATGTTGAAGAGGAATTGGGCAATGCAGGAAGATGCTTACTAGTGCACGTGGTGTTTTTCTCTGCAGATTGATGCAGCCCCTTGGCCCTCTGACAGGTAAGCGGAGGCTCGAGGGCTGGGGAGGGGCTGGGAATTGCATGGAGGGGGTTTAAAGCTCTCATAGGGGCAAAGGCCGTCCAGGAACAGTGCCCTTTGGGCAGCTAAAGGGTCCAGGGAACTTTACGGACTGATGCCAGCTTGTGCACGGCGGGGCAGCTCCAGCCCGTGTCTGTTATCGTGTAGGCAAAGGTTGTAGGCAGAGGGACAACTTGGCAAGAAAGAGTGAGAAAAGAGGCGAGCCGAGCACTGTAAGCAGGTGGGGCGGTGCGTGGTGTCAGAGGGAAGATGTGCCTTGTGCCTTTATACTGTGTGTTTGCTCTGCTTAGTCAGCGTGTGTTTTCCTGTGTTGCTGTAGATGTTGAGGAGGAAGCCGGCGATGCTGGAATATCCCTGTCAGCGCACGTGGCGTTTTCATCCGTTGAAGATGGATTCGGTCTTTTGGCCCTCTGAAAGCTAAGTGGAGGCTGGGCGGCTGGGAAGGGGCTGGGAAGCGCAGGGAGGGGGGTAAAGTTCTGTTCGGGGCAAGGGCTATCCAGGAACAGTCCCCTTTGGGCAGGTGAAGGGCCCGGGGACCTTTCCAGTGCGACGCCAGCGTGTGCCGGGCAGGGCAGCTCCAGCCTGTGTCTGCGTTGTGGTGTAGTTCGGGACGCCTGCCTTGCGCCTGTCAGACGATCCTGGGGTCTCGTTGCGTTCGAGGGACACGAAAGGCGTCTCGGGTGCCGTCCCGGGATCTGGAACCCCGGTGCCGACTGGCGTAGCGCCAGTTGGGCGCTGGTTTTCTGGTATCAGCAGCCGAAAGCGTAGAGGGTTCGTGCGTTTCGGTCGTTTCTGGTCGGTGGTGTTTGTGGCGTTGTCCTGGGCTGTGCCGGCAGCTGTGCTCTCTACCCTTCCAGTCTCGGGGACTGGCACTTCAAGATGCTGGGAAGAAGTTCTTAGGCGTTGCAGCAGCTTCTCGTTTGGTTGCGCCGTCTCTGCTGGGTTGCGGCGGTGCCGCCGTCTCGTCAGGAGCCGTGACGTTGGGCTCCTTTTTCATTTGGGGTTGTAGGAGAGGCTCCTGGCCTCACCGCTGCCTCCCCGTAGATTCTTTGGATGGATGCCTGTCTGGTCTCGGAGTGTCGTTTTCGTTGTGGAGCGTTTTTGGTGCTGTGGCCGTCGTGTGGTCGATAACGTTCTGCGGAGCGTCTGTCCGCGCGGGTGCGCGTTTGGCTCGGAGCTGCTCTGCCGGGACGCGTGGAGTCCGGGGTGGGTGGACGGGGCTCTGGCAGTCCCCGGCTGATCTGCTGACGCGTTAAATTGCGTAGGCAGAGGTTGCGCGGTCATCTGGGCTGGAGTAGCCGTGGGCAGGGGAGTGGAGGGTCCCCGCGCAGGCGTTTTGGAGACTCCCCGAGAGCTTGGAATGCTATTGCGCAATAGAAAGCAGACGTGCGGAATGGTCAAGCTGTTGATGAGCTGCTGGGTGACTTGCTGAATAACTTGATTTCAGGTGCAGAGGGACAGCTTGGCACAGAAGGGGCGACGCAGGAGGCGAGCTGTGCGCCGTAAGCAGGTGGGTCGGTGCGTGGTGCCAGAGGGAAGCTGTGCCGTGTGGCTCTAGCTAAGCCCGGTCGTTTCTGCTTTTCCTAGGTGGGAAGCGAAGAGGAAAGCTGGGTATCGGCAGCGCAGGTCCTGGGGCAAGGTGAGCACGGAGTGCTGGGCTGAAGCGGCAGCTCGTTTCAGGTGCCGTGTTGCTGGTGCAGGTCTGAGCGTCCTTTGGTTGTGTTTTACAGGCGGTAGCTGAGCGTCTTCGTGGTCAACAGCGTGGCAGCCAAAAGCAAGGGCGGCCGGGTGGGCGAGCGGCCCCGGTAAGGGAGGGCGAGATGGGGGCGTCTGCGGCAGGCTGTGTTTTCGGGCGGCGTCCGAGCGCGTGGCTCTGGTTTTGCAGGTGCCGCAGACGAGCTGGGAGGGGCGAAGCCGCACGCCGGCCGGCAGCCGAGAAGGTGAGGCGGCGGTGGGTGTTGAGGAGCCCGGTATTGCCCGGTGACTCGGTTCAGCGCTTCCTTCTCTCTTTGCAGGCGCTTTGTGGGCCCTTTGGCCTGGGAGGAGCATTTGAGGTGAGCCGGGCTAGGGGCGAGGAGGAGCGTTTGCGGCCGGGGACTCGTTCCAGGCGCTACAGTTCTTTTGCTTCTCGCCGTCTTAGGCGTCACGAGCGACCAGGGTTGGTGACCGCGCCCGCGGCACGACGCGCCGAACGGAACGCCGTGGAACTTAGCAGGAGGTGGGTGTTGCGGAAGGGGTCGGCGTTTACCCCACGACGCCGTGTGCTGGCACGCCTTAGCGAGCGTGCGTTTTCTCGTGTTCCTGCAGACGCTGAAGAGGAACCCGGCGATGCAGGAAGACGGCCGTTCGCGCACGTGGCGTTTTCCTCTGTTGAAGACGGGTTCGGTCCCTTGGCCCTCTGAAAGCTAAGTGGAGGCACGAGGGCTGGCAAGGGGCTGGGAATCGCAGGGACGGTGGGTTTAGTTCTGATAAGGGCAAGGGCCGTCCAGGAACCGTCCCCTTGGCGCGGGTAAAGGGCCCGGGGACCTTTCCAGTGTGACGCCAGCGTGTGCCGGGCAGGGCAGCTCCAGCCTGTGTCTGCGTTGTGGTGTAGTTCGGGACGTCTGCCTTGCGCCTGTCAGACGATCCTGGTGTCTCGTTGCGTTCGAGGGACACGAAAGGCGTCTCGGGTGCCGTCCCGGGATCTGGAATCCCGGTTCCGACTGGCGTAGCGCCAATTGGGCGCTGGTTTTCTGGTATCAGCAGCCGAAAGCGTGGCAGGTCCTTGCGTTTGGGACGTTTCTGGTCGGTGGTGTTTTATGGTGTCATTGAGGGCTGCGTCGGCAGCTCTGCTCTCTACCCATCCAGTCTCAGGGACTGGCACTTCTTCCCAGCATCTTGAAGTTTTTAAGCCGTGCCGCCCTCTCTGTGTGTTTGCGCCAGCGCCGCCGTCTCCTAAGGGGCCGTGCCGTTCGGCTCTTATTTTTTTCTGGGGTTGCAGTAGAGACTCCTCGCCTCACCGCTGCCTCCCTGCAGGTTCTTTTGATCGATGCAGTCTCTGGTTTGGAGTCGTTGCTTTTATAGAGCGTTTTTGGCGCTGTTGATGTGTTGTCGATAACGTTCTGAGGTGCGACTGTCTGCGCAGGTGCACCTTTGGCTAGGAGCTGCTCTGCCCGGAGGCGTGGAGTCAGGGGTGGGTGGACGGAGCTCTAGGGGTGCACGGTTGATCTGTTGACGTGTTAAACTGCGCAGGCAAAGGTGGTGCAGTCATCTGGGATGGAGTAGCTGTGGGCAGGGGAGCGGACTGTCCCTTCCGCAGTGTTTTAGAGACTCAATTCGAGCTTCTGGTGGGATTCCTAAACAGAAAGCAGACCTGTGGAATGGTCAAGCTGTTGATGAGCATCTGGGTGACTTGTTGAATAACTTGATTTCAGGTGCAGAGGGACAACTTGGCACAGAAGGGGCGACGCAGGAGGCGAGCTGTGCGCCGTAAGCAGGTGGGTTGTTGCGTGGTGTCAGCGGGAAGATGTGCTGTGTGCCTTTATAATGTGCGTTGTCTCTGCTAAGTGAGTGTGTGTTTTCTTGTGTTACTGCAGATGTTGAAGAGGAATTGGGCAATGCAGGAAGATGCTTACTAGTGCACGTGGTGTTTTTCTCTGCAGATTGATGCAGCCCCTTGGCCCTCTGACAGGTAAGTGGAGGCTCGAGGGCTGGGGAGGGGCTGGGAATTGCATGGAGGGGGTTTAAAGCTCTCATAGGGGCAAAGGCCGTCCAGGAACAGTGCCCTTTGGGCAGCTAAAGGTTCCAGGGAACTTTACGTAGTGATGCCAGCTTGTGCACGGCGGGGCAGCTCCAGCCCGTGTCTGTTATCGTGTAGGCAAAGGTTGTAGGCAGAGGGACAACTTGGCAAGAAAGAGTGAGAAAAGAGGCGAGCCGAGCACTGTAAGCAGGTGGGGCGGTGCGTGGTGTCAGAGGGAAGATGTGCCTTGTGCCTTTATACTGTGTGTTTGCTCTGCTTAGTCAGCGTGTGTTTTCCTGTGTTGCTGTAGATGTTGAGGAGGAAGCCGGCGATGCTGGAATATCCCTGTCGGCGCACGTGGCGTTTTCATCCGTTGAAGATGGATTCGGTCTCTTGGCCCTCTGAAAGCTAAGTGGAGGCTGGGCGGCTGGGAAGGGGCTGGGAAGCGCAGGGAGGGGGGTAAAGTTCTGTTCGGGGCAAGGGCTATCCAGGAACAGTCCCCTTTGGGCAGGTGAAGGGCCCGGGGACCTTTCCAGTGCGACGCCAGCGTGTGCCGGGCAGGGCAGCTCCAGCCTGTGTCTGCGTTGTGGTGTAGTTCGGGACGCCTGCCTTGCGCCTGTCAGACGATCCTGGGGTCTCGTTGCGTTCGAGGGACACGAAAGGCGTCTCGGGTGCCGTCCCGGGATCTGGAACCCCGGTGCCGACTGGCGTAGCGCCAGTTGGGCGCTGGTTTTCTGGTATCAGCAGCCGAAAGCGTAGAGGGTTCGTGCGTTTCGGTCGTTTCTGGTCGGTGGTGTTTGTGGCGTTGTCCTGGGCTGTGCCGGCAGCTGTGCTCTCTACCCTTCCAGTCTCGGGGACTGGCACTTCAAGATGCTGGGAAGAAGTTCTTAGGCGTTGCAGCAGCTTCTCGTTTGGTTGCGCCGTCTCTGCTGGGTTGCGGCGGTGCCGCCGTCTCGTCAGGAGCCGTGACGTTGGGCTCCTTTTTCATTTGGGGTTGTAGGAGAGGCTCCTGGCCTCACCGCTGCCTCCCCGTAGATTCTTTGGATGGATGCCTGTCTGGTCTCGGAGTGTCGTTTTCGTTGTGGAGCATTTTTGGTGCTGTGGCCGTCGTGTGGTCGATAACGTTCTGCGGAGCGTCTGTCCGCGCGGGTGCGCGTTTGGCTCGGAGCTGCTCTGCCGGGACGCGTGGAGTCCGGGGTGGGTGGACGGGGCTCTGGGAGTCCCCGGCTAATCTGCTGACGCGTTAAATTGCGTAGGCAGAGGTTGCGCGGTCATCTGGGCTGGAGTAGCCGTGGGCAGGGGAGTGGAGGGTCCCCGCGCAGGCGTTTTGGAGACTCCCCGAGAGCTTGGAATGCTATTGCGCAATAGAAAGCAGACGTGCGGAATGGTCAAGCTGTTGATGAGCTGCTGGGTGACTTGCTGAATAACTTGATTTCAGGTGCAGAGGGACAGCTTGGCACAGAAGGGGCGACGCAGGAGGCGAGCTGTGCACCGTAAGCAGGTGGGTCGGTGCGTGGTGCCAGAGGGAAGCTGTGCCGTGTGGCTCTAGCTAAGCCCGGTCGTTTCTGCTTTTCCTAGGTGGGAAGCGAAGAGGAAAGCTGGGTATCGGCAGCGCAGGTCCTGGGGCAAGGTGAGCACGGAGTGCTGGGCTGAAGCGGCAGCTCGTTTCAGGTGCCGTGTTGCTGGTGCAGGTCTGAGCGTCCTTTGGTTGTGTTTTACAGGCGGTAGCTGAGCGTCTTCGTGGTCAACAGCGTGGCAGCCAAAAGCAAGGGCGGCCGGGTGGGCGAGCGGCCCCGGTAAGGGAGGGCGAGATGGGGGCGTCTGCGGCAGGCTGTGTTTTCGGGCGGCGTCCGAGCGCGTGCCTCTGGTTTTGCAGGTGCCGCAGACGAGCTGGGAGGGGCGAAGCCGCACGCCGGCCGGCAGCCGAGAAGGTGAGGCGGCGGTGGGTGTTGAGGAGCCCGGTATTGCCCGGTGACTCGGTTCAGCGCTTCCTTCTCTCTTTGCAGGCGCTTTGTGGGCCCTTTGGCCTGGGAGGAGCATTTGAGGTGAGCCGGGCTAGGGGCGAGGAGGAGCGTTTGCGGCCGGGGACTCGTTCCAGGCGCTACAGTTCTTTTGCTTCTCGCCGTCTTAGGCGTCACGAGCGACCAGGGTTGGTGACCGCGCCCGCGGCACGACGCGCCGAACGGAACGCCGTGGAACTTAGCAGGAGGTGGGTGTTGCGGAAGGGGTCGGCGTTTACCCCACGACGCCGTGTGCTGGCACGCCTTAGCGAGCGTGCGTTTTCTCGTGTTCCTGCAGACGCTGAAGAGGAACCCGGCGATGCAGGAAGACGGCCGTTCGCGCACGTGGCGTTTTCCTCTGTTGAAGACGGGTTCGGTCCCTTGGCCCTCTGAAAGCTAAGCGGAGGCACGAGGGCTGGCAAGGGGCTGGGAATCGCAGGGACGGTGGGTTTAGTTCTGATAAGGGCAAGGGCCGTCCAGGAACCGTCCCCTTGGCGCGGGTAAAGGGCCCGGGGACCTTTCCAGTGTGACGCCAGCGTGTGCCGGGCAGGGCAGCTCCAGCCTGTGTCTGCGTTGTGGTGTAGTTCGGGACGCCTGCCTTGCGCCTGTCAGACGATCCTGGTGTCTCGTTGCGTTCGAGGGACACGAAAGGCGTCTCGGGTGCCGTCCCGGGATCTGGAATCCGGGTTCCGACTGGCGTAGCGCCAATTGGGCGCTGGTTTTCTGGTATCAGCAGCCGAAAGCGTGGCAGGTCCTTGCGTTTGGGACGTTTCTGGTCGGTGGTGTTTTATGGTGTCATTGAGGGCTGCGTCGGCAGCTCTGCTCTCTACCCATCCAGTCTCAGGGACTGGCACTTCTTCCCAGCATCTTGAAGTTTTTAAGCCGTGCCGCCCTCTCTGTGTGTTTGCGCCAGCGCCGCCGTCTCCTAAGGGGCCGTGCCGTTCGGCTCTTATTTTTTTCTGGGGTTGCAGTAGAGACTCCTCGCCTCACCGCTGCCTCCCTGCAGGTTCTTTTGATCGATGCAGTCTCTGGTTTGGAGTCGTTGCTTTTATAGAGCGTTTTTGGCGCTGTTGATGTGTTGTCGATAACGTTCTGAGGTGCGACTGTCTGCGCAGGTGCACCTTTGGCTAGGAGCTGCTCTGCCCGGAGGCGTGGAGTCAGGGGTGGGTGGACGGAGCTCTAGGGGTGCACGGTTGATCTGTGGACGTGTTAAACTGCGCAGGCAAAGGTGGTGCAGTCATCTGGGATGGAGTAGCTGTGGGCAGGGGAGCGGACTGTCCCTTCCGCAGTGTTTTAGAGACTCAATTCGAGCTTCTGGTGGGATTCCTAAACAGAAAGCAGACCTGTGGAATGGTCAAGCTGTTGATGAGCATCTGGGTGACTTGTTGAATAACTTGATTTCAGGTGCAGAGGGACAACTTGGCACAGAAGGGGCGACGCAGGAGGCGAGCTGTGCGCCGTAAGCAGGTGGGTTGTTGCGTGGTGTCAGCGGGAAGATGTGCTGTGTGCCTTTATAATGTGCGTTGTCTCTGCTAAGTGAGTGTGTGTTTTCTTGTGTTACTGCAGATGTTGAAGAGGAATTGGGCAATGCAGGAAGATGCTTACTAGTGCACGTGGTGTTTTTCTCTGCAGATTGATGCAGCCCCTTGGCCCTCTGACAGGTAAGCGGAGGCTCGAGGGCTGGGGAGGGGCTGGGAATTGCATGGAGGGGGTTTAAAGCTCTCATAGGGGCAAAGGCCGTCCAGGAACAGTGCCCTTTGGGCAGCTAAAGGGTCCAGGGAACTTTACAGACTGATGCCAGCTTGTGCACGGCGGGGCAGCTCCAGCCCGTGTCTGTTATCGTGTAGGCAAAGGTTGTAGGCAGAGGGACAACTTGGCAAGAAAGAGTGAGAAAAGAGGCGAGCCGAGCACTGTAAGCAGGTGGGGCGGTGCGTGGTGTCAGAGGGAAGATGTGCCTTGTGCCTTTATACTGTGTGTTTGCTCTGCTTAGTCAGCGTGTGTTTTCCTGTGTTGCTGTAGATGTTGAGGAGGAAGCCGGCGATGCTGGAATATCCCTGTCGGCGCACGTGGCGTTTTCATCCGTTGAAGATGGATTCGGTCTCTTGGCCCTCTGAAAGCTAAGTGGAGGCTGGGCGGCTGGGAAGGGGCTGGGAAGCGCAGGGAGGGGGGTAAAGTTCTGTTCGGGGCAAGGGCTATCCAGGAACAGTCCCCTTTGGGCAGGTGAAGGGCCCGGGGACCTTTCCAGTGCGACGCCAGCGTGTGCCGGGCAGGGCAGCTCCAGCCTGTGTCTGCGTTGTGGTGTAGTTCGGGACGCCTGCCTTGCGCCTGTCAGACGATCCTGGTGTCTCGTTGCGTTCGAGGGACACGAAAGGCGTCTCGGGTGCCGTCCCGGGATCTGGAATCCGGGTTCCGACTGGCGTAGCGCCAATTGGGCGCTGGTTTTCTGGTATCAGCAGCCGAAAGCGTGGCAGGTCCTTGCGTTTGGGACGTTTCTGGTCGGTGGTGTTTTATGGTGTCATTGAGGGCTGCGTCGGCAGCTCTGCTCTCTACCCATCCAGTCTCAGGGACTGGCACTTCTTCCCAGCATCTTGAAGTTTTTAAGCCGTGCCGCCCTCTCTGTGTGTTTGCGCCAGCGCCGCCGTCTCCTAAGGGGCCGTGCCGTTCGGCTCTTATTTTTTTCTGGGGTTGCAGTAGAGACTCCTCGCCTCACCGCTGCCTCCCTGCAGGTTCTTTTGATCGATGCAGTCTCTGGTTTGGAGTCGTTGCTTTTATAGAGCGTTTTTGGCGCTGTTGATGTGTTGTCGATAACGTTCTGAGGTGCGACTGTCTGCGCAGGTGCACCTTTGGCTAGGAGCTGCTCTGCCCGGAGGCGTGGAGTCAGGGGTGGGTGGACGGAGCTCTAGGGGTGCACGGTTGATCTGTTGACGTGTTAAACTGCGCAGGCAAAGGTGGTGCAGTCATCTGGGATGGAGTAGCTGTGGGCAGGGGAGCGGACTGTCCCTTCCGCAGTGTTTTAGAGACTCAATTCGAGCTTCTGGTGGGATTCCTAAACAGAAAGCAGACCTGTGGAATGGTCAAGCTGTTGATGAGCATCTGGGTGACTTGTTGAATAACTTGATTTCAGGTGCAGAGGGACAACTTGGCACAGAAGGGGCGACGCAGGAGGCGAGCTGTGCGCCGTAAGCAGGTGGGTTGTTGCGTGGTGTCAGCGGGAAGATGTGCTGTGTGCCTTTATAATGTGCGTTGTCTCTGCTAAGTGAGTGTGTGTTTTCTTGTGTTACTGCAGATGTTGAAGAGGAATTGGGCAATGCAGGAAGATGCTTACTAGTGCACGTGGTGTTTTTCTCTGCAGATTGATGCAGCCCCTTGGCCCTCTGACAGGTAAGCGGAGGCTCGAGGGCTGGGGAGGGGCTGGGAATTGCATGGAGGGGGTTTAAAGCTCTCATAGGGGCAAAGGCCGTCCAGGAACAGTGCCCTTTGGGCAGCTAAAGGGTCCAGGGAACTTTACGTAGTGATGCCAGCTTGTGCACGGCGGGGCAGCTCCAGCCCGTGTCTGTTATCGTGTAGGCAAAGGTTGTAGGCAGAGGGACAACTTGGCAAGAAAGAATGAGAAAAGAGGCGAGCCGAGCACTGTAAGCAGGTGGGGCGGTGCGTGGTGTCAGAGGGAAGATGTGCCTTGTGCCTTTATACTGTGTGTTTGCTCTGCTTAGTCAGCGTGTGTTTTCCTGTGTTGCTGTAGATGTTGAGGAGGAAGCCGGCGATGCTGGAATATCCCTGTCGGCGCACGTGGCGTTTTCATCCGTTGAAGATGGATTCGGTCTCTTGGCCCTCTGAAAGCTAAGTGGAGGCTGGGCGGCTGGGAAGGGGCTGGGAAGCGCAGGGAGGGGGGTAAAGTTCTGTTCGGGGCAAGGGCTATCCAGGAACAGTCCCCTTTGGGCAGGTGAAGGGCCCGGGGACCTTTCCAGTGCGACGCCAGCGTGTGCCGGGCAGGGCAGCTCCAGCCTGTGTCTGCGTTGTGGTGTAGTTCGGGACGCCTGCCTTGTGCCTGTCAGACGATCCTGGGGTCTCGTTGCGTTCGAGGGACACGAAAGGCGTCTCGGGTGCCGTCCCAGGATCTGAAACCCCGGTGCCGACTGGCGTAGCGCCAGTTGGGCGCTGGTTTTCTGGTATCAGCAGCCGAAAGCGTAGAGGGTTCTTGCGTTTCGGTCGTTTCTGGTTGGTGGTGTTTGTGGCGTTGTCCTGGGCTGTGCCGGCAGCTGTGCTCTCTACCCTTCCAGTCTCGGGGACTGGCACTTCAAGATGCTGGGAAGAAGTTCTTAGGCGTTGCAGCAGCTTCTCGTTTGGTTGCGCCGTCTCTGCTGGGTTGCGGCGGTGCCGCCGTCTCGTCAGGAGCCGTGACGTTGGGCTCCTTTTTCATTTGGGGTTGTAGGAGAGGCTCCTGGCCTCACCGCTGCCTCCCCGTAGATTCTTTGGATGGATGCCTGTCTGGTCTCGGAGTGTCGTTTTCGTTGTGGAGCGTTTTTGGTGCTGTGGCCGTCGTGTGGTCGATAACGTTCTGCGGAGCGTCTGTCCGCGCGGGTGCGCGTTTGGCTCGGAGCTGCTCTGCCGGGACGCGTGGAGTCCGAGGTGGGTGGACGGGGCTCTGGGAGTCCCCGGCTAATCTGCTGACGCGTTAGATTGCGTAGGCAGAGGTTGCGCGGTCATCTGGGCTGGAGTAGCCGTGGGCAGGGGAGTGGAGGGTCCCCGCGCAGGCGTTTTGGAGACTCCCCGAGAGCTTGGAATGCTATTGCGCAATAGAAAGCAGACGTGCGGAATGGTCAAGCTGTTGATGAGCTGCTGGGTGACTTGCTGAATAACTTGATTTCAGGTGCAGAGGGACAGCTTGGCACAGAAGGGGCGACGCAGGAGGCGAGCTGTGCGCCGTAAGCAGGTGGGTCGGTGCGTGGTGCCAGAGGGAAGCTGTGCCGTGTGGCTCTAGCTAAGCCCGGTCGTTTCTGCTTTTCCTAGGTGGGAAGCGAAGAGGAAAGCTGGGTATCGGCAGCGCAGGTCCTGGGGCAAGGTGAGCACGGAGTGCTGGGCTGAAGCGGCAGCTCGTTTCAGGTGCCGTGTTGCTGGTGCAGGTCTGAGCGTCCTTTGGTTGTGTTTTACAGGCGGTAGCTGAGCGTCTTCGTGGTCAACAGCGTGGCAGCCAAAAGCAAGGGCGGCCGGGTGGGCGAGCGGCCCCGGTAAGGGAGGGCGAGATGGGGGGGTCTGCGGCAGGCTGTGTTTTCGGGCGGCGTCCGAGCGCGTGCCTCTGGTTTTGCAGGTGCCGCAGACGAGCTGGGAGGGGCGAAGCCGCACGCCGGCCGGCAGCCGAGAAGGTGAGGCGGCGGTGGGTGTTGAGGAGCCCGGTATTGCCCGGTGACTCGGTTCAGCGCTTCCTTCTCTCTTTGCAGGCGCTTTGTGGGCCCTTTGGCCTGGGAGGAGCATTTGAGGTGAGCCGGGCTAGGGGCGAGGAGGAGCGTTTGCGGCCGGGGACTCGTTCCAGGCGCTACAGTTCTTTTGCTTCTCGCCGTCTTAGGCGTCACGAGCGACCAGGGTTGGTGACCGCGCCCGCGGCACGACGCGCCGAACGGAACGCCGTGGAACTTAGCAGGAGGTGGGTGTTGCGGAAGGGGTCGGCGTTTACCCCACGACGCCGTGTGCTGGCACGCCTTAGCGAGCGTGCGTTTTCTCGTGTTCCTGCAGACGCTGAAGAGGAACCCGGCGATGCAGGAAGACGGCCGTTCGCGCACGTGGCGTTTTCCTCTGTTGAAGACGGGTTCGGTCCCTTGGCCCTCTGAAAGCTAAGTGGAGGCACAAGGGCTGGCAAGGGGCTGGGAATCGCAGGGACGGTGGGTTTAGTTCTGATAAGGGCAAGGGCCGTCCAGGAACCGTCCCCTTGGCGCGGGTAAAGGGCCCGGGGACCTTTCCAGTGCGACGCCAACGTGTGCCGGGCAGGGCAGCTCCAGCCTGTGTCTGCGTTGTGCTGTAGTTCGGGACGCCTGCCTTGCGCCTGTCAGACGATCCTGGGGTCTCGTTGCGTTCGAGGGACACGAAAGGCGTCTCGGGTGCCGTCCCGGGATCTGGAATCCCGGTTCCGACTGGCGTAGCGCCAATTGGGCGCTGGTTTTCTGGTATCAGCAGCCGAAAGCGTGGCAGGTCCTTGCGTTTGGGACGTTTCTGGTCGGTGGTGTTTTATGGTGTCATTGAGGGCTGCGTCGGCAGCTCTGCTCTCTACCCATCCAGTCTCAGGGACTGGCACTTCTTCCCAGCATCTTGAAGTTTTTAAGCCGTGCCGCCCTCTCTGTGTGTTTGCGCCAGCGCCGCCGTCTCCTAAGGGGCTGTGCCGTTCGGCTCTTATTTTTTTCTGGGGTTGCAGTAGAGACTCCTCGCCTCACCGCTGCCTCCCTGCAGGTTCTTTTGATCGATGCAGTCTCTGGTTTGGAGTCGTTGCTTTTATAGAGCGTTTTTGGCGCTGTTGATGTGTTGTCGATAACGTTCTGAGGTGCGACTGTCTGCGCAGGTGCACCTTTGGCTAGGAGCTGCTCTGCCCGGAGGCGTGGAGTCAGGGGTGGGTGGACGGAGCTCTAGGGGTGCACGGTTGATCTGTTGACGTGTTAAACTGCACAGGCAAAGGTGGTGCAGTCATCTGGGATGGAGTAGCTGTGGGCAGGGGAGCGGACTGTCCCTTCCGCAGTGTTTTAGAGACTCAATTAGAGCTTCTGGTGGGATTCCTAAACAGAAAGCAGACCTGTGGAATGGTCAAGCTGTTGATGAGCATCTGGGTGACTTGTTGAATAACTTGATTTCAGGTGCAGAGGGACAACTTGGCACAGAAGGGGCGACGCAGGAGGCGAGCTGTGTGCCGTAAGCAGGTGGGTTGTTGCGTGGTGTCAGCGGGAAGATGTGCTGTGTGCCTTTATAATGTGCGTTGTCTCTGCTAAGTGAGTGTGTGTTTTCTTGTGTTACTGCAGATGTTGAAGAAGAATTGGGCAATGCAGGAAGATGCTTACTAGTGCACGTGGTGTTTTTCTCTGCAGCTTGATGCAGCCCCTTGGCCCTCTGACAGGTAAGCGGAGGCTCGAGGGCTGGGGAGGGGCTGGGAATTGCATGGAGGGGGTTTAAAGCTCTCATAGGGGCAAAGGCCGTCCAGGAACAGTGCCCTTTGGGCAGCTAAAGGGTCCAGGGAACTTTACGTAGTGATGCCAGCTTGTGCACGGCGGGGCAGCTCCAGCCCGTGTCTGTTATCGTGTAGGCAAAGGTTGTAGGCAGAGGGACAACTTGGCAAGAAAGAGTGAGAAAAGAGGCGAGCCGAGCACTGTAAGCAGGTGGGGCGGTGCGTGGTGTCAGAGGGAAGATGTGCCTTGTGCCTTTATACTGTGTGTTTGCTCTGCTTAGTCAGCGTGTGTTTTCCTGTGTTGCTGTAGATGTTGAGGAGGAAGCCGGCGATGCTGGAATATCCCTGTCGGCGCACGTGGCGTTTTCATCCGTTGAAGATGGATTCGGTCTCTTGGCCCTCTGAAAGCTAAGTGGAGGCTGGGCGGCTGGGAAGGGGCTGGGAAGCGCAGGGAGGGGGGTAAAGTTCTGTTCGGGGCAAGGGCTATCCAGGAACAGTCCCCTTTGGGCAGGTGAAGGGCCCGGGGACCTTTCCAGTGCGACGCCAGCGTGTGCCGGGCAGGGCAGCTCCAGCCTGTGTCTGCGTTGTGGTGTAGTTCGGGACGCCTGCCTTGCGCCTGTCAGACGATCCTGGGGTCTCGTTGCGTTCGAGGGACACGAAAGGCGTCTCGGGTGCCGTCCCGGGATCTGGAACCCCGGTGCCGACTGGCGTAGCGCCAGTTGGGCGCTGGTTTTCTGGTATCAGCAGCCGAAAGCGTAGAGGGTTCTTGCGTTTCGGTCGTTTCTGGTCGGTGGTGTTTGTGGCGTTGTCCTGGGCTGTGCCGGCAGCTGTGCTCTCTACCCTTCCAGTCTCGGGGACTGGCACTTCAAGATGCTGGGAAGAAGTTCTTAGGCGTTGCAGCAGCTTCTCGTTTGGTTGCGCCGTCTCTGCTGGGTTGCGGCGGTGCCGCCGTCTCGTCAGGAGCCGTGACGTTGGGCTCCTTTTTCATTTGGGGTTGTAGGAGAGGCTCCTGGCCTCACCGCTGCCTCCCCGTAGATTCTTTGGATGGATGCCTGTCTGGTCTCGGAGTGTCATTTTCGTTGTGGAGCGTTTTTGGTGCTGTGGCCGTCGTGTGGTCGATAACGTTCTGCGGAGCGTCTGTCCGCGCGGGTGCGCCTTTGGCTCGGAGCTGCTCTGCCGGGACGCGTGGAGTCCGGGGTGGGTGGACGGGGCTCTGGGAGTCCCTGGCTAATCTGCTGACGCGTTAAATTGCGTAGGCAGAGGTTGCGCGGTCATCTGGGCTGGAGTAGCCGTGGGCAGGGGAGTGGAGGGTCCCCGCGCAGGCGTTTTGGAGACTCCCCGAGAGCTTGGAATGCTATTGCGCAATAGAAAGCAGACGTGCGGAATGGTCAAGCTGTTGATGAGCTGCTGGGTGACTTGCTGAATAACTTGATTTCAGGTGCAGAGGGACAGCTTGGCACAGAAGGGGCGACGCAGGAGGCGAGCTGTGCGCCGTAAGCAGGTGGGTCGGTGCGTGGTGCCAGAGGGAAGCTGTGCCGTGTGGCTCTAGCTAAGCCCGGTCGTTTCTGCTTTTCCTAGGTGGGAAGCGAAGAGGAAAGCTGGGTATCGGCAGCGCAGCTCCTGGGGCAAGGTGAGCACGGAGTGCTGGGCTGAAGCGGCAGCTCGTTTCAGGTGCCGTGTTGCTGGTGCAGGTCTGAGCGTCCTTTGGTTGTGTTTTACAGGCGGTAGCTGAGCGTCTTCGTGGTCAACAGCGTGGCAGCCAAAAGCAAGGGCGGCCGGGTGGGCGAGCGGCCCCGGTAAGGGAGGGCGAGATGGGGGCGTCTGCGGCAGGCTGTGTTTTCGGGCGGCGTCCGAGCGCGTGCCTCTGGTTTTGCAGGTGCCGCAGACGAGCTGGGAGGGGCGAAGCCGCACGCCGGCCGGCAGCCGAGAAGGTGAGGCGGCGGTGGGTGTTGAGGAGCCCGGTATTGCCCGGTGACTCGGTTCAGCGCTTCCTTCTCTCTTTGCAGGCGCTTTGTGGGCCCTTTGGCCTGGGAGGAGCATTTGAGGTGAGCCGGGCTAGGGGCGAGGAGGAGCGTTTGCGGCCGGGGACTCGTTCCAGGCGCTACAGTTCTTTTGCTTCTCGCCGTCTTAGGCGTCACGAGCGACCAGGGTTGGTGACCGCGCCCGCGGCACGACGCGCCGAACGGAACGCCGTGGAACTTAGCAGGAGGTGGGTGTTGCGGAAGGGGTCGGCGTTTACCCCACGACGCCGTGTGCTGGCACGCCTTAGCGAGCGTGCGTTTTCTCGTGTTCCTGCAGACGCTGAAGAGGAACCCGGCGATGCAGGAAGACGGCCGTTCGCGCACGTGGCGTTTTCCTCTGTTGAAGACGGGTTCGGTCCCTTGGCCCTCTGAAAGCTAAGCGGAGGCACGAGGGCTGGCAAGGGGCTGGGAATCGCAGGGACGGTGGGTTTAGTTCTGATAAGGGCAAGGGCCGTCCAGGAACCGTCCCCTTGGCGCGGGTAAAGGGCCCGGGGACCTTTCCAGTGTGACGCCAGCGTGTGCCGGGCAGGGCAGCTCCAGCCTGTGTCTGCGTTGTGGTGTAGTTCGGGACGCCTGCCTTGTGCCTGTCAGACGATCCTGGGGTCTCGTTGCGTTCGAGGGACACGAAAGGCGTCTCGGGTGCCGTCCCGGGATCTGGAATCCCGGTTCCGACTGGCGTAGCGCCAATTGGGCGCTGGTTTTCTGGTATCAGCAGCCGAAAGCGTGGCAGGTCCTTGCGTTTGGGACGTTTCTGGTCGGTGGTGTTTTATGGTGTCATTGAGGGCTGCGTCGGCAGCTCTGCTCTCTACCCATCCAGTCTCAGGGACTGGCACTTCTTCCCAGCATCTTGAAGTTTTTAAGCCGTGCCGCCCTCTCTGTGTGTTTGCGCCAGCGCCGCCGTCTCCTAAGGGGCCGTGCCGTTCGGCTCTTATTTTTTTCTGGGGTTGCAGTAGAGACTCCTCGCCTCACCGCTGCCTCCCTGCAGGTTCTTTTGATCGATGCAGTCTCTGGTTTGGAGTCGTTGCTTTTATAGAGCGTTTTTGGCGCTGTTGATGTGTTGTCGATAACGTTCTGAGGTGCGACTGTCTGCGCAGGTGCACCTTTGGCTAGGAGCTGCTCTGCCCGGAGGCGTGGAGTCAGGGGTGGGTGGACGGAGCTCTAGGGGTGCACGGTTGATCTGTGGACGTGTTAAACTGCGCAGGCAAAGGTGGTGCAGTCGTCTGGGATTGAGTAGCTGTGGGCAGGGGAGCGGACTGTCCCTTCCGCAGTGTTTTAGAGACTCAATTAGAGCTTCTGGTGGGATTCCTAAACAGAAAGCAGACCTGTGGAATGGTCAAGCTGTTGATGAGCATCTGGGTGACTTGTTGAATAACTTGATTTCAGGTGCAGAGGGACAACTTGGCACAGAAGGGGCGACGCAGGAGGCGAGCTGTGCGCCGTAAGCAGGTGGGTTGTTGCGTGGTGTCAGCGGGAAGATGTGCTGTGTGCCTTTATAATGTGCGTTGTCTCTGCTAAGTGAGTGTGTGTTTTCTTGTGTTACTGCAGATGTTGAAGAGGAATTGGGCAATGCAGGAAGATGCTTACTAGTGCACGTGGTGTTTTTCTCTGCAGATTGATGCAGCCCCTTGGCCCTCTGACAGGTAAGCGGAGGCTCGAGGGCTGGGGAGGGGCTGGGAATTGCATGGAGGGGGTTTAAAGCTCTCATAGGGGCAAAGGCCGTCCAGGAACAGTGCCCTTTGGGCAGCTAAAGGGTCCAGGGAACTTTACGGACTGATGCCAGCTTGTGCACGGCGGGGCAGCTCCAGCCCGTGTCTGTTATCGTGTAGGCAAAGGTTGTAGGCAGAGGGACAACTTGGCAAGAAAGAGTGAGAAAAGAGGCGAGCCGAGCACTGTAAGCAGGTGGGGCGGTGCGTGGTGTCAGAGGGAAGATGTGCCTTGTGCCTTTATACTGTGTGTTTGCTCTGCTTAGTCAGCGTGTGTTTTCCTGTGTTGCTGTAGATGTTGAGGAGGAAGCCGGCGATGCTGGAATATCCCTGTCGGCGCACGTGGCGTTTTCATCCGTTGAAGATGGATTCGGTCTTTTGGCCCTCTGAAAGCTAAGTGGAGGCTGGGCGGCTGGGAAGGGGCTGGGAAGCGCAGGGAGGGGGGTAAAGTTCTGTTCGGGGCAAGGGCTATCCAGGAACAGTCCCCTTTGGGCAGGTGAAGGGCCCGGGGACCTTTCCAGTGCGACGCCAGCGTGTGCCGGGCAGGGCAGCTCCAGCCTGTGTCTGCGTTGTGGTGTAGTTCGGGACGCCTGCCTTGCGCCTGTCAGACGATCCTGGGGTCTCGTTGCGTTCGAGGGACACGAAAGGCGTCTCGGGTGCCGTCCCGGGATCTGGAACCCCGGTGCCGACTGGCGTAGCGCCAGTTGGGCGCTGGTTTTCTGGTATCAGCAGCCGAAAGCGTAGAGGGTTCGTGCGTTTCGGTCGTTTCTGGTCGGTGGTGTTTGTGGCGTTGTCCTGGGCTGTGCCGGCAGCTGTGCTCTCTACCCTTCCAGTCTCGGGGACTGGCACTTCAAGATGCTGGGAAGAAGTTCTTAGGCGTTGCAGCAGCTTCTCGTTTGGTTGCGCCGTCTCTGCTGGGTTGCGGCGGTGCCGCCGTCTCGTCAGGAGCCGTGACGTTGGGCTCCTTTTTCATTTGGGGTTGTAGGAGAGGCTCCTGGCCTCACCGCTGCCTCCCCGTAGATTCTTTGGATGGATGCCTGTCTGGTCTCGGAGTGTCGTTTTCGTTGTGGAGCGTTTTTGGTGCTGTGGCCGTCGTGTGGTCGATAACGTTCTGCGGAGCGTCTGTCCGCGCGGGTGCGCGTTTGGCTCGGAGCTGCTCTGCCGGGACGCGTGGAGTCCGGGGTGGGTGGACGGGGCTCTGGCAGTCCCCGGCTGATCTGCTGACGCGTTAAATTGCGTAGGCAGAGGTTGCGCGGTCATCTGGGCTGGAGTAGCCGTGGGCAGGGGAGTGGAGGGTCCCCGCGCAGGCGTTTTGGAGACTCCCCGAGAGCTTGGAATGCTATTGCGCAATAGAAAGCAGACGTGCGGAATGGTCAAGCTGTTGATGAGCTGCTGGGTGACTTGCTGAATAACTTGATTTCAGGTGCAGAGGGACAGCTTGGCACAGAAGGGGCGACGCAGGAGGCGAGCTGTGCGCCGTAAGCAGGTGGGTCGGTGCGTGGTGCCAGAGGGAAGCTGTGCCGTGTGGCTCTAGCTAAGCCCGGTCGTTTCTGCTTTTCCTAGGTGGGAAGCGAAGAGGAAAGCTGGGTATCGGCAGCGCAGGTCCTGGGGCAAGGTGAGCACGGAGTGCTGGGCTGAAGCGGCAGCTCGTTTCAGGTGCCGTGTTGCTGGTGCAGGTCTGAGCGTCCTTTGGTTGTGTTTTACAGGCGGTAGCTGAGCGTCTTCGTGGTCAACAGCGTGGCAGCCAAAAGCAAGGGCGGCCGGGTGGGCGAGCGGCCCCGGTAAGGGAGGGCGAGATGGGGGCGTCTGCGGCAGGCTGTGTTTTCGGGCGGCGTCCGAGCGCGTGCCTCTGGTTTTGCAGGTGCCGCAGACGAGCTGGGAGGGGCGAAGCCGCACGCCGGCCGGCAGCCGAGAAGGTGAGGCGGCGGTGGGTGTTGAGGAGCCCGGTATTGCCCGGTGACTCGGTTCAGCGCTTCCTTCTCTCTTTGCAGGCGCTTTGTGGGCCCTTTGGCCTGGGAGGAGCATTTGAGGTGAGCCGGGCTAGGGGCGAGGAGGAGCGTTTGCGGCCGGGGACTCGTTCCAGGCGCTACAGTTCTTTTGCTTCTCGCCGTCTTAGGCGTCACGAGCGACCAGGGTTGGTGACCGCGCCCGCGGCACGACGCGCCGAACGGAACGCCGTGGAACTTAGCAGGAGGTGGGTGTTGCGGAAGGGGTCGGCGTTTACCCCACGACGCCGTGTGCTGGCACGCCTTAGCGAGCGTGCGTTTTCTCGTGTTCCTGCAGACGCTGAAGAGGAACCCGGCGATGCAGGAAGACGGCCGTTCGCGCACGTGGCGTTTTCCTCTGTTGAAGACGGGTTCGGTCCCTTGGCCCTCTGAAAGCTAAGCGGAGGCACGAGGGCTGGCAAGGGGCTGGGAATCGCAGGGACGGTGGGTTTAGTTCTGATAAGGGCAAGGGCCGTCCAGGAACCGTCCCCTTGGCGCGGGTAAAGGGCCCGGGGACCTTTCCAGTGTGACGCCAGCGTGTGCCGGGCAGGGCAGCTCCAGCCTGTGTCTGCGTTGTGGTGTAGTTCGGGACGCCTGCCTTGCGCCTGTCAGACGATCCTGGTGTCTCGTTGCGTTCGAGGGACACGAAAGGCGTCTCGGGTGCCGTCCCGGGATCTGGAATCCTGGTTCCGACTGGCGTAGCGCCAATTGGGCGCTGGTTTTCTGGTATCAGCAGCCGAAAGCGTGGCAGGTCCTTGCGTTTGGGACGTTTCTGGTCGGTGGTGTTTTATGGTGTCATTGAGGGCTGTGTCGGCAGCTCTGCTCTCTACCCATCCAGTCTCAGGGACTGGCACTTCTTCCCAGCATCTTGAAGTTTTTAAGCCGTGCCGCCCTCTCTGTGTGTTTGCGCCAGCGCCGCCGTCTCCTAAGGGGCCGTGCCGTTCGGCTCTTATTTTTTTCTGGGGTTGCAGTAGAGACTCCTCGCCTCACCGCTGCCTCCCTGCAGGTTCTTTTGATCGATGCAGTCTCTGGTTTGGAGTCGTTGCTTTTATAGAGCGTTTTTGGCGCTGTTGATGTGTTGTCGATAACGTTCTGAGGTGCGACTGTCTGCGCAGGTGCACCTTTGGCTAGGAGCTGCTCTGCCCGGAGGCGTGGAGTCAGGGGTGGGTGGACGGAGCTCTAGGGGTGCACGGTTGATCTGTTGACGTGTTAAACTGCGCAGGCAAAGGTGGTGCAGTCATCTGGGATGGAGTAGCTGTGGGCAGGGGAGCGGACTGTCCCTTCCGCAGTGTTTTAGAGACTCAATTCGAGCTTCTGGTGGGATTCCTAAACAGAAAGCAGACCTGTGGAATGGTCAAGCTGTTGATGAGCATCTGGGTGACTTGTTGAATAACTTGATTTCAGGTGCAGAGGGACAACTTGGCACAGAAGGGGCGACGCAGGAGGCGAGCTGTGCGCCGTAAGCAGGTGGGTTGTTGCGTGGTGTCAGCGGGAAGATGTGCTGTGTGCCTTTATAATGTGCGTTGTCTCTGCTAAGTGAGTGTGTGTTTTCTTGTGTTACTGCAGATGTTGAAGAGGAATTGGGCAATGCAGGAAGATGCTTACTAGTGCACGTGGTGTTTTTCTCTGCAGATTGATGCAGCCCCTTGGCCCTCTGACAGGTAAGTGGAGGCTCGAGGGCTGGGGAGGGGCTGGGAATTGCATGGAGGGGGTTTAAAGCTCTCATAGGGGCAAAGGCCGTCCAGGAACAGTGCCCTTTGGGCAGCTAAAGGTTCCAGGGAACTTTACGTAGTGATGCCAGCTTGTGCACGGCGGGGCAGCTCCAGCCCGTGTCTGTTATCGTGTAGGCAAAGGTTGTAGGCAGAGGGACAACTTGGCAAGAAAGAGTGAGAAAAGAGGCGAGCCGAGCACTGTAAGCAGGTGGGGCGGTGCGTGGTGTCAGAGGGAAGATGTGCCTTGTGCCTTTATACTGTGTGTTTGCTCTGCTTAGTCAGCGTGTGTTTTCCTGTGTTGCTGTAGATGTTGAGGAGGAAGCCGGCGATGCTGGAATATCCCTGTCGGCGCACGTGGCGTTTTCATCCGTTGAAGATGGATTCGGTCTCTTGGCCCTCTGAAAGCTAAGTGGAGGCTGGGCGGCTGGGAAGGGGCTGGGAAGCGCAGGGAGGGGGGTAAAGTTCTGTTCGGGGCAAGGGCTATCCAGGAACAGTCCCCTTTGGGCAGGTGAAGGGCCCGGGGACCTTTCCAGTGCGACGCCAGCGTGTGCCGGGCAGGGCAGCTCCAGCCTGTGTCTGCGTTGTGGTGTAGTTCGGGACGCCTGCCTTGCGCCTGTCAGACGATCCTGGGGTCTCGTTGCGTTCGAGGGACACGAAAGGCGTCTCGGGTGCCGTCCCGGGATCTGGAACCCCGGTGCCGACTGGCGTAGCGCCAGTTGGGCGCTGGTTTTCTGGTATCAGCAGCCGAAAGCGTAGAGGGTTCGTGCGTTTCGGTCGTTTCTGGTCGGTGGTGTTTGTGGCGTTGTCCTGGGCTGTGCCGGCAGCTGTGCTCTCTACCCTTCCAGTCTCGGGGACTGGCACTTCAAGATGCTGGGAAGAAGTTCTTAGGCGTTGCAGCAGCTTCTCGTTTGGTTGCGCCGTCTCTGCTGGGTTGCGGCGGTGCCGCCGTCTCGTCAGGAGCCGTGACGTTGGGCTCCTTTTTCATTTGGGGTTGTAGGAGAGGCTCCTGGCCTCACCGCTGCCTCCCCGTAGATTCTTTGGATGGATGCCTGTCTGGTCTCGGAGTGTCGTTTTCGTTGTGGAGCGTTTTTGGTGCTGTGGCCGTCGTGTGGTCGATAACGTTCTGCGGAGCGTCTGTCCGCGGGGGTGCGCGTTTGGCTCGGAGCTGCTCTGCCGGGACGCGTGGAGTCCGGGGTGGGTGGACGGGGCTCTGGGAGTCCCCGGCTAATCTGCTGACGCGTTAAATTGCGTAGGCAGAGGTTGTGCGGTCATCTGGGCTGGAGTAGCCGTGGGCAGGGGAGTGGAGGGTCCCCGCGCAGGCGTTTTGGAGACTCCCCGAGAGCTTGGAATGCTATTGCGCAATAGAAAGCAGACGTGCGGAATGGTCAAGCTGTTGATGAGCTGCTGGGTGACTTGCTGAATAACTTGATTTCAGGTGCAGAGGGACAGCTTGGCACAGAAGGGGCGACGCAGGAGGCGAGCTGTGCGCCGTAAGCAGGTGGGTCGGTGCGTGGTGCCAGAGGGAAGCTGTGCCGTGTGGCTCTAGCTAAGCCCGGTCGTTTCTGCTTTTCCTAGGTGGGAAGCGAAGAGGAAAGCTGGGTATCGGCAGCGCAGGTCCTGGGGCAAGGTGAGCACGGAGTGCTGGGCTGAAGCGGCAGCTCGTTTCAGGTGCCGTGTTGCTGGTGCAGGTCTGAGCGTCCTTTGGTTGTGTTTTACAGGCGGTAGCTGAGCGTCTTCGTGGTCAACAGCGTGGCAGCCAAAAGCAAGGGCGGCCGGGTGGGCGAGCGGCCCCGGTAAGGGAGGGCGAGATGGGGGCGTCTGCGGCAGGCTGTGTTTTCGGGCGGCGTCCGAGCGCGTGCCTCTGGTTTTGCAGGTGCCGCAGACGAGCTGGGAGGGGCGAAGCCGCACGCCGGCCGGCAGCCGAGAAGGTGAGGCGGCGGTGGGTGTTGAGGAGCCCGGTATTGCCCGGTGACTCGGTTCAGCGCTTCCTTCTCTCTTTGCAGGCGCTTTGTGGGCCCTTTGGCCTGGGAGGAGCATTTGAGGTGAGCCGGGCTAGGGGCGAGGAGGAGCGTTTGCGGCCGGGGACTCGTTCCAGGCGCTACAGTTCTTTTGCTTCTCGCCGTCTTAGGCGTCACGAGCGACCAGGGTTGGTGACCGCGCCCGCGGCACGACGCGCCGAACGGAACGCCGTGGAACTTAGCAGGAGGTGGGTGTTGCGGAAGGGGTCGGCGTTTACCCCACGACGCCGTGTGCTGGCACGCCTTAGCGAGCGTGCGTTTTCTCGTGTTCCTGCAGACGCTGAAGAGGAACCCGGCGATGCAGGAAGACGGCCGTTCGCGCACGTGGCGTTTTCCTCTGTTGAAGACGGGTTCGGTCCCTTGGCCCTCTGAAAGCTAAGCGGAGGCACGAGGGCTGGCAAGGGGCTGGGAATCGCAGGGACGGTGGGTTTAGTTCTGATAAGGGCAAGGGCCGTCCAGGAACCGTCCCCTTGGCACGGGTAAAGGGCCCGGGGACCTTTCCAGTGTGACGCCAGCGTGTGCCGGGCAGGGCAGCTCCAGCCTGTGTCTGCGTTGTGGTGTAGTTCGGGACGCCTGCCTTGCGCCTGTCAGACGATCCTGGTGTCTCGTTGCGTTCGAGGGACACGAAAGGCGTCTCGGGTGCCGTCCCGGGATCTGGAATCCCGGTTCCGACTGGCGTAGCGCCAATTGGGCGCTGGTTTTCTGGTATCAGCAGCCGAAAGCGTGGCAGGTCCTTGCGTTTGGGACGTTTCTGGTCGGTGGTGTTTTATGGTGTCATTGAGGGCTGCGTCGGCAGCTCTGCTCTCTACCCATCCAGTCTCAGGGACTGGCACTTCTTCCCAGCATCTTGAAGTTTTTAAGCCGTGCCGCCCTCTCTGTGTGTTTGCGCCAGCGCCGCCGTCTCCTAAGGGGCCGTGCCGTTCGGCTCTTATTTTTTTCTGGGGTTGCAGTAGAGACTCCTCGCCTCACCGCTGCCTCCCTGCAGGTTCTTTTGATCGATGCAGTCTCTGGTTTGGAGTCGTTGCTTTTATAGAGCGTTTTTGGCGCTGTTGATGTGTTGTCGATAACGTTCTGAGGTGCGACTGTCTGCGCAGGTGCACCTTTGGCTAGGAGCTGCTCTGCCCGGAGGCGTGGAGTCAGGGGTGGGTGGACGGAGCTCTAGGGGTGCACGGTTGATCTGTTGACGTGTTAAACTGCGCAGGCAAAGGTGGTGCAGTCATCTGGGATGGAGTAGCTGTGGGCAGGGGAGCGGACTGTCCCTTCCGCAGTGTTTTAGAGACTCAATTAGAGCTTCTGGTGGGATTCCTAAACAGAAAGCAGACCTGTGGAATGGTCAAGCTGTTGATGAGCATCTGGGTGACTTGTTGAATAACTTGATTTCAGGTGCAGAGGGACAACTTGGCACAGAAGGGGCGACGCAGGAGGCGAGCTGTGCGCCGTAAGCAGGTGGGTTGTTGCGTGGTGTCAGCGGGAAGATGTGCTGTGTGCCTTTATAATGTGCGTTGTCTCTGCTAAGTGAGTGTGTGTTTTCTTGTGTTACTGCAGATGTTGAAGAGGAATTGGGCAATGCAGGAAGATGCTTACTAGTGCACGTGGTGTTTTTCTCTGCAGATTGATGCAGCCCCTTGGCCCTCTGACAGGTAAGTGGAGGCTCGAGGGCTGGGGAGGGGCTGGGAATTGCATGGAGGGGGTTTAAAGCTCTCATAGGGGCAAAGGCCATCCAGGAACAGTGCCCTTTGGGCAGCTAAAGGGTCCAGGGAACTTTACGGACTGATGCCAGCTTGTGCACGGCGGGGCAGCTCCAGCCCGTGTCTGTTATCGTGTAGGCAAAGGTTGTAGGCAGAGGGACAACTTGGCAAGAAAGAGTGAGAAAAGAGGCGAGCCGAGCACTGTAAGCAGGTGGGGCGGTGCGTGGTGTCAGAGGGAAGATGTGCCTTGTGCCTTTATACTGTGTGTTTGCTCTGCTTAGTCAGCGTGTGTTTTCCTGTGTTGCTGTAGATGTTGAGGAGGAAGCCGGCGATGCTGGAATATCCCTGTCGGCGCACGTGGCGTTTTCATCCGTTGAAGATGGATTCGGTCTCTTGGCCCTCTGAAAGCTAAGTGGAGGCTGGGCGGCTGGGAAGGGGCTGGGAAGCGCAGGGAGGGGGGTAAAGTTCTGTTCGGGGCAAGGGCTATCCAGGAACAGTCCCCTTTGGGCAGGTGAAGGGCCCGGGGACCTTTCCAGTGCGACGCCAGCGTGTGCCGGGCAGGGCAGCTCCAGCCTGTGTCTGCGTTGTGGTGTAGTTCGGGACGCCTGCCTTGTGCCTGTCAGACGATCCTGGGGTCTCGTTGCGTTCGAGGGACACGAAAGGCGTCTCGGGTGCCGTCCCGGGATCTGGAACCCCGGTGCCGACTGGCGTAGCGCCAGTTGGGCGCTGGTTTTCTGGTATCAGCAGCCGAAAGCGTAGAGGGTTCTTGCGTTTCGGTCGTTTCTGGTCGGTGGTGTTTGTGGCGTTGTCCTGGGCTGTGCCTGCAGCTGTGCTCTCTACCCTTCCAGTCTCGGGGACTGGCACTTCAAGATGCTGGGAAGAAGTTCTTAGGCGTTGCAGCAGCTTCTCGTTTGGTTGCGCCGTCTCTGCTGGGTTGCGGCGGTGCCGCCGTCTCGTCAGGAGCCGTGACGTTGGGCTCCTTTTTCATTTGGGGTTGTAGGAGAGGCTCCTGGCCTCACCGCTGCCTCCCCGTAGATTCTTTGGATGGATGCCTGTCTGGTCTCGGAGTGTCGTTTTCGTTGTGGAGCGTTTTTGGTGCTGTGGCCGTCGTGTGGTCGATAACGTTCTGCGGAGCGTCTGTCCGCGCGGGTGCGCGTTTGGCTCGGAGCTGCTCTGCCGGGACGCGTGGAGTCCGGGGTGGGTGGACGGGGCTCTGGCAGTCCCCGGCTGATCTGCTGACGCGTTAAATTGCGTAGGCAGAGGTTGCGCGGTCATCTGGGCTGGAGTAGCCGTGGGCAGGGGAGTGGAGGGTCCCCGCGCAGGCGTTTTGGAGACTCCCCGAGAGCTTGGAATGCTATTGCGCAATAGAAAGCAGACGTGCGGAATGGTCAAGCTGTTGATGAGCTGCTGGGTGACTTGCTGAATAACTTGATTTCAGGTGCAGAGGGACAGCTTGGCACAGAAGGGGCGACGCAGGAGGCGAGCTGTGCGCCGTAAGCAGGTGGGTCGGTGCGTGGTGCCAGAGGGAAGCTGTGCCGTGTGGCTCTAGCTAAGCCCGGTCGTTTCTGCTTT
The DNA here is from genome assembly GCF_964273445.1 of Streptopelia decaocto. NCBI lineage: Eukaryota > Metazoa > Chordata > Aves > Columbiformes > Columbidae > Streptopelia > Streptopelia decaocto. The sequence goes on along the minus strand of NC_138659.1, from coordinate 52,679 downwards.
TCCTAGGTGGGAAGCGAAGAGGAAAGCTGGGTATCGGCAGCGCAGGTCCTGGGGCAAGGTGAGCACGGAGTGCTGGGCTGAAGCGGCAGCTCGTTTCAGGTGCCGTGTTGCTGGTGCAGGTCTGAGCGTCCTTTGGTTGTGTTTTACAGGCGGTAGCTGAGCGTCTTCGTGGTCAACAGCGTGGCAGCCAAAAGCAAGGGCGGCCGGGTGGGCGAGCGGCCCCGGTAAGGGAGGGCGAGATGGGGGCGTCTGCGGCAGGCTGTGTTTTCGGGCGGCGTCCGAGCGCGTGGCTCTGGTTTTGCAGGTGCCGCAGACGAGCTGGGAGGGGCGAAGCCGCACGCCGGCCGGCAGCCGAGAAGGTGAGGCGGCGGTGGGTGTTGAGGAGCCCGGTATTGCCCGGTGACTCGGTTCAGCGCTTCCTTCTCTCTTTGCAGGCGCTTTGTGGGCCCTTTGGCCTGGGAGGAGCATTTGAGGTGAGCCGGGCTAGGGGCGAGGAGGAGCGTTTGCGGCCGGGGACTCGTTCCAGGCGCTACAGTTCTTTTGCTTCTCGCCGTCTTAGGCGTCACGAGCGACCAGGGTTGGTGACCGCGCCCGCGGCACGACGCGCCGAACGGAACGCCGTGGAACTTAGCAGGAGGTGGGTGTTGCGGAAGGGGTCGGCGTTTACCCCACGACGCCGTGTGCTGGCACGCCTTAGCGAGCGTGCGTTTTCTCGTGTTCCTGCAGACGCTGAAGAGGAACCCGGCGATGCAGGAAGACGGCCGTTCGCGCACGTGGCGTTTTCCTCTGTTGAAGACGGGTTCGGTCCCTTGGCCCTCTGAAAGCTAAGTGGAGGCACGAGGGCTGGCAAGGGGCTGGGAATCGCAGGGACGGTGGGTTTAGTTCTGATAAGGGCAAGGGCCGTCCAGGAACCGTCCCCTTGGCGCGGGTAAAGGGCCCGGGGACCTTTCCAGTGTGACGCCAGCGTGTGCCGGGCAGGGCAGCTCCAGCCTGTGTCTGCGTTGTGGTGTAGTTCGGGACGCCTGCCTTGCGCCTGTCAGACGATCCTGGGGTCTCGTTGCGTTCGAGGGACACGAAAGGCGTCTCGGGTGCCGTCCCGGGATCTGGAATCCCGGTTCCGACTGGCGTAGCGCCAATTGGGCGCTGGTTTTCTGGTATCAGCAGCCGAAAGCGTGGCAGGTCCTTGCGTTTGGGACGTTTCTGGTCGGTGGTGTTTTATGGTGTCATTGAGGGCTGCGTCGGCAGCTCTGCTCTCTACCCATCCAGTCTCAGGGACTGGCACTTCTTCCCAGCATCTTGAAGTTTTTAAGCCGTGCCGCCCTCTCTGTGTGTTTGCGCCAGCGCCGCCGTCTCCTAAGGGGCCGTGCCGTTCGGCTCTTATTTTTTTCTGGGGTTGCAGTAGAGACTCCTCGCCTCACCGCTGCCTCCCTGCAGGTTCTTTTGATCGATGCAGTCTCTGGTTTGGAGTCGTTGCTTTTATAGAGCGTTTTTGGCGCTGTTGATGTGTTGTCGATAACGTTCTGAGGTGCGACTGTCTGCGCAGGTGCACCTTTGGCTAGGAGCTGCTCTGCCCGGAGGCGTGGAGTCAGGGGTGGGTGGACGGAGCTCTAGGGGTGCACGGTTGATCTGTTGACGTGTTAAACTGCGCAGGCAAAGGTGGTGCAGTCATCTGGGATGGAGTAGCTGTGGGCAGGGGAGCGGACTGTCCCTTCCGCAGTGTTTTAGAGACTCAATTAGAGCTTCTGGTGGGATTCCTAAACAGAAAGCAGACCTGTGGAATGGTCAAGCTGTTGATGAGCATCTGGGTGACTTGTTGAATAACTTGATTTCAGGTGCAGAGGGACAACTTGGCACAGAAGGGGCGACGCAGGAGGCGAGCTGTGCGCCGTAAGCAGGTGGGTTGTTGCGTGGTGTCAGCGGGAAGATGTGCTGTGTGCCTTTATAATGTGCGTTGTCTCTGCTAAGTGAGTGTGTGTTTTCTTGTGTTACTGCAGATGTTGAAGAGGAATTGGGCAATGCAGGAAGATGCTTACTAGTGCACGTGGTGTTTTTCTCTGCAGATTGATGCAGCCCCTTGGCCCTCTGACAGGTAAGTGGAGGCTCGAGGGCTGGGGAGGGGCTGGGAATTGCATGGAGGGGGTTTAAAGCTCTCATAGGGGCAAAGGCCGTCCAGGAACAGTGCCCTTTGGGCAGCTAAAGGTTCCAGGGAACTTTACGTAGTGATGCCAGCTTGTGCACGGCGGGGCAGCTCCAGCCCGTGTCTGTTATCGTGTAGGCAAAGGTTGTAGGCAGAGGGACAACTTGGCAAGAAAGAGTGAGAAAAGAGGCGAGCCGAGCACTGTAAGCAGGTGGGGCGGTGCGTGGTGTCAGAGGGAAGATGTGCCTTGTGCCTTTATACTGTGTGTTTGCTCTGCTTAGTCAGCGTGTGTTTTCCTGTGTTGCTGTAGATGTTGAGGAGGAAGCCGGCGATGCTGGAATATCCCTGTCGGCGCACGTGGCGTTTTCATCCGTTGAAGATGGATTCGGTCTCTTGGCCCTCTGAAAGCTAAGTGGAGGCTGGGCGGCTGGGAAGGGGCTGGGAAGCGCAGGGAGGGGGGTAAAGTTCTGTTCGGGGCAAGGGCTATCCAGGAACAGTCCCCTTTGGGCAGGTGAAGGGCCCGGGGACCTTTCCAGTGCGACACCAGCGTGTGCCGGGCAGGGCAGCTCCAGCCTGTGTCTGCGTTGTGGTGTAGTTCGGGACGCCTGCCTTGCGCCTGTCAGACGATCCTGGGGTCTCGTTGCGTTCGAGGGACACGAAAGGCGTCTCGGGTGCCGTCCCGGGATCTGGAACCCCGGTGCCGACTGGCGTAGCGCCAGTTGGGCGCTGGTTTTCTGGTATCAGCAGCCGAAAGCGTAGAGGGTTCTTGCGTTTCGGTCGTTTCTGGTCGGTGGTGTTTGTGGCGTTGTCCTGGGCTGTGCCTGCAGCTGTGCTCTCTACCCTTCCAGTCTCGGGGACTGGCACTTCAAGATGCTGGGAAGAAGTTCTTAGGCGTTGCAGCAGCTTCTCGTTTGGTTGCGCCGTCTCTGCTGGGTTGCGGCGGTGCCGCCGTCTCGTCAGGAGCCGTGACGTTGGGCTCCTTTTTCATTTGGGGTTGTAGGAGAGGCTCCTGGCCTCACCGCTGCCTCCCCGTAGATTCTTTGGATGGATGCCTGTCTGGTCTCGGAGTGTCGTTTTCGTTGTGGAGCGTTTTTGGTGCTGTGGCCGTCGTGTGGTCGATAACGTTCTGCGGAGCGTCTGTCCGCGCGGGTGCGCGTTTGGCTCGGAGCTGCTCTGCCGGGACGCGTGGAGTCCGGGGTGGGTGGACGGGGCTCTGGGAGTCCCCGGCTGATCTGCTGACGCGTTAAATTGCGTAGGCAGAGGTTGCGCGGTCATCTGGGCTGGAGTAGCCGTGGGCAGGGGAGTGGAGGGTCCCCGCGCAGGCGTTTTGGAGACTCCCCGAGAGCTTGGAATGCTATTGCGCAATAGAAAGCAGACGTGCGGAATGGTCAAGCTGTTGATGAGCTGCTGGGTGACTTGCTGAATAACTTGATTTCAGGTGCAGAGGGACAGCTTGGCACAGAAGGGGCGACGCAGGAGGCGAGCTGTGCGCCGTAAGCAGGTGGGTCGGTGCGTGGTGCCAGAGGGAAGCTGTGCCGTGTGGCTCTAGCTAAGCCCGGTCGTTTCTGCTTTTCCTAGGTGGGAAGCGAAGAGGAAAGCTGGGTATCGGCAGCGCAGGTCCTGGGGCAAGGTGAGCACGGAGTGCTGGGCTGAAGCGGCAGCTCGTTTCAGGTGCCGTGTTGCTGGTGCAGGTCTGAGCGTCCTTTGGTTGTGTTTTACAGGCGGTAGCTGAGCGTCTTCGTGGTCAACAGCGTGGCAGCCAAAAGCAAGGGCGGCCGGGTGGGCGAGCGGCCCCGGTAAGGGAGGGCGAGATGGGGGCGTCTGCGGCAGGCTGTGTTTTCGGGCGGCGTCCGAGCGCGTGGCTCTGGTTTTGCAGGTGCCGCAGACGAGCTGGGAGGGGCGAAGCCGCACGCCGGCCGGCAGCCGAGAAGGTGAGGCGGCGGTGGGTGTTGAGGAGCCCGGTATTGCCCGGTGACTCGGTTCAGCGCTTCCTTCTCTCTTTGCAGGCGCTTTGTGGGCCCTTTGGCCTGGGAGGAGCATTTGAGGTGAGCCGGGCTAGGGGCGAGGAGGAGCGTTTGCGGCCGGGGACTCGTTCCAGGCGCTACAGTTCTTTTGCTTCTCGCCGTCTTAGGCGTCACGAGCGACCAGGGTTGGTGACCGCGCCCGCGGCACGACGCGCCGAACGGAACGCCGTGGAACTTAGCAGGAGGTGGGTGTTGCGGAAGGGGTCGGCGTTTACCCCACGACGCCGTGTGCTGGCACGCCTTAGCGAGCGTGCGTTTTCTCGTGTTCCTGCAGACGCTGAAGAGGAACCCGGCGATGCAGGAAGACGGCCGTTCGCGCACGTGGCGTTTTCCTCTGTTGAAGACGGGTTCGGTCCCTTGGCCCTCTGAAAGCTAAGCGGAGGCACGAGGGCTGGCAAGGGGCTGGGAATCGCAGGGACGGTGGGTTTAGTTCTGATAAGGGCAAGGGCCGTCCAGGAACCGTCCCCTTGGCGCGGGTAAAGGGCCCGGGGACCTTTCCAGTGTGACGCCAGCGTGTGCCGGGCAGGGCAGCTCCAGCCTGTGTCTGCGTTGTGGTGTAGTTCGGGACGCCTGCCTTGCGCCTGTCAGACGATCCTGGTGTCTCGTTGCGTTCGAGGGACACGAAAGGCGTCTCGGGTGCCGTCCCGGGATCTGGAATCCCGGTTCCGACTGGCGTAGCGCCAATTGGGCGCTGGTTTTCTGGTATCAGCAGCCGAAAGCGTGGCAGGTCCTTGCGTTTGGGACGTTTCTGGTCGGTGGTGTTTTATGGTGTCATTGAGGGCTGCGTCGGCAGCTCTGCTCTCTACCCATCCAGTCTCAGGGACTGGCACTTCTTCCCAGCATCTTGAAGTTTTTAAGCCGTGCCGCCCTCTCTGTGTGTTTGCGCCAGCGCCGCCGTCTCCTAAGGGGCCGTGCCGTTCGGCTCTTATTTTTTTCTGGGGTTGCAGTAGAGACTCCTCGCCTCACCGCTGCCTCCCTGCAGGTTCTTTTGATCGATGCAGTCTCTGGTTTGGAGTCGTTGCTTTTATAGAGCGTTTTTGGCGCTGTTGATGTGTTGTCGATAACGTTCTGAGGTGCGACTGTCTGCGCAGGTGCACCTTTGGCTAGGAGCTGCTCTGCCCGGAGGCGTGGAGTCAGGGGTGGGTGGACGGAGCTCTAGGGGTGCACGGTTGATCTGTTGACGTGTTAAACTGCGCAGGCAAAGGTGGTGCAGTCATCTGGGATGGAGTAGCTGTGGGCAGGGGAGCGGACCGTCCCTTCCGCAGTGTTTTAGAGACTCAATTAGAGCTTCTGGTGGGATTCCTAAACAGAAAGCAGACCTGTGGAATGGTCAAGCTGTTGATGAGCATCTGGGTGACTTGTTGAATAACTTGATTTCAGGTGCAGAGGGACAACTTGGCACAGAAGGGGCGACGCAGGAGGCGAGCTGTGCGCCGTAAGCAGGTGGGTTGTTGCGTGGTGTCAGCGGGAAGATGTGCTGTGTGCCTTTATAATGTGCGTTGTCTCTGCTAAGTGAGTGTGTGTTTTCTTGTGTTACTGCAGATGTTGAAGAGGAATTGGGCAATGCAGGAAGATGCTTACTAGTGCACGTGGTGTTTTTCTCTGCAGATTGATGCAGCCCCTTGGCCCTCTGACAGGTAAGCGGAGGCTCGAGGGCTGGGGAGGGGCTGGGAATTGCATGGAGGGGGTTTAAAGCTCTCATAGGGGCAAAGGCCGTCCAGGAACAGTGCCCTTTGGGCAGCTAAAGGTTCCAGGGAACTTTACGTAGTGATGCCAGCTTGTGCACGGCGGGGCAGCTCCAGCCCGTGTCTGTTATCGTGTAGGCAAAGGTTGTAGGCAGAGGGACAACTTGGCAAGAAAGAGTGAGAAAAGAGGCGAGCCGAGCACTGTAAGCAGGTGGGGCGGTGCGTGGTGTCAGAGGGAAGATGTGCCTTGTGCCTTTATACTGTGTGTTTGCTCTGCTTAGTCAGCGTGTGTTTTCCTGTGTTGCTGTAGATGTTGAGGAGGAAGCCGGCGATGCTGGAATATCCCTGTCGGCGCACGTGGCGTTTTCATCCGTTGAAGATGGATTCGGTCTCTTGGCCCTCTGAAAGCTAAGTGGAGGCTGGGCGGCTGGGAAGGGGCTGGGAAGCGCAGGGAGGGGGGTAAAGTTCTGTTCGGGGCAAGGGCTATCCAGGAACAGTCCCCTTTGGGCAGGTGAAGGGCCCGGGGACCTTTCCAGTGCGACGCCAGCGTGTGCCGGGCAGGGCAGCTCCAGCCTGTGTCTGCGTTGTGGTGTAGTTCGGGACGCCTGCCTTGCGCCTGTCAGACGATCCTGGGGTCTCGTTGCGTTCGAGGGACACGAAAGGCGTCTCGGGTGCCGTCCCGGGATCTGGAACCCCGGTGCCGACTGGCGTAGCGCCAGTTGGGCGCTGGTTTTCTGGTATCAGCAGCCGAAAGCGTAGAGGGTTCGTGCGTTTCGGTCGTTTCTGGTCGGTGGTGTTTGTGGCGTTGTCCTGGGCTGTGCCGGCAGCTGTGCTCTCTACCCTTCCAGTCTCGGGGACTGGCACTTCAAGATGCTGGGAAGAAGTTCTTAGGCGTTGCAGCAGCTTCTCGTTTGGTTGCGCCGTCTCTGCTGGGTTGCGGCGGTGCCGCCGTCTCGTCAGGAGCCGTGACGTTGGGCTCCTTTTTCATTTGGGGTTGTAGGAGAGGCTCCTGGCCTCACCGCTGCCTCCCCGTAGATTCTTTGGATGGATGCCTGTCTGGTCTCGGAGTGTCGTTTTCGTTGTGGAGCGTTTTTGGTGCTGTGGCCGTCGTGTGGTCGATAACGTTCTGCGGAGCGTCTGTCCGCGCGGGTGCGCGTTTGGCTCGGAGCTGCTCTGCCGGGACGCGTGGAGTCCGGGGTGGGTGGACGGGGCTCTGGGAGTCCCCGGCTAATCTGCTGACGCGTTAAATTGCGTAGGCAGAGGTTGCGCGGTCATCTGGGCTGGAGTAGCCGTGGGCAGGGGAGTGGAGGGTCCCCGCGCAGGCGTTTTGGAGACTCCCCGAGAGCTTGGAATGCTATTGCGCAATAGAAAGCAGACGTGCGGAATGGTCAAGCTGTTGATGAGCTGCTGGGTGACTTGCTGAATAACTTGATTTCAGGTGCAGAGGGACAGCTTGGCACAGAAGGGGCGACGCAGGAGGCGAGCTGTGCGCCGTAAGCAGGTGGGTCGGTGCGTGGTGCCAGAGGGAAGCTGTGCCGTGTGGCTCTAGCTAAGCCCGGTCGTTTCTGCTTTTCCTAGGTGGGAAGCGAAGAGGAAAGCTGGGTATCGGCAGCGCAGCTCCTGGGGCAAGGTGAGCACGGAGTGCTGGGCTGAAGCGGCAGCTCGTTTCAGGTGCCGTGTTGCTGGTGCAGGTCTGAGCGTCCTTTGGTTGTGTTTTACAGGCGGTAGCTGAGCGTCTTCGTGGTCAACAGCGTGGCAGCCAAAAGCAAGGGCGGCCGGGTGGGCGAGCGGCCCCGGTAAGGGAGGGCGAGATGGGGGCGTCTGCGGCAGGCTGTGTTTTCGGGCGGCGTCCGAGCGCGTGCCTCTGGTTTTGCAGGTGCCGCAGACGAGCTGGGAGGGGCGAAGCCGCACGCCGGCCGGCAGCCGAGAAGGTGAGGCGGCGGTGGGTGTTGAGGAGCCCGGTATTGCCCGGTGACTCGGTTCAGCGCTTCCTTCTCTCTTTGCAGGCGCTTTGTGGGCCCTTTGGCCTGGGAGGAGCATTTGAGGTGAGCCGGGCTAGGGGCGAGGAGGAGCGTTTGCGGCCGGGGACTCGTTCCAGGCGCTACAGTTCTTTTGCTTCTCGCCGTCTTAGGCGTCACGAGCGACCAGGGTTGGTGACCGCGCCCGCGGCACGACGCGCCGAACGGAACGCCGTGGAACTTAGCAGGAGGTGGGTGTTGCGGAAGGGGTCGGCGTTTACCCCACGACGCCGTGTGCTGGCACGCCTTAGCGAGCGTGCGTTTTCTCGTGTTCCTGCAGACGCTGAAGAGGAACCCGGCGATGCAGGAAGACGGCCGTTCGCGCACGTGGCGTTTTCCTCTGTTGAAGACGGGTTCGGTCCCTTGGCCCTCTGAAAGCTAAGCGGAGGCACGAGGGCTGGCAAGGGGCTGGGAATCGCAGGGACGGTGGGTTTAGTTCTGATAAGGGCAAGGGCCGTCCAGGAACCGTCCCCTTGGCGCGGGTAAAGGGCCCGGGGACCTTTCCAGTGTGACGCCAGCGTGTGCCGGGCAGGGCAGCTCCAGCCTGTGTCTGCGTTCTGGTGTAGTTCGGGACGCCTGCCTTGCGCCTGTCAGACGATCCTGGTGTCTCGTTGCGTTCGAGGGACACGAAAGGCGTCTCGGGTGCCGTCCCGGGATCTGGAATCCGGGTTCCGACTGGCGTAGCGCCAATTGGGCGCTGGTTTTCTGGTATCAGCAGCCGAAAGCGTGGCAGGTCCTTGCGTTTGGGACGTTTCTGGTCGGTGGTGTTTTATGGTGTCATTGAGGGCTGCGTCGGCAGCTCTGCTCTCTACCCATCCAGTCTCAGGGACTGGCACTTCTTCCCAGCATCTTGAAGTTTTTAAGCCGTGCCGCCCTCTCTGTGTGTTTGCGCCAGCGCCGCCGTCTCCTAAGGGGCCGTGCCGTTCGGCTCTTATTTTTTTCTGGGGTTGCAGTAGAGACTCCTCGCCTCACCGCTGCCTCCCTGCAGGTTCTTTTGATCGATGCAGTCTCTGGTTTGGAGTCGTTGCTTTTATAGAGCGTTTTTGGCGCTGTTGATGTGTTGTCGATAACGTTCTGAGGTGCGACTGTCTGCGCAGGTGCACCTTTGGCTAGGAGCTGCTCTGCCCGGAGGCGTGGAGTCAGGGGTGGGTGGACGGAGCTCTAGGGGTGCACGGTTGATCTGTGGACGTGTTAAACTGCGCAGGCAAAGGTGGTGCAGTCATCTGGGATGGAGTAGCTGTGGGCAGGGGAGCGGACTGTCCCTTCCGCAGTGTTTTAGAGACTCAATTCGAGCTTCTGGTGGGATTCCTAAACAGAAAGCAGACCTGTGGAATGGTCAAGCTGTTGATGAGCATCTGGGTGACTTGTTGAATAACTTGATTTCAGGTGCAGAGGGACAACTTGGCACAGAAGGGGCGACGCAGGAGGCGAGCTGTGCGCCGTAAGCAGGTGGGTTGTTGCGTGGTGTCAGCGGGAAGATGTGCTGTGTGCCTTTATAATGTGCGTTGTCTCTGCTAAGTGAGTGTGTGTTTTCTTGTGTTACTGCAGATGTTGAAGAGGAATTGGGCAATGCAGGAAGATGCTTACTAGTGCACGTGGTGTTTTTCTCTGCAGATTGATGCAGCCCCTTGGCCCTCTGACAGGTAAGTGGAGGCTCGAGGGCTGGGGAGGGGCTGGGAATTGCATGGAGGGGGTTTAAAGCTCTCATAGGGGCAAAGGCCGTCCAGGAACAGTGCCCTTTGGGCAGCTAAAGGGTCCAGGGAACTTTACGTAGTGATGCCAGCTTGTGCACGGCGGGGCAGCTCCAGCCCGTGTCTGTTATCGTGTAGGCAAAGGTTGTAGGCAGAGGGACAACTTGGCAAGAAAGAGTGAGAAAAGAGGCGAGCCGAGCACTGTAAGCAGGTGGGGCGGTGCGTGGTGTCAGAGGGAAGATGTGCCTTGTGCCTTTATACTGTGTGTTTGCTCTGCTTAGTCAGCGTGTGTTTTCCTGTGTTGCTGTAGATGTTGAGGAGGAAGCCGGCGATGCTGGAATATCCCTGTCGGCGCACGTGGCGTTTTCATCCGTTGAAGATGGATTCGGTCTCTTGGCCCTCTGAAAGCTAAGTGGAGGCTGGGCGGCTGGGAAGGGGCTGGGAAGCGCAGGGAGGGGGGTAAAGTTCTGTTCGGGGCAAGGGCTATCCAGGAACAGTCCCCTTTGGGCAGGTGAAGGGCCCGGGGACCTTTCCAGTGCGACGCCAGCGTGTGCCGGGCAGGGCAGCTCCAGCCTGTGTCTGCGTTGTGGTGTAGTTCGGGACGCCTGCCTTGCGCCTGTCAGACGATCCTGGTGTCTCGTTGCGTTCGAGGGACACGAAAGGCGTCTCCGGTGCCGTCCCGGGATCTGGAATCCGGGTTCCGACTGGCGTAGCGCCAATTGGGCGCTGGTTTTCTGGTATCAGCAGCCGAAAGCGTGGCAGGTCCTTGCGTTTGGGACGTTTCTGGTCGGTGGTGTTTTATGGTGTCATTGAGGGCTGCGTCGGCAGCTCTGCTCTCTACCCATCCAGTCTCAGGGACTGGCACTTCTTCCCAGCATCTTGAAGTTTTTAAGCCGTGCCGCCCTCTCTGTGTGTTTGCGCCAGCGCCGCCGTCTCCTAAGGGGCCGTGCCGTTCGGCTCTTATTTTTTTCTGGGGTTGCAGTAGAGACTCCTCGCCTCACCGCTGCCTCCCTGCAGGTTCTTTTGATCGATGCAGTCTCTGGTTTGGAGTCGTTGCTTTTATAGAGCGTTTTTGGCGCTGTTGATGTGTTGTCGATAACGTTCTGAGGTGCGACTGTCTGCGCAGGTGCACCTTTGGCTAGGAGCTGCTCTGCCCGGAGGCGTGGAGTCAGGGGTGGGTGGACGGAGCTCTAGGGGTGCACGGTTGATCTGTTGACGTGTTAAACTGCGCAGGCAAAGGTGGTGCAGTCATCTGGGATGGAGTAGCTGTGGGCAGGGGAGCGGACTGTCCCTTCCGCAGTGTTTTAGAGACTCAATTCGAGCTTCTGGTGGGATTCCTAAACAGAAAGCAGACCTGTGGAATGGTCAAGCTGTTGATGAGCATCTGGGTGACTTGTTGAATAACTTGATTTCAGGTGCAGAGGGACAACTTGGCACAGAAGGGGCGACGCAGGAGGCGAGCTGTGCGCCGTAAGCAGGTGGGTTGTTGCGTGGTGTCAGCGGGAAGATGTGCTGTGTGCCTTTATAATGTGCGTTGTCTCTGCTAAGTGAGTGTGTGTTTTCTTGTGTTACTGCAGATGTTGAAGAGGAATTGGGCAATGCAGGAAGATGCTTACTAGTGCACGTGGTGTTTTTCTCTGCAGATTGATGCAGCCCCTTGGCCCTCTGACAGGTAAGCGGAGGCTCGAGGGCTGGGGAGGGGCTGGGAATTGCATGGAGGGGGTTTAAAGCTCTCATAGGGGCAAAGGCCGTCCAGGAACAGTGCCCTTTGGGCAGCTAAAGGGTCCAGGGAACTTTACGGACTGATGCCAGCTTGTGCACGGCGGGGCAGCTCCAGCCCGTGTCTGTTATCGTGTAGGCAAAGGTTGTAGGCAGAGGGACAACTTGGCAAGAAAGAATGAGAAAAGAGGCGAGCCGAGCACTGTAAGCAGGTGGGGCGGTGCGTGGTGTCAGAGGGAAGATGTGCCTTGTGCCTTTATACTGTGTGTTTGCTCTGCTTAGTCAGCGTGTGTTTTCCTGTGTTGCTGTAGATGTTGAGGAGGAAGCCGGCGATGCTGGAATATCCCTGTCGGCGCACGTGGCGTTTTCATCCGTTGAAGATGGATTCGGTCTCTTGGCCCTCTGAAAGCTAAGTGGAGGCTGGGCGGCTGGGAAGGGGCTGGGAAGCGCAGGGAGGGGGGTAAAGTTCTGTTCGGGGCAAGGGCTATCCAGGAACAGTCCCCTTTGGGCAGGTGAAGGGCCCGGGGACCTTTCCAGTGCGACGCCAGCGTGTGCCGGGCAGGGCAGCTCCAGCCTGTGTCTGCGTTGTGGTGTAGTTCGGGACGCCTGCCTTGTGCCTGTCAGACGATCCTGGGGTCTCGTTGCGTTCGAGGGACACGAAAGGCGTCTCGGGTGCCGTCCCAGGATCTGAAACCCCGGTGCCGACTGGCGTAGCGCCAGTTGGGCGCTGGTTTTCTGGTATCAGCAGCCGAAAGCGTAGAGGGTTCTTGCGTTTCGGTCGTTTCTGGTTGGTGGTGTTTGTGGCGTTGTCCTGGGCTGTGCCGGCAGCTGTGCTCTCTACCCTTCCAGTCTCGGGGACTGGCACTTCAAGATGCTGGGAAGAAGTTCTTAGGCGTTACAGCAGCTTCTCGTTTGGTTGCGCCGTCTCTGCTGGGTTGCGGCGGTGCCGCCGTCTCGTCAGGAGCCGTGACGTTGGGCTCCTTTTTCATTTGGGGTTGTAGGAGAGGCTCCTGGCCTCACCGCTGCCTCCCCGTAGATTCTTTGGATGGATGCCTGTCTGGTCTCGGAGTGTCGTTTTCGTTGTGGAGCGTTTTTGGTGCTGTGGCCGTCGTGTGGTCGATAACGTTCTGCGGAGCGTCTGTCCGCGCGGGTGCGCGTTTGGCTCGGAGCTGCTCTGCCGGGACGCGTGGAGTCCGAGGTGGGTGGACGGGGCTCTGGGAGTCCCCGGCTAATCTGCTGACGCGTTAGATTGCGTAGGCAGAGGTTGCGCGGTCATCTGGGCTGGAGTAGCCGTGGGCAGGGGAGTGGAGGGTCCCCGCGCAGGCGTTTTGGAGACTCCCCGAGAGCTTGGAATGCTATTGCGCAATAGAAAGCAGACGTGCGGAATGGTCAAGCTGTTGATGAGCTGCTGGGTGACTTGCTGAATAACTTGATTTCAGGTGCAGAGGGACAGCTTGGCACAGAAGGGGCGACGCAGGAGGCGAGCTGTGCGCCGTAAGCAGGTGGGTCGGTGCGTGGTGCCAGAGGGAAGCTGTGCCGTGTGGCTCTAGCTAAGCCCGGTCGTTTCTGCTTTTCCTAGGTGGGAAGCGAAGAGGAAAGCTGGGTATCGGCAGCGCAGCTCCTGGGGCAAGGTGAGCACGGAGTGCTGGGCTGAAGCGGCAGCTCGTTTCAGGTGCCGTGTTGCTGGTGCAGGTCTGAGCGTCCTTTGGTTGTGTTTTACAGGCGGTAGCTGAGCGTCTTCGTGGTCAACAGCGTGGCAGCCAAAAGCAAGGGCGGCCGGGTGGGCGAGCGGCCCCGGTAAGGGAGGGCGAGATGGGGGCGTCTGCGGCAGGCTGTGTTTTCGGGCGGCGTCCGAGCGCGTGCCTCTGGTTTTGCAGGTGCCGCAGACGAGCTGGGAGGGGCGAAGCCGCACGCCGGCCGGCAGCCGAGAAGGTGAGGCGGCGGTGGGTGTTGAGGAGCCCGGTATTGCCCGGTGACTCGGTTCAGCGCTTCCTTCTCTCTTTGCAGGCGCTTTGTGGGCCCTTTGGCCTGGGAGGAGCATTTGAGGTGAGCCGGGCTAGGGGCGAGGAGGAGCGTTTGCGGCCGGGGACTCGTTCCAGGCGCTACAGTTCTTTTGCTTCTCGCCGTCTTAGGCGTCACGAGCGACCAGGGTTGGTGACCGCGCCCGCGGCACGACGCGCCGAACGGAACGCCGTGGAACTTAGCAGGAGGTGGGTGTTGCGGAAGGGGTCGGCGTTTACCCCACGACGCCGTGTGCTGGCACGCCTTAGCGAGCGTGCGTTTTCTCGTGTTCCTGCAGACGCTGAAGAGGAACCCGGCGATGCAGGAAGACGGCCGTTCGCGCACGTGGCGTTTTCCTCTGTTGAAGACGGGTTCGGTCCCTTGGCCCTCTGAAAGCTAAGCGGAGGCACGAGGGCTGGCAAGGGGCTGGGAATCGCAGGGACGGTGGGTTTAGTTCTGATAAGGGCAAGGGCCGTCCAGGAACCGTCCCCTTGGCGCGGGTAAAGGGCCCGGGGACCTTTCCAGTGCGACGCCAACGTGTGCCGGGCAGGGCAGCTCCAGCCTGTGTCTGCGTTGTGCTGTAGTTCGGGACGCCTGCCTTGCGCCTGTCAGACGATCCTGGGGTCTCGTTGCGTTCGAGGGACACGAAAGGCGTCTCGGGTGCCGTCCCGGGATCTGGAATCCCGGTTCCGACTGGCGTAGCGCCAATTGGGCGCTGGTTTTCTGGTATCAGCAGCCGAAAGCGTGGCAGGTCCTTGCGTTTGGGACGTTTCTGGTCGGTGGTGTTTTATGGTGTCATTGAGGGCTGCGTCGGCAGCTCTGCTCTCTACCCATCCAGTCTCAGGGACTGGCACTTCTTCCCAGCATCTTGAAGTTTTTAAGCCGTGCCGCCCTCTCTGTGTGTTTGCGCCAGCGCCGCCGTCTCCTAAGGGGCCGTGCCGTTCGGCTCTTATTTTTTTCTGGGGTTGCAGTAGAGACTCCTCGCCTCACCGCTGCCTCCCTGCAGGTTCTTTTGATCGATGCAGTCTCTGGTTTGGAGTCGTTGCTTTTATAGAGCGTTTTTGGCGCTGTTGATGTGTTGTCGATAACGTTCTGAGGTGCGACTGTCTGCGCAGGTGCACCTTTGGCTAGGAGCTGCTCTGCCCGGAGGCGTGGAGTCAGGGGTGGGTGGACGGAGCTCTAGGGGTGCACGGTTGATCTGTTGACGTGTTAAACTGCGCAGGCAAAGGTGGTGCAGTCGTCTGGGATGGAGTAGCTGTGGGCAGGGGAGCGGACTGTCCCTTCCGCAGTGTTTTAGAGACTCAATTAGAGCTTCTGGTGGGATTCCTAAACAGAAAGCAGACCTGTGGAATGGTCAAGCTGTTGATGAGCATCTGGGTGACTTGTTGAATAACTTGATTTCAGGTGCAGAGGGACAACTTGGCACAGAAGGGGCGACGCAGGAGGCGAGCTGTGCGCCGTAAGCAGGTGGGTTGTTGCGTGGTGTCAGCGGGAAGATGTGCTGTGTGCCTTTATAATGTGCGTTGTCTCTGCTAAGTGAGTGTGTGTTTTCTTGTGTTACTGCAGATGTTGAAGAGGAATTGGGCAATGCAGGAAGATGCTTACTAGTGCACGTGGTGTTTTTCTCTGCAGATTGATGCAGCCCCTTGGCCCTCTGACAGGTAAGCGGAGGCTCGAGGGCTGGGGAGGGGCTGGGAATTGCATGGAGGGGGTTTAAAGCTCTCATAGGGGCAAAGGCCGTCCAGGAACAGTGCCCTTTGGGCAGCTAAAGGGTCCAGGGAACTTTACGGACTGATGCCAGCTTGTGCACGGCGGGGCAGCTCCAGCCCCTGTCTGTTATCGTGTAGGCAAAGGTTGTAGGCAGAGGGACAACTTGGCAAGAAAGAGTGAGAAAAGAGGCGAGCCGAGCACTGTAAGCAGGTGGGGCGGTGCGTGGTGTCAGAGGGAAGATGTGCCTTGTGCCTTTATACTGTGTGTTTGCTCTGCTTAGTCAGCGTGTGTTTTCCTGTGTTGCTGTAGATGTTGAGGAGGAAGCCGGCGATGCTGGAATATCCCTGTCGGCGCACGTGGCGTTTTCATCCGTTGAAGATGGATTCGGTCTCTTGGCCCTCTGAAAGCTAAGTGGAGGCTGGGCGGCTGGGAAGGGGCTAGGAAGCGCAGGGAGGGGGGTAAAGTTCTGTTCGGGGCAAGGGCTATCCAGGAACAGTCCCCTTTGGGCAGGTGAAGGGCCCGGGGACCTTTCCAGTGCGACGCCAGCGTGTGCCGGGCAGGGCAGCTCCAGCCTGTGTCTGCGTTGTGGTGTAGTTCGGGACGCCTGCCTTGCGCCTGTCAGACGATCCTGGGGTCTCGTTGCGTTCGAGGGACACGAAAGGCGTCTCGGGTGCCGTCCCGGGATCTGGAACCCCGGTGCCGACTGGCGTAGCGCCAGTTGGGCGCTGGTTTTCTGGTATCAGCAGCCGAAAGCGTAGAGGGTTCTTGCGTTTCGGTCGTTTCTGGTCGGTGGTGTTTGTGGCGTTGTCCTGGGCTGTGCCGGCAGCTGTGCTCTCTACCCTTCCAGTCTCGGGGACTGGCACTTCAAGATGCTGGGAAGAAGTTCTTAGGCGTTGCAGCAGCTTCTCGTTTGGTTGCGCCGTCTCTGCTGGGTTGCGGCGGTGCCGCCGTCTCGTCAGGAGCCGTGACGTTGGGCTCCTTTTTCATTTGGGGTTGTAGGAGAGGCTCCTGGCCTCACCGCTGCCTCCCCGTAGATTCTTTGGATGGATGCCTGTCTGGTCTCGGAGTGTCGTTTTCGTTGTGGAGCGTTTTTGGTGCTGTGGCCGTCGTGTGGTCGATAACGTTCTGCGGAGCGTCTGTCCGCGCGGGTGCGCGTTTGGCTCGGAGCTGCTCTGCCGGGACGCGTGGAGTCCGGGGTGGGTGGACGGGGCTCTGGCAGTCCCCGGCTGATCTGCTGACGCGTTAAATTGCGTAGGCAGAGGTTGCGCGGTCATCTGGGCTGGAGTAGCCGTGGGCAGGGGAGTGGAGGGTCCCCGCGCAGGCGTTTTGGAGACTCCCCGAGAGCTTGGAATGCTATTGCGCAATAGAAAGCAGACGTGCGGAATGGTCAAGCTGTTGATGAGCTGCTGGGTGACTTGCTGAATAACTTGATTTCAGGTGCAGAGGGACAGCTTGGCACAGAAGGGGCGACGCAGGAGGCGAGCTGTGCGCCGTAAGCAGGTGGGTCGGTGCGTGGTGCCAGAGGGAAGCTGTGCCGTGTGGCTCTAGCTAAGCCCGGTCGTTTCTGCTTTTCCTAGGTGGGAAGCGAAGAGGAAAGCTGGGTATCGGCAGCGCAGCTCCTGGGGCAAGGTGAGCACGGAGTGCTGGGCTGAAGCGGCAGCTCGTTTCAGGTGCCGTGTTGCTGGTGCAGGTCTGAGCGTCCTTTGGTTGTGTTTTACAGGCGGTAGCTGAGCGTCTTCGTGGTCAACAGCGTGGCAGCCAAAAGCAAGGGCGGCCGGGTGGGCGAGCGGCCCCGGTAAGGGAGGGCGAGATGGGGGCGTCTGCGGCAGGCTGTGTTTTCGGGCGGCATCCGATCGCGTGCCTCTGGTTTTGCAGGTGCCGCAGACGAGCTGGGAGGGGCGAAGCCGCACGCCGGCCGGCAGCCGAGAAGGTGAGGCGGCGGTGGGTGTTGAGGAGCCCGGTATTGCCCGGTGACTCGGTTCAGCGCTTCCTTCTCTCTTTGCAGGCGCTTTGTGGGCCCTTTGGCCTGGGAGGAGCATTTGAGGTGAGCCGGGCTAGGGGCGAGGAGGAGCGTTTGCGGCCGGGGACTCGTTCCAGGCGCTACAGTTCTTTTGCTTCTCGCCGTCTTAGGCGTCACGAGCGACCAGGGTTGGTGACCGCGCCCGCGGCACGACGCGCCGAACGGAACGCCGTGGAACTTAGCAGGAGGTGGGTGTTGCGGAAGGGGTCGGCGTTTACCCCACGACGCCGTGTGCTGGCACGCCTTAGCGAGCGTGCGTTTTCTCGTGTTCCTGCAGACGCTGAAGAGGAACCCGGCGATGCAGGAAGACGGCCGTTCGCGCACGTGGCGTTTTCCTCTGTTGAAGACGGGTTCGGTCCCTTGGCCCTCTGAAAGCTAAGTGGAGGCACGAGGGCTGGCAAGGGGCTGGGAATCGCAGGGACGGTGGGTTTAGTTCTGATAAGGGCAAGGGCCGTCCAGGAACCGTCCCCTTGGCGCGGGTAAAGGGCCCGGGGACCTTTCCAGTGCGACGCCAACGTGTGCCGGGCAGGGCAGCTCCAGCCTGTGTCTGCGTTGTGCTGTAGTTCGGGACGCCTGCCTTGCGCCTGTCAGACGATCCTGGGGTCTCGTTGCGTTCGAGGGACACGAAAGGCGTCTCGGGTGCCGTCCCGGGATCTGGAATCCCGGTTCCGACTGGCGTAGCGCCAATTGGGCGCTGGTTTTCTGGTATCAGCAGCCGAAAGCGTGGCAGGTCCTTGCGTTTGGGACGTTTCTGGTCGGTGGTGTTTTATGGTGTCATTGAGGGCTGCGTCGGCAGCTCTGCTCTCTACCCATCCAGTCTCAGGGACTGGCACTTCTTCCCAGCATCTTGAAGTTTTTAAGCCGTGCCGCCCTCTCTGTGTGTTTGCGCCAGCGCCGCCGTCTCCTAAGGGGCCGTGCCGTTCGGCTCTTATTTTTTTCTGGGGTTGCAGTAGAGACTCCTCGCCTCACCGCTGCCTCCCTGCAGGTTCTTTTGATCGATGCAGTCTCTGGTTTGGAGTCGTTGCTTTTATAGAGCGTTTTTGGCGCTGTTGATGTGTTGTCGATAACGTTCTGAGGTGCGACTGTCTGCGCAGGTGCACCTTTGGCTAGGAGCTGCTCTGCCCGGAGGCGTGGAGTCAGGGGTGGGTGGACGGAGCTCTAGGGGTGCACGGTTGATCTGTTGACGTGTTAAACTGCGCAGGCAAAGGTGGTGCAGTCGTCTGGGATGGAGTAGCTGTGGGCAGGGGAGCGGACTGTCCCTTCCGCAGTGTTTTAGAGACTCAATTAGAGCTTCTGGTGGGATTCCTAAACAGAAAGCAGACCTGTGGAATGGTCAAGCTGTTGATGAGCATCTGGGTGACTTGTTGAATAACTTGATTTCAGGTGCAGAGGGACAACTTGGCACAGAAGGGGCGACGCAGGAGGCGAGCTGTGCGCCGTAAGCAGGTGGGTTGTTGCGTGGTGTCAGCGGGAAGATGTGCTGTGTGCCTTTATAATGTGCGTTGTCTCTGCTAAGTGAGTGTGTGTTTTCTTGTGTTACTGCAGATGTTGAAGAGGAATTGGGCAATGCAGGAAGATGCTTACTAGTGCACGTGGTGTTTTTCTCTGCAGATTGATGCAGCCCCTTGGCCCTCTGACAGGTAAGCGGAGGCTCGAGGGCTGGGGAGGGGCTGGGAATTGCATGGAGGGGGTTTAAAGCTCTCATAGGGGCAAAGGCCGTCCAGGAACAGTGCCCTTTGGGCAGCTAAAGGGTCCAGGGAACTTTACGGACTGATGCCAGCTTGTGCACGGCGGGGCAGCTCCAGCCCGTGTCTGTTATCGTGTAGGCAAAGGTTGTAGGCAGAGGGACAACTTGGCAAGAAAGAGTGAGAAAAGAGGCGAGCCGAGCACTGTAAGCAGGTGGGGCGGTGCGTGGTGTCAGAGGGAAGATGTGCCTTGTGCCTTTATACTGTGTGTTTGCTCTGCTTAGTCAGCGTGTGTTTTCCTGTGTTGCTGTAGATGTTGAGGAGGAAGCCGGCGATGCTGGAATATCCCTGTCGGCGCACGTGGCGTTTTCATCCGTTGAAGATGGATTCGGTCTCTTGGCCCTCTGAAAGCTAAGTGGAGGCTGGGCGGCTGGGAAGGGGCTAGGAAGCGCAGGGAGGGGGGTAAAGTTCTGTTCGGGGCAAGGGCTATCCAGGAACAGTCCCCTTTGGGCAGGTGAAGGGCCCGGGGACCTTTCCAGTGCGACGCCAGCGTGTGCCGGGCAGGGCAGCTCCAGCCTGTGTCTGCGTTGTGGTGTAGTTCGGGACGCCTGCCTTGCGCCTGTCAGACGATCCTGGGGTCTCGTTGCGTTCGAGGGACACGAAAGGCGTCTCGGGTGCCGTCCCGGGCTCTGGAACCCAGGTGCCGACTGGCGTAGCGCCAGTTGGGCGCTGGTTTTCTGGTATCAGCAGCCGAAAGCGTAGAGGGTTCTTGCGTTTCGGTCGTTTCTGGTCGGTGGTGTTTGTGGCGTTGTCCTGGGCTGTGCCGGCAGCTGTGCTCTCTACCCTTCCAGTCTCGGGGACTGGCACTTCAAGATGCTGGGAAGAAGTTCTTAGGCGTTGCAGCAGCTTCTCGTTTGGTTGCGCTGTCTCTGCTGGGTTGCGGCGGTGCCGCCGTCTCGTCAGGAGCCGTGACGTTGGGCTCCTTTTTCATTTGGGGTTGTAGGAGAGGCTCCTGGCCTCACCGCTGCCTCCCCGTAGATTCTTTGGATGGATGCCTGTCTGGTCTCGGAGTGTCGTTTTCGTTGTGGAGCGTTTTTGGTGCTGTGGCCGTCGTGTGGTCGATAACGTTCTGCGGAGCGTCTGTCCGCGCGGGTGCGCGTTTGGCTCGGAGCTGCTCTGCCGGGACGCGTGGAGTCTGGGGTGGGTGGACGGGGCTCTGGCAGTCCCCGGCTGATCTGCTGACGCGTTAAATTGCGTAGGCAGAGGTTGCGCGGTCATCTGGGCTGGAGTAGCCGTGGGCAGGGGAGTGGAGGGTCCCCGCGCAGGCGTTTTGGAGACTCCCCGAGAGCTTGGAATGCTATTGCGCAATAGAAAGCAGACGTGCGGAATGGTCAAGCTGTTGATGAGCTGCTGGGTGACTTGCTGAATAACTTGATTTCAGGTGCAGAGGGACAGCTTGGCACAGAAGGGGCGACGCAGGAGGCGAGCTGTGCGCCGTAAGCAGGTGGGTCGGTGCGTGGTGCCAGAGGGAAGCTGTGCCGTGTGGCTCTAGCTAAGCCCGGTCGTTTCTGCTTTTCCTAGGTGGGAAGCGAAGAGGAAAGCTGGGTATCGGCAGCGCAGCTCCTGGGGCAAGGTGAGCACGGAGTGCTGGGCTGAAGCGGCAGCTCGTTTCAGGTGCCGTGTTGCTGGTGCAGGTCTGAGCGTCCTTTGGTTGTGTTTTACAGGCGGTAGCTGAGCGTCTTCGTGGTCAACAGCGTGGCAGCCAAAAGCAAGGGCGGCCGGGTGGGCGAGCGGCCCCGGTAAGGGAGGGCGAGATGGGGGCGTCTGCGGCAGGCTGTGTTTTTGGGCGGCATCCGATCGCGTGGCTCTGGTTTTGCAGGTGCCGCAGACGAGCTGGGAGGGGCGAAGCCGCACGCCGGCCGGCAGCCGAGAAGGTGAGGCGGCGGTGGGTGTTGAGGAGCCCGGTATTGCCCGGTGACTCGGTTCAGCGCTTCCTTCTCTCTTTGCAGGCGCTTTGTGGGCCCTTTGGCCTGGGAGGAGCATTTGAGGTGAGCCGGGCTAGGGGCGAGGAGGAGCGTTTGCGGCCGGGGACTCGTTCCAGGCGCTACAGTTCTTTTGCTTCTCGCCGTCTTAGGCGTCACGAGCGACCAGGGTTGGTGACCGCGCCCGCGGCACGACGCGCCGAACGGAACGCCGTGGAACTTAGCAGGAGGTGGGTGTCGCGGAAGGGGTCGGCGTTTACCCCACAACGCCGTGTGCTGGCACGCCTTAGCGAGCGTGCGTTTTCTCGTGTTCCTGCAGACGCTGAAGAGGAACCCGGCGATGCAGAAAGACGGCCGTTCGCGCACGTGGCGTTTTCCTCTGTTGAAGACGGGTTCGGTCCCTTGGCCCTCTGAAAGCTAAGTGGAGGCACGAGGGCTGGCAAGGGGCTGGGAATCGCAGGGACGGTGGGTTTAGTTCTGATAAGGGCAAGGGCCGTCCAGGAACCGTCCCCTTGGCGCGGGTAAAGGGCCCGGGGACCTTTCCAGTGTGACGCCAGCGTGTGCCGGGCAGGGCAGCTCCAGCCTGTGTCTTCGTTGTGGTGTAGTTCGGGACGCCTGCCTTGCGCCTGTCAGACGATCCTGGGGTCTCGTTGCGTTCGAGGGACACGAAAGGCGTCTCGGGTGCCGTCCCGGGATCTGGAATCCCGGTTCCGACTGGCGTAGCGCCAATTGGGCGCTGGTTTTCTGGTATCAGCAGCCGAAAGCGTGGCAGGTCCTTGCGTTTGGGACGTTTCTGGTCGGTGGTGTTTTATGGTGTCATTGAGGGCTGCGTCGGCAGCTCTGCTCTCTACCCATCCAGTCTCAGGGACTGGCACTTCTTCCCAGCATCTTGAAGTTTTTAAGCCGTGCCGCCCTCTCTGTGTGTTTGCGCCAGCGCCGCCGTCTCCTAAGGGGCCGTGCCGTTCGGCTCTTATTTTTTTCTGGGGTTGCAGTAGAGACTCCTCGCCTCACCGCTGCCTCCCTGCAGGTTCTTTTGATCGATGCAGTCTCTGGTTTGGAGTCGTTGCTTTTATAGAGCGTTTTTGGCGCTGTTGATGTGTTGTCGATAACGTTCTGAGGTGCGACTGTCTGCGCAGGTGCACCTTTGGCTAGGAGCTGCTCTGCCCGGAGGCGTGGAGTCAGGGGTGGGTGGACGGAGCTCTAGGGGTGCACGGTTGATCTGTTGACGTGTTAAACTGCGCAGGCAAAGGTGGTGCAGTCGTCTGGGGTGGAGTAGCTGTGGGCAGGGGAGCGGACTGTCCCTTCCGCAGTGTTTTAGAGACTCAATTAGAGCTTCTGGTGGGATTCCTAAACAGAAAGCAGACCTGTGGAATGGTCAAGCTGTTGATGAGCATCTGGGTGACTTGTTGAATAACTTGATTTCAGGTGCAGAGGGACAACTTGGCACAGAAGGGGCGACGCAGGAGGCGAGCTGTGCGCCGTAAGCAGGTGGGTTTTTGCGTGGTGTCAGCGGGAAGATGTGCTGTGTGCCTTTATAATGTGCGTTGTCTCTGCTAAGTGAGTGTGTGTTTTCTTGTGTTACTGCAGATGTTGAAGAGGAATTGGGCAATGCAGGAAGATGCTTACTAGTGCACGTGGTGTTTTTCTCTGCAGATTGATGCAGCCCCTTGGCCCTCTGACAGGTAAGCGGAGGCTCGAGGGCTGGGGAGGGGCTGGGAATTGCATGGAGGGGGTTTAAAGCTCTCCTAGGGGCAAAGGCCGTCCAGGAACAGTGCCCTTTGGGCAGCTAAAGGGTCCAGGGAACTTTACGGACTGATGCCAGCTTGTGCACGGCGGGGCAGCTCCAGCCCGTGTCTGTTATCATGTAGGCAAAGGTTGTAGGCAGAGGGACAACTTGGCAAGAAAGAGTGAGAAAAGAGGCGAGCCGAGCACTGTAAGCAGGTGGGGCGGTGCGTGGTGTCAGAGGGAAGATGTGCCTTGTGCCTTTATACTGTGTGTTTGCTCTGCTTAGTCAGCGTGTGTTTTCCTGTGTTGCTGTAGATGTTGAGGAGGAAGCCGGCGATGCTGGAATATCCCTGTCGGCGCACGTGGCGTTTTCATCCGTTGAAGATGGATTCGGTCTCTTGGCCCTCTGAAAGCTAAGTGGAGGCTGGGCGGCTGGGAAGGGGCTGGGAAGCGCAGGGAGGGGGGTAAAGTTCTGTTCGGGGCAAGGGCTATCCAGGAACAGTCCCCTTTGGGCAGGTGAAGGGCCCGGGGACCTTTCCAGTGCGACGCCAGCGTGTGCCGGGCAGGGCAGCTCCAGCCTGTGTCTGCGTTGTGGTGTAGTTCGGGACGCCTGCCTTGCGCCTGTCAGACGATCCTGGGGTCTCGTTGCGTTCGAGGGACACGAAAGGCGTCTCGGGTGCCGTCCCGGGATCTGGAACCCCGGTGCCGACTGGCGTAGCGCCAGTTGGGCGCTGGTTTTCTGGTATCAGCAGCCGAAAGCGTAGAGGGTTCTTGCGTTTCGGTCGTTTCTGGTCGGTGGTGTTTGTGGCGTTGTCCTGGGCTGTGCCGGCAGCTGTGCTCTCTACCCTTCCAGTCTCGGGGACTGGCACTTCAAGATGCTGGGAAGAAGTTCTTAGGCGTTGCAGCAGCTTCTCGTTTGGTTGCGCCGTCTCTGCTGGGTTGCGGCGGTGCCGCCGTCTCGTCAGGAGCCGTGACGTTGGGCTCCTTTTTCATTTGGGGTTGTAGGAGAGGCTCCTGGCCTCACCGCTGCCTCCCCGTAGATTCTTTGGATGGATGCCTGTCTGGTCTCGGAGTGTCGTTTTCGTTGTGGAGCGTTTTTGGTGCTGTGGCCGTCGTGTGGTCGATAACGTTCTGCGGAGCGTCTGTCCGCGCGGGTGCGCGTTTGGCTCGGAGCTGCTCTGCCGGGACGCGTGGAGTCCGGGGTGGGTGGACGGGGCTCTGGCAGTCCCCGGCTGATCTGCTGACGCGTTAAATTGCGTAGGCAGAGGTTGCGCGGTCATCTGGGCTGGAGTAGCCGTGGGCAGGGGAGTGGAGGGTCCCCGCGCAGGCGTTTTGGAGACTCCCCGAGAGCTTGGAATGCTATTGCGCAATAGAAAGCAGACGTGCGGAATGGTCAAGCTGTTGATGAGCTGCTGGGTGACTTGCTGAATAACTTGATTTCAGGTGCAGAGGGACAGCTTGGCACAGAAGGGGCGACGCAGGAGGCGAGCTGTGCGCCGTAAGCAGGTGGGTCGGTGCGTGGTGCCAGAGGGAAGCTGTGCCGTGTGGCTCTAGCTAAGCCCGGTCGTTTCTGCTTTTCCTAGGTGGGAAGCGAAGAGGAAAGCTGGGTATCGGCAGCGCAGCTCCTGGGGCAAGGTGAGCACGGAGTGCTGGGCTGAAGCGGCAGCTCGTTTCAGGTGCCGTGTTGCTGGTGCAGGTCTGAGCGTCCTTTGGTTGTGTTTTACAGGCGGTAGCTGAGCGTCTTCGTGGTCAACAGCGTGGCAGCCAAAAGCAAGGGCGGCCGGGTGGGCGAGCGGCCCCGGTAAGGGAGGGCGAGATGGGGGCGTCTGCGGCAGGCTGTGTTTTCGGGCGGCATCCGATCGCGTGCCTCTGGTTTTGCAGGTGCCGCAGACGAGCTGGGAGGGGCGAAGCCGCACGCCGGCCGGCAGCCGAGAAGGTGAGGCGGCGGTGGGTGTTGAGGAGCCCGGTATTGCCCGGTGACTCGGTTCAGCGCTTCCTTCTCTCTTTGCAGGCGCTTTGTGGGCCCTTTGGCCTGGGAGGAGCATTTGAGGTGAGCCGGGCTAGGGGCGAGGAGGAGCGTTTGCAGCCGGGGACTCGTTCCAGGCGCTACAGTTCTTTTGCTTCTCGCCGTCTTAGGCGTCACGAGCGACCAGGGTTGGTGACCGCGCCCGCGGCACGACGCGCCGAACGGAACGCCGTGGAACTTAGCAGGAGGTGGGTGTTGCGGAAGGGGTCGGCGTTTACCCCACGACGCCGTGTGCTGGCACGCCTTAGCGAGCGTGCGTTTTCTCGTGTTCCTGCAGACGCTGAAGAGGAACCCGGCGATGCAGGAAGACGGCCGTTCGCGCACGTGGCGTTTTCCTCTGTTGAAGACGGGTTCGGTCCCTTGGCCCTCTGAAAGCTAAGTGGAGGCACGAGGGCTGGCAAGGGGCTGGGAATCGCAGGGACGGTGGGTTTAGTTCTGATAAGGGCAAGGGCCGTCCAGGAACCGTCCCCTTGGCGCGGGTAAAGGGCCCGGGGACCTTTCCAGTGCGACGCCAACGTGTGCCGGGCAGGGCAGCTCCAGCCTGTGTCTGCGTTGTGCTGTAGTTCGGGACGCCTGCCTTGCGCCTGTCAGACGATCCTGGGGTCTCGTTGCGTTCGAGGGACACGAAAGGCGTCTCGGGTGCCGTCCCGGGATCTGGAATCCCGGTTCCGACTGGCGTAGCGCCAATTGGGCGCTGGTTTTCTGGTATCAGCAGCCGAAAGCGTGGCAGGTCCTTGCGTTTGGGACGTTTCTGGTCGGTGGTGTTTTATGGTGTCATTGAGGGCTGCGTCGGCAGCTCTGCTCTCTACCCATCCAGTCTCAGGGACTGGCACTTCTTCCCAGCATCTTGAAGTTTTTAAGCCGTGCCGCCCTCTCTGTGTGTTTGCGCCAGCGCCGCCGTCTCCTAAGGGGCCGTGCCGTTCGGCTCTTATTTTTTTCTGGGGTTGCAGTAGAGACTCCTCGCCTCACCGCTGCCTCCCTGCAGGTTCTTTTGATCGATGCAGTCTCTGGTTTGGAGTCGTTGCTTTTATAGAGCGTTTTTGGCGCTGTTGATGTGTTGTCGATAACGTTCTGAGGTGCGACTGTCTGCGCAGGTGCACCTTTGGCTAGGAGCTGCTCTGCCCGGAGGCGTGGAGTCAGGGGTGGGTGGACGGAGCTCTAGGGGTGCACGGTTGATCTGTTGACGTGTTAAACTGCGCAGGCAAAGGTGGTGCAGTCGTCTGGGATGGAGTAGCTGTGGGCAGGGGAGCGGACTGTCCCTTCCGCAGTGTTTTAGAGACTCAATTAGAGCTTCTGGTGGGATTCCTAAACAGAAAGCAGACCTGTGGAATGGTCAAGCTGTTGATGAGCATCTGGGTGACTTGTTGAATAACTTGATTTCAGGTGCAGAGGGACAACTTGGCACAGAAGGGGCGACGCAGGAGGCGAGCTGTGCGCCGTAAGCAGGTGGGTTGTTGCGTGGTGTCAGCGGGAAGATGTGCTGTGTGCCTTTATAATGTGCGTTGTCTCTGCTAAGTGAGTGTGTGTTTTCTTGTGTTACTGCAGATGTTGAAGAGGAATTGGGCAATGCAGGAAGATGCTTACTAGTGCACGTGGTGTTTTTCTCTGCAGATTGATGCAGCCCCTTGGCCCTCTGACAGGTAAGCGGAGGCTCGAGGGCTGGGGAGGGGCTGGGAATTGCATGGAGGGGGTTTAAAGCTCTCATAGGGGCAAAGGCCGTCCAGGAACAGTGCCCTTTGGGCAGCTAAAGGGTCCAGGGAACTTTACGGACTGATGCCAGCTTGTGCACGGCGGGGCAGCTCCAGCCCGTGTCTGTTATCGTGTAGGCAAAGGTTGTAGGCAGAGGGACAACTTGGCAAGAAAGAGTGAGAAAAGAGGCGAGCCGAGCACTGTAAGCAGGTGGGGCGGTGCGTGGTGTCAGAGGGAAGATGTGCCTTGTGCCTTTATACTGTGTGTTTGCTCTGCTTAGTCAGCGTGTGTTTTCCTGTGTTGCTGTAGATGTTGAGGAGGAAGCCGGCGATGCTGGAATATCCCTGTCGGCGCACGTGGCGTTTTCATCCGTTGAAGATGGATTCGGTCTCTTGGCCCTCTGAAAGCTAAGTGGAGGCTGGGCGGCTGGGAAGGGGCTAGGAAGCGCAGGGAGGGGGGTAAAGTTCTGTTCGGGGCAAGGGCTATCCAGGAACAGTCCCCTTTGGGCAGGTGAAGGGCCCGGGGACCTTTCCAGTGCGACGCCAGCGTGTGCCGGGCAGGGCAGCTCCAGCCTGTGTCTGCGTTGTGGTGTAGTTCGGGACGCCTGCCTTGCGCCTGTCAGACGATCCTGGGGTCTCGTTGCGTTCGAGGGACACGAAAGGCGTCTCGGGTGCCGTCCCGGGCTCTGGAACCCAGGTGCCGACTGGCGTAGCGCCAGTTGGGCGCTGGTTTTCTGGTATCAGCAGCCGAAAGCGTAGAGGGTTCTTGCGTTTCGGTCGTTTCTGGTCGGTGGTGTTTGTGGCGTTGTCCTGGGCTGTGCCGGCAGCTGTGCTCTCTACCCTTCCAGTCTCGGGGACTGGCACTTCAAGATGCTGGGAAGAAGTTCTTAGGCGTTGCAGCAGCTTCTCGTTTGGTTGCGCTGTCTCTGCTGGGTTGCGGCGGTGCCGCCGTCTCGTCAGGAGCCGTGACGTTGGGCTCCTTTTTCATTTGGGGTTGTAGGAGAGGCTCCTGGCCTCACCGCTGCCTCCCCGTAGATTCTTTGGATGGATGCCTGTCTGGTCTCGGAGTGTCGTTTTCGTTGTGGAGCGTTTTTGGTGCTGTGGCCGTCGTGTGGTCGATAACGTTCTGCGGAGCGTCTGTCCGCGCGGGTGCGCGTTTGGCTCGGAGCTGCTCTGCCGGGACGCGTGGAGTCCGGGGTGGGTGGACGGGGCTCTGGCAGTCCCCGGCTGATCTGCTGACGCGTTAAATTGCGTAGGCAGAGGTTGCGCGGTCATCTGGGCTGGAGTAGCCGTGGGCAGGGGAGTGGAGGGTCCCCGCGCAGGCGTTTTGGAGACTCCCCGAGAGCTTGGAATGCTATTGCGCAATAGAAAGCAGACGTGCGGAATGGTCAAGCTGTTGATGAGCTGCTGGGTGACTTGCTGAATAACTTGATTTCAGGTGCAGAGGGACAGCTTGGCACAGAAGGGGCGACGCAGGAGGCGAGCTGTGCGCCGTAAGCAGGTGGGTCGGTGCGTGGTGCCAGAGGGAAGCTGTGCCGTGTGGCTCTAGCTAAGCCCGGTCGTTTCTGCTTTTCCTAGGTGGGAAGCGAAGAGGAAAGCTGGGTATCGGCAGCGCAGCTCCTGGGGCAAGGTGAGCACGGAGTGCTGGGCTGAAGCGGCAGCTCGTTTCAGGTGCCGTGTTGCTGGTGCAGGTCTGAGCGTCCTTTGGTTGTGTTTTACAGGCGGTAGCTGAGCGTCTTCGTGGTCAACAGCGTGGCAGCCAAAAGCAAGGGCGGCCGGGTGGGCGAGCGGCCCCGGTAAGGGAGGGCGAGATGGGGGCGTCTGCGGCAGGCTGTGTTTTCGGGCGGCGTCCGAGCGCGTGGCTCTGGTTTTGCAGGTGCCGCAGACGAGCTGGGAGGGGCGAAGCCGCACGCCGGCCGGCAGCCGAGAAGGTGAGGCGGCGGTGGGTGTTGAGGAGCCCGGTATTGCCCGGTGACTCGGTTCAGCGCTTCCTTCTCTCTTTGCAGGCGCTTTGTGGGCCCTTTGGCCTGGGAGGAGCATTTGAGGTGAGCCGGGCTAGGGGCGAGGAGGAGCGTTTGCGGCCGGGGACTCGTTCCAGGCGCTACAGTTCTTTTGCTTCTCGCCGTCTTAGGCGTCACGAGCGACCAGGGTTGGTGACCGCGCCCGCGGCACGACGCGCCGAACGGAACGCCGTGGAACTTAGCAGGAGGTGGGTGTTGCGGAAGGGGTCGGCGTTTACCCCACGACGCCGTGTGCTGGCACGCCTTAGCGAGCGTGCGTTTTCTCGTGTTCCTGCAGACGCTGAAGAGGAACCCGGCGATGCAGGAAGACGGCCGTTCGCGCACGTGGCGTTTTCCTCTGTTGAAGACGGGTTCGGTCCCTTGGCCCTCTGAAAGCTAAGCGGAGGCACGAGGGCTGGCAAGGGGCTGGGAATCGCAGGGACGGTGGGTTTAGTTCTGATAAGGGCAAGGGCCGTCCAGGAACCGTCCCCTTGGCGCGGGTAAAGGGCCCGGGGACCTTTCCAGTGCGACGCCAGCGTGTGCCGGGCAGGGCAGCTCCAGCCTATGCCTGCGTTGTGGTGTAGTTCGGGACGCCTGCCTTGCGCCTGTCAGACGATCCTGGCGTCCCGTTGCGATCGAGGGACACGAAAGGCGTCTCGGGTGCCGTCCCGGGATCTGGAATCCCGGTTCCGACTGGCGTAGCACCAATTGGGCGCTGGTTTTCTGGTATCAGCAGCCGAAAGCGTGGCAGGTCCTTGCGTTTGGGACGTTTCTGGTCGGTGGTGTTTTATGGTGTCATTGAGGGCTGCGTCGGCAGCTCTGCTCTCTACCCATCCAGTCTCAGGGACTGGCACTTCTTCCCAGCATCTTGAAGGTTTTAGGGTTTGCACCAGCTTTTTGTGCCAGAGCCGCTCTTTCGGCTCGTTGCGGCGGTGCCATTTCATAAGGGACTGTGTAGTTTTTTTCCTTTTTATTCTGGGGTTGCCGTGGTGGCTCATTGCAGTTCCACTCTCCCTGCAGGTTCTTTTGATCGATGCCGTGTCTGGTCTTGGAGTCTTTTTTGTTGTTTAGCTTTTTTGTTGTGGTTGGAGTCATGTTGTCTATGACGTTCTGTGGAGCCTTGGTGTGCACATGTGCACGTTTGGCTCGGAGCTGTTGTGCCCGGAGGCGTGGAGTCAGGGGTGGGTGGATTGAGGTCTAGGTGTCCACCGTTAATTTGTTCACATAATAAATTGCCTAGGCAAAGATTGTATGATCATCTGGCATGGAGTAGCCGTGGGCAGGAGGGTGGACAGTCCCTTTACAGAAAACAGTAGTCAAAAACAGTCTTGAGTAAGAACTGTAAAACACCAGTAGTGTCCTGTTATTTCACAGGGTATTCTAACAATTTTTTTTTTTTTAGGTGACCACATATTTAATATGACTGTAAATAATATCTACAGCTGCATAAATCAAATACCTGTCTGAGGTCAGTACAAAGGATCCTCTGAGAATCACGAAGACCCCAGACTCAGCTATTACTATTGGACTGTATTGTCGCTTTTCCTTGCGAGAGATGGAACCTGACACACCAATGTGATGTTTACCGACTTCACTTTATTGTTGGATCGGGTTAGCTTTATACCAAAGCTGCTCTCTCCACGTGCCTTGTAACAATGTGTTTGGTTGTAACACATGCTATACAATAACGTGATAGGCTGCACGCACTGTCCACGCACTCTGCACACGCATGTCCGGTGCTTGCTCATTCATTGTTACCTTCTAATGGGGCTCCTTTTGATTCTTTTGTCTCTGGCTTCACGTCTCAGCCAGGCTGGCGACAACGCCATCCTCTGCCACTACATCTCCCCCTCATATTTTATTTAATACAATATTAACAAGATAAAAGATTTGCAGAACATGAAAATAACAGAAGATGTTGGGTTTTCTGGGTTGGATAACCTGTTTGGTTAAAAGGAATATTGAAAACGGAACTGTTCTTGTTAAGAGCATTAAGGCTAATATAATTACAATTAAGCTGTATCATGAAGAATTTGATTTTATGTGCTGTTTGAACTTAAAAAATATCCTGTATTTCACACTGTCTTCAAATCATAATTGTGACCATGGCTAATAATACAAAATTAATCGCTGCTCTATTTTACGAAGTGGTGCGACAACCTAGAAGTACTGCCCCCCAGGCTTAGCAGAACAGAGACCTTGTTATCCATTAAACGTGTGTTTTTAGTTACATTGGGAGGAAGAGATAGATGACACGTCATGTTATCTTTTCCAAAGTTTTATGGCCACGAAGGCAGACACCTTGGAAGATGTGGACAATTAACAGTGTTGCCGTGAAAGGTTTCATGGCCTAATTGGCATGATAGAGATGAACCATCTGTCGGACAACCAACTACCAGAAGAGACCACGAACCAACAGCTACCCCTGACGGGCAAGACAACTCGCTTCTGGTCAGTACCGTGAACTTTCCCCTAGTTTGAAGACCCCAGAGCCATTTCCCAAAGAGTTTTCCAAATTAGCAGGAAGAGCGAGCAGAAGGAGGAGACGAACGCCTTCTCCTTTCTCGCACGTAAATGAACCAGCTTCTAAAACAACCTCCCGTACGATATAGGTCAGCGGCGTGTAAATCTTCAACACGTCCCCCCCTCCAGAGGTCGTCGCGGGACCGACGTACCTGTGGAGCGGTGATATCTTACTCTCTGTCTCTATCTCTGTCTCTCTCCCTTTCTCTTTCTGATATCTTAGTTTTCGTCTTCTGTCTCTTTTCCTTTTCCTTACAATGGTATTTATATGTTGAAGTTCTGCTGCTAAAGTCTTCTTAAGTTTTGCATTACAGTTAGTAATTGTTGCCAATCCACTGCTTTTAGAAGGCTTTTTGCTGTCAATGTATTGATAAGTTTTGTGGTATTATAACATACTTTTGCCAAGTCACCGATTGCTGTAATTTGTATATGACCACACGCCTTTAGTAAATTCATAATTGGACCCCCGGAGCGATCGTCTGTCATTCACTTCGCATCGCTGCGCAGAATTATCCGGAGTTAACTCACAGCCGATCTCATCCGTCGAGTCGGGGTGTTAGTAACCGAACCAGTTTTACAAAATGTTCCTGAAAGGATGAATCAGTTTTGTAAACTGTCCCTGAGAGGATGTTCAAGCATATCGTGTTTGAGTACACTCTTATCTTAACAACCTAGCTTTTATCTTAGCCTAAATACGTATAGAGTGAGGACACTGCACATGATCAAAATAGTTCCAAGATGTAGCAATCAATGTTGTAATCAATATTGAGTAACTGTTACGTATCTTAATGAATATATGAATATGTATGTGAATGGACTGTATAAATACTGTGTAACTTAAACTGACCAGCGAAGCCAGCTTTGGGTGCGCACCCCTGGTTTCCCAGCGCTGAAATAAAGCACCGCATATAACTACGCCCGTGGTTATGCGTCCTGATTGGTAACAGGGGTGCGTGTCGCGTTCAGAGTCAACTCATTCCTCATTCCATCTGTCGGGACGGGACAAGCGGTATTCTCAACATCGGCTACATCCGTCGCTAAAAGCGGTAACACCTTTGAGGTTAAGGGTTGTCATCATTGTAATAGGTTTCTTATTTGTTCGCTAGCGAAGGTCTCACCCCCTTTGCTGAGATCCACAAATTTTTATGGTTACCTGTAGAAACACAAGTATATCCCCTTCCCCAGGTTATTAATGACGTTGGACCTTCCCATTGTTGCGTTGTCAGATTAAACACACTAACCTTAAGTACATTTTTGGTAAAGTCTTTGACATTTTTTATACGGTGCATAACAAAGGGTTCCATTTCAGTCTCACTTTTAGGATTAAGCCAATTTATCACATACAGTGCCTTTATCACAACCTCTTTTGGAATCACACCAATTCCCCCTTGTTTTTTCAAAAGAGAGGAAAGATTTTTCAGGGTGCCACGTGCACGCTCAATAATTGCCCGGCCAGTAGTATTTTAAGGAACTACGAACAGGTGTCGTATATTTCACCGAACGAGGAAGGTCGCAAGCGTGTCAGAACGATATGCTACACCATTCTCTGTTTCGATATGCGTAGGAACACCCGTGACAGCAAAAGATCTTAAGTAATGCTTTACTGCTCTTGCTTTTGCTGAGGACTCCTGTAGCAGTCCCGAACAGGTGTCTACAGATACACGAATGTAATTTTGAGGGCCAAACGGTGCAAATTCAGTAATATCAGTTTGCCGTAACCGACCCGGCCGCAAGCCCCGAGGATTTACTCCTTTTTGTCGCAAAGGCATTACGCAGGCACGATCGGGACAAGGCGCAACAACAGATCGAGCTTGTTCCTTGGTTAGCGCAAACTGCTTTTGGAGCGATGCTGAGGATAGATGGAAGTACATGTGAGCCTGTCTGGCTTATTCAAAAAGAGATACATCTGTCACTGCCTCAAGTTTGTCTATAATGTTGTTTCCCTCACTCGACCACCTGGTAGGTTAGAGTGGCTTTTTATATGCATTATAAATACTGGCACTGTCCTATAATCTAACATGTTCCACAAATCTAACAATGCTTCAAACAACAAGGCATTGGAAACTTGCCGTGAAAGTGCTCTACGTAGTCTTTGTACTACTCCCACAACATAAAGAGAATCTGCTACCCGACTAATTGGGCAGTTATGCCATTTTCGTAACGCTGCTAAGCGTATCGAGGGCAGTTTCCTTTAAGATGTCCCGTCCGTACGCAAGTAAAACACACTAGGCCGCGACAAGAAGGGCTTCGGCCTTTCATCGCAGGCTTTAAACGCTGCAGCCAAAGCCTCAGCGTGGGCTCGAGCACGTATTTTTGCCTTTTCTACCTCCCTTTGCATAATCGGTACCCTTATACAAGTTTCCACCATCTGCGCCCGAGAAGCTGTTTTTCCCAAGCCGGCTAATATCTGTCAGTATTGGGTGTTTGCATTCGTTGTGGCCAAATCTTTCCCCACACCAGCTTTTGCCTCTGGAGTCAGGTTAGGAGAAGCATCTATAGCTTCTTTTAAATGGTCCATAAACTTCATATACGGCTCCCCAGGATCCTGCTTTATTGTAGAATAGGGTGGCACAGGGTTACTTATATTTGGTAATTCTTTCACCGCTGCCACAGCAAGCCCTCGCCACAAAATCCTCGGAGGAAGCGCCGCCCGAGGGGCACCATTTGCATGTCGCCACGACCCGGTAATCAGTCCACGCTAGCTAATTGTAACGGCTCATCAGCCGGTAAAGGAACGTTTTCTAATACTGCCAATTCCACCTTCCCCTGGCACTTGTCCAATAACAGCAAGTACCCCATCGGGGGAAGCAAGAACTCTATCAATGCCTTAATATCGGTTGGAGTTAGTACTCGCCCCTTGCAAAATGAATCCATTAGTTGCATCATGTGCCTATTATCCATACCATATTGCATAATTGCAGTTTGCAATTGCTTAACCATTTTCCAATCAAAGGGCGACTACTGCCTTTGTCCTCTGTTATTTATGTGCAGTGACATTGCTGTAATACCGCCAGGTAACATAATCCCTTCAACGGTCGCATCCCTGACTACCCGTTGTCAGCGTCGCCCTGCATTACGAGAGTCATCTCGAGGAGTATCTCTACCCTGACGCATGGGGCAGCCCCCAAATTATCATTGCTATAATTCCTATACAATTTCCTTGTCTTTCCCTGCAGATCAGTAAGTCGACGCATATTTGTAAATCGATCTGCTGACTCAGTCTCCAGCCCTTTTCCATATCGCACTCTCAAATAGTCATCCACCTCTCTTACAGAAGCACAGACCACATCCATCCTCTGCACAATGCCTAGCCCATTTTTGTATTTGCTCCTTTTTAATATGGAGCTCCTCAGGAGCGGGGTCCAATTCTGCCCCTCCCGTTCCCGTTTTCCCCGTTTTTCACATTCCTGCCAATTGCCTCTAACCCGTCCCTAATTGCATATGATGCCTTTTTATATGCTATAAACCACGCAGTTTTGCCATTACTGCCATCTAATGGTTTCTTAGCTTTTAAAACTTCCTGCATCTGGCTCTCCTGCCGTTTCAGTAAGTCACTTAGGGTCTGCACACGGATCTCCTCCCAGAAGTCAGGGCGATTCTGCGGCGCTCCATCCCGGCGTTCCATCAGGTTCTCCGGCAAAGGCACGTCAGCTGGATTAACTCGTCCCGGCTCATCAAAACTTGCCAGTCGCTGCCGTTCATCTTCATAGGCAGGCAACGGCTCAAAGGGTGCAGAGGGTATAATTTGCTCTCCGCTCCAGAACTGCAAATGAGATACGGGACACACCAGGGGTATCAATTTTTCAGAGTTCTCAGGGCAGGGGCAGCCCATGGCAGGTGGCTCTGAGGGGATGGCACACGCTTCCGGCTCCCCCGAGACATCCTCAGTCGGCCGACTGACCTCCCCCCGCCAGGGTCCGGCGAGGGCGCGAGCCTCGCGTCTCCCCCTGGTGACCGTTTCCCACAGTTCAGTCCCGATCTCCTCCCATGTACCGGGAGAAAAAAAATCCATCCGTCGATCGGACACACCCCTTCCGCCGGGCCAATAGTAAAAGACGCCCCACCGCGCCTTTTTCCAAAAATCTTCCTGTTTGTGCAGCCAGCCGCAGAATACTTTTCACTATTACTTTTTCTTCCGCAGATGCTGCGTTTCCCACGCCACCCTATTCCCCGTAGGTCTTTTCCTTTTAACACTAGGTCACAGTTGTGAAGAATTTGAATAGTTTCCGAAGGATCAGACAAGTTAATATGACACATTCTCTCATAGTACTTTGGAAATAGGTGGGTAGCTGTTTGATCTTATAAGATAGACAAACTTTTAACGTGCTGTTTTAGTTTGAAATAAGCCGTACTTATTAATCATATGTTGTATGCTGCAGCACAACTGCATTACATATAATTGTAAATAATGATATTAAACCGTTTGTCAAAACCCTAATTCTACTATGACAAAGATGAATCAGGGCGTTGTAAACAAGGCCTGGCCGGTTCAAGAACCAAAAGGGGAGTTATGAGAGATTTGAGGGATTTTTTTTGAAGTCAATGTGTGGATGGGTTTCTATGAGATGGAGATTTGTTACTGAACTAGCCAGGCCCCCCAGGAATTTCAAGGCCACCTCGGAAAGCCGAAAACACAACGTAAATCCATAGACCTATCAACAGCGAGACTCAGGCACGTGGACAGCTGTTGAACATAGACGATATCCAATCAGCTAACGCACGGTCGGAGCGTGGACGCGTGATCAAGAAATAACCGCATATATAAGGAGGCTTATTTCTGTAATAAATGGCTTCGCTTGAATTCATATGGGATCCTGTGGAGTCCATGATTTTTTCACCCTCGCAGGGGGCTCACCCCTTGCCCACCCCCCCATTCCATTACAGTGATGGATTTTACTGCTGTCGCTGCTCTCTGGGGGACAGGGCCAGGATGCTGTTTGGGACCACAGCCCCATCCCTGGTGTTGAAAGCGAAGTGGGGCGGAGGGGGGGGGGGGGGGGGGGTGTGTATAGTGGATAGGGGACACACTAAGGATGTCATGGGGACCCCGGTCTTTGGGAGTCAAGGGGGGGTGGGGGGGGGGGGTGGGGCTGCTCTGACCTTTGACCTCGAGTGACCTTTTGACCTCTGGTGACCTTTTGACCTCGGGTGACTTTTTGACCTTTGGTGACCTTTGACCTCTGGTGACCTTTTGCCATCTGCTGACCTTTTGTCCTCGAGTGACCTTTGACCTCTGGTGACCCTTTGACCTTCGGTGACCTTTGACCTCGAGTGACCTTTTGACCTCGAGTGACCGTTTGACCTTTGGTGACCTTTTGACCTCGAGTGACCCTTTGACCTCGAGTGACCGTTTGACCTCTGGTGACCCTTTGACCTCTGGTGACCTTTTGACCTCGGGTGACCTTTTGACCTTTGGTGACCTTTTGACCTACGCTAACCTTTTGACCTCTGGTGACCGTTTGACCTCTGCTGACCCTTTGATCTCGAGTGACCTTTTGACCTTTGGTGACTTTTGACCTCGGTGACCTTTTGACCTCGAGTGACCTTTTGACTTCTGGTGACCTTTTGACCTCGAGTGATCTTTTGACCTCTGGTGACCTTTTGACCTCGAGTGACCTTTTTGACCTCTGGTGACCTTTTGACCTCTGGTGACCTTTGACTCTTGGGGCCCTTTGCTCTCATGTCCTTCCACTTTAGACAGTGAATCTCTGATACTAGGCTTTTGTCCCCTGCATTTTGAGTGTGATTCCCTGACCATGTGCATGTGATCTTTGAGGTATGACCCTTGACTTTTGATCCTTGACATATGCCTCTTGACTTCTAACCCTTCAGTGCTGACCTCTGACATTTGACAGTGACCTTTGACCCCTTTTATAGGAAATTTCAATACACAATTTTACTATTATATCTGATTTTCTATCTACTCCCTAGAAAAATCTAAGTTGAAATCTGTATTCAGTCTCATTGTAGTTGCAATAGCAGTAATGAAGTGCAGGTGCTGTCACTTTAGGTGAGATTCCAGGTAATTTGATAAGAGTGGTGGGCGGGGCCTGGGGTGATTGATCCCTCCCCTTTCCCAGGGGATAGTGGGAAGGGGTGGGCGGGGCTCAGGGTATTTAAGCCCCAGTCCCCGGCTAGGGAGCTCATTCTGCTCCGGGACCGCTTTGGTGCTGGTTCTCTGTTGCTCCTTTGGCAGTCGGCAGCTTTTGAGCTGGTGAAGCTATGTGGGCAGATGTCTTAGGAGCAGCGGAGGTGTGCCTTTGAGGTAAGAGCTTCGGGTGCAGCTAAGGTTTAGTAGCAGCTGTAGTAGAAAGGTTGTTTGTCATTATGTTTCATTTGTTGATTCAGTTCCAGCTGCTTTCCCTTTTCCAGTAATTCCTGACTATGATGAAGATGGAGCGTTGGTTATAGTATCTCATTTTTTATCTGCTCCCTAGAAAATCTTAGTTGACATCCATACTGAGTCTCATTGTAGCTGCAATAGCAGTAATGAAGTGCAGGTGCTGTCACTTCAAATGAGATTCCAGGTAATTTGATGAGTGGTGGGTGGGGCCTGGGGTGATTGATCCCTCCCCTTTCCCAGGGGATAGTGGGAAGGGGTGGGCGGGGCTCAGGGTATTTAAGCCCCAGTCCCCGGCTAGGGAGCTCATTCTGCTCCGGGACCGCTTCGGTGCTGGTTCTCTGTTGCTCCTTTGGCAGTCGGCAGCTTTTGAGCTGGTGAAGCTATGTGGGCAGATGTCTTAGGAGCAGCGGAGGTGTGCCTTTGAGGTAAGAGCTTCGGGTGCAGCTAAGGTTTAGTAGCAGCTGTAGTAGAAAGGTTGTTTGTCATTATGTTTCATTTGTTGATTCAGTTCCAGCTGCTTTCCCTTTTCCAGTAATTCCTGACTATGATGAAGATGGAGCGTTGGTTATAGTATCTCATTTTTTATCTGCTCCCTAGAAAATCTTAGTTGACATCCATACTGAGTCTCATTGTAGCTGCAATAGCAGTAATGAAGTGCAGGTGCTGTCACTTCAAATGAGATTCCAGGTAATTTGATGAGTGGTGGGTGGGGCCTGGGGTGATTGATCCCTCCCCTTTCCCAGGGGATAGTGGGAAGGGGTGGGCGGGGCTCAGGGTATTTAAGCCCCAGTCCCCGGCTAGGGAGCTCATTCTGCTCCGGGACCGCTTCGGTGCTGGTTCTCTGTTGCTCCTTTGGCAGTCGGCAGCTTTTGAGCTGGTGAAGCTACGTGGGCAGATGTCTTAGGAGCAGCGGAGGTGTGCCTTTGAGGTAAGAGCTTCGGGCGCAGCTAAGGTTTAGTAGCAGCTGTAGTAGAAAGGTTGTTTGTCATTATGTTTCATTTGTTGATTCAGTTCCAGCTGCTTTCCCTTTTCCAGTAATTCCTGGCTATGATGAAGATGGAGTGTTGTGTTTTGGTTTGTATTGCTGTATTAATCGCTGTTAATATAATCTCCTCTCCTAGAAGAGTGTCTTGTCTCTAGAACCTTTGCAGCGTGCAGCAGCCTCTGGTAGATCATTCAAATGTACCTCCCTGAGCTCAGCCAAGGTAAGCAATGACTCATAGGCTACTACCGACAAATATTTGGGTGCCTAATCGTACACATGTCCTTGCTTTCCTTATTGTAAGTGACGATGGAGAAAGTGACAACTGCAGGACGATCTCCGTTAGCCCACGTCGCGTTTTCCTCTGAAGATGGATTCGGTCCCTGGCCCTCTAAAAGTTAAGTGGAGGCACGAGGGCTGGGAAGGGGCTGGGAATTGCAGGGAGGGTTTAAAGTTCTCAGGCAGAAAAGGGCAGCACAGGAGCAGTCCCCTTTGGGCAGATAAATGGGGTCAGGGAACTTTACGGTGCCA
The DNA here is from genome assembly GCF_964273445.1 of Streptopelia decaocto. Taxonomy (NCBI): domain Eukaryota; kingdom Metazoa; phylum Chordata; class Aves; order Columbiformes; family Columbidae; genus Streptopelia; species Streptopelia decaocto. The sequence goes on along the minus strand of NC_138659.1, from coordinate 14,189 downwards.
TGCCAGCGTGTGCCGGGCAGGGCAGCTCCAGTCTGTGTCTGTTGTCGCGTAGTTTGGGAAGCTCGCCTCGCGCCTGTCAGACGATCCTGGGGTATCATTGCGCTCCAGGGGCACGAAAGTCATTTCAAGCGCCATCCCAGGGTCTGGAAAGCCGGTGCCGATCGGCGTAGCACCGATCGGCGTAGCACCAATCGGCTGCCGGTTTTCTTGTATCGGCAGCCGAAAGGGTGCACGGTTCTTGCATCTTGAACATTTTCGGTCAGTTGTGTTTTACGGTGTAGTTCTGGCTGTAACAGCAGCTCTGCTCTCTACCCATCCAGTCTAAGGGACTGGCACTTCTTCCCAGCATCTTGAAGGTTTTAAGTCTTGCAGCAGCTTCTTGTATTTGCGCCGTCTCTGTGTGTTTGCGCCAGCGCCGCCGTCTCTGTGTGTTTGCGCCAGCGCCGCCGTCTCCTAAGCGGCCGTGCCGTTCCGCTCTTATTTTTTTCTGGGGTTGCAGTAGAGACTCCTCGCCTCACCGCTGCCTCCCTGCAAGTTCTTCTGACCGATGCAGTCTGGTTTGGAGTCGTTGTTGTTATAGAGCGTTTTTGGTGCTGTTGATGTGTTGTCTATAACGTTCTGAGGTGTCTGTCTGCGCACGTGCACCTTTGGCTGGGAGCTGCTCTGCCCGGAGGCGTGGAGTCAGGGGTGGGTGGACGGAGCTCTAGGGGTGCACGGTTGATCTGTTGACGTGTTAAACTGCGCAGGCCAAGGTGGTGCAGTCATCTGGGATGGAGTAGCTGTGGGCAGGGGAGCGGACTGTCCCTTCCGCAGTGTTTTAGAGACTCAATTAGAGCTTCTGGTGGGATTCCTAAACAGAAAGCAGACCTGTGGGACGGTCAAGCTGTTGATGATCATCTGGGTGACTTGTTGAATAACTTGATTTCAGGTGCAGAGGGACAACTTGGCCTGGAAGAGCGACGGAGGAGGCGAGCCGCGCGCCATAAGCAGGTGGGTCGGTGCGTGGCGCCAGAGGGAAGCTGTGCCGTGTGGCTCTCGCTGAGCTTGGTTGTTTCTCTGTTTCCTAGGTGTTCCTGCAGACGCTGAAGAGGAACCCGGCGATGCTGGAAGATCCCAGTCAGTGCACGTGGCGTTTTCATCCGTTGAAGATGGATTCGGTCTCTTGGCCCTCTGAAAGCTAAGTGGAGGCTGGGGGGCTGGGAACGGGCTGGGAACTGCAGGGATGGGGGTAAAGTTCTGGTAAGGGAAAGGGCCGTCCAGGAACAGTCCCCTTTGGGCAGGTTAAGGGACCAGGGAATTTCACAGTGCGACACCAGCGTGTGCCGGGCAGGGCAGCTCCAGCCTGTGTCTGCGTTGTGTAGTTCGGGAAGCCTGCCTTGCGCCTGTCAGACGATCCTGGGGTCTCGTTGTGCTCAAGGGGCACAACGTGCATCTCGGGTGCCATCCCGGGATCTGGATGCCAGTGCCAATTGGCTTGGTGCCAGCTGGGTCCTGGATTCTTGTGTCATCAGCCAAAAGTGTGGATGGTGTTTGCATTTCGGATGTTTCCGGTCAGTTGTGATTTATGGTGTTGTTCTGGGCTGCATCATCAGCAGCTCTGCTCTCTACCTATCCAGTCTAAGGGACTGGCACTTCAAGATGCTGGGAAGAAGTTCTTAGTCTTGCAGCAGCCTCGTGTGTTTGCGCCAGCGCCGCCGTCTCTGTGTGTTTGCGCCAGCGCCGCCGTCTCTGTGTGTTTGCGCCAGCGCCGCCGTCTCTGTGTGTTTGCGCCAGCGCCGCCGTCTCTGTGTGTTTGCGCCAGCGCCGCCGTCTCTGTGTGTTTGCGCCAGCGCCGCCGTCTCCTAAGCGGCCGTGCCGTTCCGCTCTTATTTTTTTCTGGGGTTGCAGTAGAGACTCCTCGCCTCACCGCTGCCTCCCTGCAGGTTCTTTTGATCGATGCAGTCTCTGGTTTGGAGTCGTTGTTGTTATAGAGCGTTTTTGGTGCTGTTGATGTGTTGTCTATAACGTTCTGAGGTGTCTGTCTGCGCATGTGCGCCTTTGGCTGGGAGCTGCTCTGCCCGGAGGCGTGGAGTCAGGGGTGGGTGGACGGAGCTCTAGGGGTGCACGGTTGATCTGTTGACGTGTTAAACTGCACAGGCCAAGGTGGTGCAGTCATCTGGGATGGAGTAGCTGTGGGCAGGGGAGCGGACTGTCCCTTCCGCAGTGTTTTAGAGACTCAATTAGAGCTTCTGGTGGGATTCCTAAACAGAAAGCAGACCTGTGGGACGGTCAAGCTGTTGATGATGATCTGGGTGACTTGTTGAATACCTTGATTTCAGGTGCAGAGGGACGACTTGGCCCGGAAGAGCGACGGAGGAGGCGAGCCGTGCGCCATAAGCAGGTGGGTCGGTGCGTGGCGCCAGAGGGAAGCTGTGCCGTGTGGCTCTCGCTGAGCTTGGTTGTTTCTCTGTTTCCTAGGTGTTCCTGCAGATGCTGAAGAGGAACCCGGCGATGCTGGAAGATCCCAGTCAGCGCACGTGGCGTTTTCATCCGTTGAAGATGGATTCGGTCTCTTGGCCCTCTGAAAGCTAAGTGGAGGCTGGGCGGCTGGGAACAGGCTGGGAACTGCAGGGATGGGGGGTAAAGTTCTGGTAAGGGAAAGGGCCGTCCAGGAACAGTCCCCTTTGGGCAGGTTAAGGGCCCGGGGACCTTTCCAGTGCGACGCCAGCGTGTGCCGGGCAGGGCAGCTCCAGCCTGTGTCTGCGTTGTGTAGTTCGGGAAGCCTGCCTTGCGCCTGTCAGACGATCCTGGGGTCTCGTTGTGCTCAAGGGGCACAACGTGCATCTCGGGTGCCATCCCGGGATCTGGATGCCAGTGCCAATTGGCTTGGTGCCAATTGGGTCCTGGATTCTTGTGTCATCAGCCAAAAGTGTGGATGGTGTTTGCATTTCGGATGTTTCTGGTCAGTTGTGATTTATGGTGTTGTTCTGGGCTGCATCATCAGCAGCTGTGCTCTCTACCTATCCAGTCTAAGGGACTGGCACTTCAAGATGCTGGGAAGAAGTTCTTAGTCTTGCAGCAGCCTCGTGTGTTTGCGCCAGCGCCGCTGTCTCTGTGTGTTTGCGCCAGCGCCGCTGTCTCTGTGTGTTTGCGCCAGCGCTGCCGTCTCCTAAGGGGCCGTGATGTTCGGCTCTTATTTTTTTCTGGGGTTGCAGTAGAGAGTCCTCGCCTCACCGCTGCCTCCCTGCAGGTTCTTTTGATCGATGCAGTCTCTGGTTTGGAGTCGTTCTTGTTATAGAGCGTTTTTGGTGCTGTTGATGTGTTGTCGATCATGTTCTGAGGTGCATCTGTGTGCGCACGTGCGCATTTGGCTGGAGCTGCTCTGCCCGGAGGCATGGAGTCCGGGTTGGGTGGACGGAGCTCTAGGGGTGCACGGTTGATCTGTGGACGTGTTAAACTGCGCAGGCCAAGGTGGTGCAGTCATCTGGGATGGAGTAGCTGTGGGCAGGGGAGCGGACCGTGCCTTCCGCAGTGTTTTAGAGACTCAATTCGAGCTTCTGGTGGGATTCCTAAACAGAAAGCAGACCTGTGGAACGGTCAAGCTGTTGATGATGATCTGGGTGACTTGTTGAATACCTTGATTTCAGGTGCAGAGGGACAACTTGGCCCGGAAGAGCGACGGAGGAGGCGAGCCGTGCGCCGTAAGCACGTGGGTTGTTGCATGGCACCAGAGGGAAGCTGTGCCGTGTGGCTCTCGCTGAGCTTGGTCGTTTCTCTGTTTCCTAGGGGTTCCTGTAGACATTGAAGTGGAACCTGGCGATGCAGGAAGATCCCCGTTAGCACACGTGGCGTTTTAATCCGTTGAAGATGGATTCGGTCTCTTGGCCCTCTGAAAGCTAAGTGGAGGCACGGGTGCTGGGAAGGGGCTGGGAATCACAGGGATGGGGGTAAAGTTCTGGTAAGGGAAAGGGCCGTCCAGGAACAGTCCCCTTTGGGCAGGTGAAGGGCCCGGGGAACTTTACAGAGCGATGCCAGCGTGTGCCGGGCAGGGCAGCTCCAGCCTGTGTCTGCGTTGTGTAGTTCGGGAAGCCTGCCTTGCGCCTGTCAGACGATCCTGGGGTCTCGTTGTGCTCAAGGGGCACAACGTGCATCTTGGGTGCCATCCCGGGATCTGGATGCCAGTGCCAATTGGCTTGGTGCCAATTGGGTCCTGGATTCTTGTGTCATCAGCCAAAAGTGTGGATGGTGTTTGCATTTCGGATGTTTCCGGTCAGTTGTGATTTATGGTGTTGTTCTGGGCTGCATCATCAGCAGCTCTGCTCTCTACCCATCCAGTCTAAGGGACTGGCACTTCAAGATGCTGGGAAGAAGTTCTTAGTCTTGCCGCCGTCTCTGTGTGTTTGCGCCAGCGCCGCCGTCTCATAAGAGGCCGTGATGTTCGGCTCTTATTTTTTTCTGGGGTTGCAGTAGAGAGTCCTCGCCTCACCGCTGCCTCCCTGCAGGTTCTTTTGATTGATGCAGTCTCTGGTTTGGAGTCGTTCTTGTTATAGAGCGTTTTTGGTGCTGTTGATGTGTTGTCGATCATGTTCTGAGGTGTGTCTGTGTGCGCATGTGCACCTTTGGCTGGAGCTGCTCTGCCCGGAGGCGTGGAGTCAGGGGTGGGTGGACGGAGCTCTAGGGGTGCACGGTTGATCTGTGGACGTGTTAAACTGCGCAGGCCAAGGTGGTGCAGTCATCTGGGATGGAGTAGCTGTGGGCAGGGGAGCGGACCGTCCCTTCCGCAGTGTTTTAGAGACTCAATTTGAGCTTCTGGTGGGATTCCTAAACAGAAAGCAGACCTGTGGAATGGTCAAGCTGTTGATGATCATCTGGGTGACTTGTTGAATACCTTGATTTCAGGTGTGGAGAGACAACCTGGCACAGAAGGGGCGACGCAGGAGGCGAGCTGTGCGCCGTAAGCAGGTGGGTCATTGCGTGTTGTCAGTGGGAAGATGTGCCTTGTGCCTTTATACTGTGTGCTCTCTCTGCTTAGTGAGGTTGTGTTTTCTCGTGTTGCTGTAGATGTTCAGGAGGAACCTGGCGATGCTGGAATATCCCCGTCAGCGCACGTGGCGTTTTCATCCGTTGAAGATGGATTCGGTCTCTTGGCCCTCTGAAAGCTAAGTGGAGGCTGGGGGGCTGGGAAGGGGCTGGGAAGCGCAGGGAGGGGGGTAAAGTTCTGTTCGGGGCAAGGGCTATCCAGGAACAGTCCCCTTTGGGCAGGTGAAGGGCCCGGGGACCTTTCCAGTGCGACGCCAGCGTGTGCCGGGCAGGGCAGCTCCAGCCTGTGTCTGCGTTGTGGTGTAGTTCGGGACGCCTGCCTTGCGCCTGTCAGACGATCCTGGGGTCTCGTTGCGTTCGAGGGACACGAAAGGCGTCTCGGGTGCCGTCTTGGGATCTGGAATGCTGGTGCTGATTGGCGTAGCGCCAATTGGGTGCTGGTTTTCCCATATCAGCAGCTGAAAGTGTGGCAGGTCATTGTGTTTTGGATGTTTCTGGTCAGTTGGTGTTGTTGAGGGCTGCGTCGGCAGCTCTGCTCTCTACCCATCCAGTCTCAGGGACTGGCACTTCTTCCCAGCATCTTGAAGTTTTTAAGCCGTTCTGCCGCCTCTGTGTGTGTTTGCGCCAGTGCCGCCGCCTCTGTGTGTGTTTGCGCCAGCGCCGCCGCCTCTGTGTGTGTTTGCGCCAGCGCCGCCGCCTCTGTGTGTGTTTGCGCCAGCGCCGCCGCCTCTGTGTGTGTTTGCGCCAGCGCCGCCGCCTCTGTGTGTGTTTGCGCCAGCGCCGCCGTCTCATAAGGGGCCCTGACTTTCAGCTCCTTTGTTTTCTGGGGTCGCAGTGGAGGCTCCTTGCCGCACCAGTGCCTCCCCGCAGGTTATTTTGATCAATGTGTGTCTGGTTTGGAGTCGTTCTCATCGTTGGGAGTTGTCGGTGCCGTTGCCATCGTGTGGTCCATAACATGCTGTGGAGCGTCTGTCTGCGCACGTGCGCATTTGGCTGGAGCTGCTCTGCCCGGACATGTGGAGTCTGGGGCGGGTGGGCGGAGGTCTGGGAGTCCCCAGTTAATCTGCTGACGTGTTAAATTGCGTAGGCAGAGGTTGTGCAGTCATGTGGGATGGAGTAGCTGTGGGCAGGGGAGTTGATAGTCCTTTCAGTGGTGTTTTGCAGTTGTTACTAAGAACATTGTTCACTAGTGTTTTTTGTAGTGTGCTGTTTTTTCAGTGATGAAGCGTGTTTTAATGACGTCTTTTTTTTTTCTTTCCTTTGCAGGTGATCACATTGTCAAATTGGGTCACTTACTTATAAAAAGGCATTTTGTTAGGCTATGTAACCCTCAGTTATAGCCTTTTTTCATGGTAACCAAAGCTGCTACAGACTCTGATCAACACTTGTGAGATAAGGCCCGCTTTACACCTTTTTGAAGAAATAGGCTTCTTTCAGTGAAAACGCCACAGTCAAGGCTGGAAGGAAGCTCCTACGGACCATAAACAAAATCTACAACTGCGCGGAGCCAAGTCCGGTCCGAGGTCAGCGCAAAGGATCCACCAAGAAGCAAGAAGACCACAGACTCAGCTATTGCTATTGGCCCGAATCACAGTGTAGAGGGGTGGGTGAATAGTTTGTAAGGGTATCAATACCCAGGGATTTCTATGCTTGGCTGGGACTTAAGCAGAAGCAGCAGCTCCAGTCAGCCTTCCCGCCGTACTGTTCTGTTTGGTTAGTTATTTACACGGTTTTTGCCTGAGAGTTTGCCCCAATAGATCAAGGATTTAGACCCCAACCCACCCGTCCCCACGCCCCTGGAAGGGAGGTAGGGATGTTGAGGTGTAGAGTGATGCAATTTTGAAGTTCAGGCTGAGTGATATAAGGAATGAGGTGTACACGTACAATCCTTTGGCTGTATGTAAATATAATATCTTAGGTGTTTCCCCTGTCCCCTGTGAGTCCGGGAGCCAAACCGTAGATCCGGTGTGGGGCTAAGTTCGGATCCAGCCGCACCTAGACTCCCCTCTTGGAGGAGTTTAGAAAGCAAGGGGGTCCATTCAAACCTCACGACTCAACGGAAAGGCCTCCCTGTAGCCTTTGGCATCTCCCGTCCATGTAGAAATCAATCTGAATGAAGTTCCAGCTGATTTTGTTTGGCATATTTTGTCCACTTAGCAAGCAATGGCGTCCCTCACCATCACATTCCATGATGTCATGATCGGGAAGTCGTGGAAGAATAGGTCACCGTGGTCAAGAACTATATGAAGGATGGCAAGGGAATTAAGTGCAAACTGTTTTCCTTTCCTGACAATTAGGTTGAGGCAGGTACTTCAAAGGGTTGGTGCGGTAGATGACGTGCAGCATGTTGGGATAGCGTGAAACCTCGAGTGAATGTAGCTTGGGGTTTTATGTTTTTTTTCCTTGGACGTTCAAATTTTTTTCCTTTTCAGGTAAATTCCAAAGGTAAAGAATAGAAAAAGCCCCAGCTGGAGGGTTTTACCCCCCTGTCCAGGTTTTTTCCCCCGGTCCCGGCGGCTCCACGAGGCGACATTAATCCCCAATATACGGACTCGTGTCCGGATGGGACCGGGGTTTAGCTGGGCGGGGTGAGTTTGAGGGTGCCAGGAACGGTGTTTCCGAGGGGTGACGCGGAGACGGGGCGAAGGCCCAGGGGGAGAAGGGCAGAGAATGTGTGTGGTGGTGTCGGTAGGTGAATGAGTGGTGTGTTAATGTTGAGTGATGTGGTAATATTGTGTTTTGGGGTTGTAGTTATTTGTTCTGGCAGGTTAATGGTTTTTCTCTTTCAGCTCAATTTAAACTTTAAAATAGAATAAAAAAACCCCAGCCGGGGGATTTTTTTTTTTTTTCCCCCGGCTGGGTTTTTTTTTTCCCTGGTCCCGGCCGCTCTGTGAGGCGACGTTTGTCGCCAAGGTTCGGACGTGGGCGCCTGTCGGGCCGGGGTTTTGGCAGGCAGGGAGCGTTTAGAGGCTCCCGGGAACGGTGTTCCCGAGGGGCGACGCAGATGCAGGGTGAGGGCACGAGCTGGGAGAATGGCTGCCGGGAGAGCATGTGGTGGGTTAGGTGTCTGAGTGAGTGGTGCGGTTTGGCTGTGTGATCTGGTACGATTGTGTTTTGGGGTTGTGGGTTTTTGTCATTGCAGGTTAATGTTTTTTTCATTTCAGCTCAATTTAAACTTTAAAATAGAATAAAAAAACCCCAGCTGGGGGATTTTTTTTTTTTTCCCCTGGCTGGGTTTTTTTTTCCCCGGTCCCGGCCGCTCCGTGAGGCGACGTTCGTCGCCAAGGTTTGGACGCGGGCGCCCGTCGGGCCGGGGTTTTGGCAGGCAGGGTCATTTTCGAGGCTCCCGGGAACGGCGTTCCCGAGGGGCCACGGGGAGAAGGGGTCACGGCGCATGGGGAGAATGGCAGAGAATGGCTGTGGTGTGAGCGTGTGGTGGTGTCGGTAGGTGTAGGAGCAGTGTGGTTAGCTGTGTGAGTTGGAATGATTGTGTTTTGGTCCTGTATTTGTTTCTTTGCAGGTTAATGGTTTTTCCCTTTCAGCTCAATTTAAAATAGAATAAAAAAACCCCAGCTGGGGGATTTTTTTTTTTTTCCCCCAGCTGGGTTTTTTTTCCCCTGGTCCTGGCCGCTCTGTGAGGCGACGTTTGTTGCCAAGGTTTGGACGCGGGTGGCTGTCAGGCTGGGGTTTTGGCAGGCAGGGAGGGTTTAGAGGCTCCCGGGAATGGCGTTCCCGAGGGGCGATGCAGACACGGGGCGAGGGTACGAGCTGGGAGAATGGCTGCAGAGTGAGCACACGGTGGGTTTGGTATCAGAGCGAGCGGTGCGGTTTGGCTGTGTGATATGGTATGATTGTGTTTTTGGGTTGTAGGTTTTTTTAATTTACCTGAAAAGGAAAAAAAAAAGAAAAAATAAAATAGATTACAAAAACCCCAGCCAGGGGATTCCCTACCCATGTGTCTGTCCACCGCCCTCAGGAGCCTGTTCTATCCTAGGTCCACACTGCTCGGTGCAGTCACGTTACCTGACAATGTTCAGATTCAGGTCAGTCTGGGATGGTGCTTTCAGAGGCAGGGTTATCATCGCGGCTCCCAGGAACAGCCTTTCTGGCGATGCCCGTTCTGGATCGTGGCCACGGTCGGTCCTCATCAGGAGGCCTGTTTAGGGAAAGGTCCCAGGAAGGTGCTTTTGATCGGCCCAGGAGCAGGGTGAGTAAATGGCTGAGGACAGGGACAGGGTTGTGATAGGCGCATGTTATTCTTTGTAATGGGATGTGAGAAAGATGAGTTGGATTTTCTGTGTTGTTATAATTGTACTACCTCAAATGTGTAATCATTGTAATACCTCCAATATGTAGTAAAGGTGCGTGTTTGATATTTGGGCCGTCACTTACGATGAAACGATGTAAAAGGGCCATAAGGGTCAGGAGTCGGTTCTGCCGCGTGGTGAAACGCACGTGGGAACCGCGAGTTTGTTTAAGGTTTGCCCTCGGGCGAGAAACGCTGTAACGGCCATGCACCTGAAGTGATCGCGTTCTCTGTTGCCTTATGCATTGTGATACATTATGTTTAAAAGCTGTAATAAGGAGGAGTTTTTCAGGTTATGGAAACTGTGACCATGGAACAGTGTAAAGTAAGCATGTTTGTAATCTGTTGGCTTAGATTAAATAAATAGTTGGTTAAGATGTTGTAATGTTTGGTTTGAAGAGGTAGGTCCTACCTAAGGGCCACCACAAAGCTAATAAAGCAGACATACCTTTTTGTTGTCCGGCGTCTTTTTTTCGGTTCGAGTGGAGCGACAGCTGGATGTTTGGTGCACGTACCCAAGTTTGAGAGCGTGTGGATCGTGCAGGTGAGTGTGTGCTGGACTTTGTCTTTGTCTTTGTCTGTGTTGTGTGTGTGTGTGTGTGCTGGACTTTGTCTGTGTCTTGTGTGTGTGCTGGACTTTGTCTGTGTCTCTGTGTGTGTGCTGGACTTTGTCTGTGTCTCTGTGTGTGTGCTGGACTTTGACTGTGTCTCTGTGTGTGTGCTGGACTTTGTCTGTGTCTCTGTGTTGTGTGCTGGACTTTGTCTGTGTCTCTGTGTTGTGTGTGTGGTGGACTTTGTGTTCTGTTTGAATGCTGGACTTTGTCTCTGTCTGGTGTGTGCGTGCTGGACTTTGTCTCTGTCTCTGTCTCTGTCTTGTGTGCGTGCTGGACTTTGTCTCTGTCTCTGTCTCTGTCTCTGTCTTGTGTGCGTGCTGGACTTTGTCTCTGTCTCTGTCTCTGTCTTGTGTGCGTGCTGGACTTTGTCTCTGTCTCTGTCTCTGTCTTGTGTGCATGCTGGACTTTGTCTCTGTCTCTGTCTTGTGTGCATGCTGGACTTTGTCTCTGTCTCTGTCTTGTGTGCGTGCTGGACTTTGTCTCTGTCTCTGTCTTGTGTGCGTGCTGGACTTTGTCTCTGTCTCTGTCTCTGTCTCTGTCTTGTGTGCGTGCTGGACTTTGTCTCTGTCTCTGTCTCTGTCTCTGTCTTGTGTGCATGCTGGACTTTGTCTCTGTCTCTGTCTTGTGTGCATGCTGGACTTTGTCTCTGTCTCTGTCTTGTGTGCGTGCTGGACTTTGTCTCTGTCTCTGTCTCTGTCTTGTGTGCGTGCTGGACTTTGTCTCTGTCTCTGTCTTGTGTGCGTGCTGGACTTTGAGTGGAGTGATGGTTCATGTTGAATGTGGTTGAGTGTGCTGTTATGGTAGAGTTTGATTTGGATGGCAGGTAGTTGGGTTTTATTAAAACTAACCAAAAGTTCTTGTTTTTTTCACATGCAGCAGTAGGGCTTTGGATGCTCAAGGGGAGGAAAAAAAAAAAAGAATAAAGAAATCAAGTACTCCCCTTGAGCATCCAAAGCCCTACTGCTGCACCAGACTTATTATTTTTATTCTTTTTATACACAAATATACATACACATATGGGCCCCCACAAAAAAAAACATTTGCATGGCCAGGGGAGTACTCCCTAATTAATCAACACAACAAACCACAACATTAATTACGGACTACTCCCCTGGCCATGCAAATAAAACACTAATTATGCAAATGAGCTCATTAAATATGCAAATTAGGCAAAAATTTTTTTTTTCCCCTCACCACACACACACCATGCCAACACAAATTGACACATACCTAAACACAACACAATTAACACAAAAACATCAACATCACCAAATGCACAAGAAGAACCCACATATGCAAATTAGCAACAACTACAAAAAAACATAACAAAACATAACAGCAACCAAAATTCCAACAACACACAAAAATAAAACAATACAAAGAAAAACACATATAAAACAAAAAAAACCAACTCCATCAACACACACATTAAAATACTACTACAGTTGCACTAAAAACAAAGTTCACAACTACACATACAACACATAGACACACAAAGTCATACAACTTGAAAAATATCAACACACACCACCAAATAAAAATCAACAAGAAAGAATCAAACATACAACAACAATCAAAACATCAACTGCAGAAAACACAGACAAACACCAAACACATTCACTGCACAACAGAAACAACAATAACAAACCACCACAACACCTAAACAAACACAAAAACTAAAAACAACAGCAACATCAACACACCTACAACTGGACTTCATCACTACAATATCAAACAATACATACAGGCT